>NW_021940917.1:8163894-8554158 GCF_001715985.3 Manacus vitellinus | reverse complement strand
TTTTTTAATAGGTAGTGGGGCTGCCGTGGGCTTCTTCAATGTCCTCTGGAAACCAAATATGCTTGCAAGGATTCCCATTGCCATCCTTCCTGGGAAGGAGCTCTGCCTTTTATTTTTGGTTTCAAACGGACTTAATCTCCTCAGCTCGTGGGCTGGAGATGAGGAACAGCTAACCCTCTCTGCTCATCGGTTTGCAGACCTCCACTGTAATCATTTTACATCATTACTTTTCCTGGATGAAGGGTTGTAGGTTGCTCATGGGGGGGCCTTTGTCCCTAGACTGTTCTGTACCTCCTGTCATCCTCGATGCCCTGTTGAGCATGCTCCTCATCTAAAAGCTCTTAATTTGAGTTTAAGAAATATACAGTATTTAAGATATGAGCAGACCATGCATTCATCCAGTAGCACAATGATGTTTTTTCTTGACAACATTTTATGAGGAACTTATGGGCACAGGAGGTGATGTTTTTGTGGAACATCATCCTGTGAGTTTACTCATGCCATCTCAGAGCCAGCCATTTTTAATGACTTGTTTCTCCATGTGCATTATTTCACATTTACCTATACTGCATTTCTTATGCTGCCCATTCGATTTCATAGTGTCATTTCCTTATGTAATTCATCAAAATCTTTCCCCTCTTAGTTCTGATAAATGAATACCGCTGATAAACTTTGATATTTGACTCCATTCCCAGGTAAGGTATGAGAACATTGAACAGCACACCTTGCAGCACTGACCCTTGCAGAACTCCACACTATCCAGCATCTCCCTCCATTGTGAGAACTGGTGATTTATTCCTGTACTTTGAATTTTATCTTCTAAGCAATTACTGAGCTGTACCAGGGCTTTCCCTCTTGTTGTTACTGCTTAGTCTCCTTAAAAGCCTTTGTCAAGAATCCTTTAGAAACCTGGTCTGATATGGAAATTAGATCACCCTTATCCACACTTTTGTTGACCCTTTCAGAGACCTCCAAGAGGTTTGTTTAAGGCAGGACTTTACAGAAGCAGTGTTGTCTCAGATAGGTTGCATAAATCCAGGTGTCCTTTAGCTCTAACCCAATTAGCATCTCTGTGTTTGGACAGTACAGTAATGAGGTTTGCAAACCTCTAGCTCTCCACATTCTATATTGAAGTTTAGGATCAGATTTTTTATCCTCCACTCTTCAGGTGCCAGTGTTTTAAATGGGATGTTACGTGCTGCTATTGATAATTTAGCTGCTACATTCTCTGGTGAGATGATCCTCACACAGATGCTCACACAGAGGCACACTGCTACCTGAATGCTGTGGTAGTGAAAAAGTCATATAATAAAACCTAATGACATAAGGAAACTGAGGCATACATAGATAACTGCAGACCCGTAAGCTGGTACTATTAATGTAAGTAAGCAGCTTTCCTAATAATCAACCAGATGTGGCCAGGACCCTCTTTGCAAATACATGTGTCTGAAAGCGCTCGAGTATGGTACAGATAAAACTCCACCAAGGTCTTTGACACAGGAAATTGTGCCATTCTATCTATTGGCAACCATCTGTTTTCTCTCTTTGATACTTTTTTGTAAATCCTCTGAATCAAGGATGGGCTTTTTTTAAGCATATTTTTTACTTGCCAAGAGCATGGGGCACAGGAAGGAGGAAGGGAGACCAGTTCTGAACAGAGGTGTTTAAGCTGCACTATCTAGGAATGTTCCCAGGAATGTCTGCAATTCAGTTTCCTCCCCACAGACAGGACTCCTACCTTTTGTCCTTCTAGGATACGGTACAGGACACAGGGCAGGACACAGGCTAAACCCACAGTACCTCCCCATTCAGCCTGTTTGCAGAGAGCGGGCAGGAAAGGTGCAGCAAAGGAAAGGTGCACCTGTGCATGGACAGGCATCACTGCTTGTGCCCTGCCCTGCAGCTGTAAGAGTCTGTACTCCCACAGATATGCCATCCAAATGGCAATGTGGGGCTGTGGAGGAGAGAGAGAGGAAGAGGAGTATGGGGGGTAGCATCCCTTTCATATGTTTCACAGGTCTGACCATGTTTGTTTTTAGAAACTTCAGCTGCTAGAAACAAAATAAGCCAGAAGGGAAAGCAGAAGGGAAAGAAGGAAATAAGTCTTTTTCACTTGTGAAAACCTTCAGAACCATGCAAAAAGGTCCTCTCCAGGCCTCAGAATCATAATTAAAATAAGCATAGTCCAGTCTCATGCTTTCTAAAGGCCTGAAGTTTTGGAGACTGGCAAAACTGGACTGTGGAGAAAAATCTATGGTGCTCATAGTAACAAATGATGTTATACTGCCAAAGGAGGAATTTCAGAGCTGCTTTTCTTGGTTTCACGCCCCTCTTTTGTTCCAACAATTACCTTCTGTCCCTTTCCTGCTTACTGGCCTCATACAGGATTGTACTGAACTGTGTGACAGTTCAGTGACACAGATTTTCTTCCATTGGATAAAGCAATATCACAAATGAGACTGATACCCTTCCAATATTTTTTCTTTTCCATATGAGAGGGATGCATTTACTTAGTTTTTATTAGGTAGCACTAGTCTGATATACCAGAGAGGAAATCAAATGTGAATTCACTCTGTGTATTTTAGTGAGTTTGCTTATTGCTTCTAATATATATTTTCAGTGGTTTCAACAGCAGAAGAAAATCATGGATAAAAGTTTGTTTTAAAGATGCAGTTTGTTAATGCTCTGTAATTTTTTTACAGCATTGCAGAGAGCTTCAGGTAGGGGGAAAGAGGAATTATCTTTGCCAGAGTACAGCCTTCCCTTATTTTTACTGTGAAGTTAAAAAACTTTTACCTAAATAATGAATTGCAAGATTAGTTGGTATTGTCCTAAAAACTCTGAAAGAAGGAAGAGTATAAAAATAGCTGCATTAACCCAATATTTGTCAAGAAAAAATGGTTATTTTTAATACTCAAATGACAGTTCCTCACCTGTTATTCTATTTCAGGCCTGCTTTGTGTGCCTGTGAACTGAAGAGGTATTATCCCCAGTATTACATCATTTCTCCTCCAGTGACTGACCAATTTACATCTCAACACTGTGCTGAACATGTAGGAAAAATTGACAAAAACAGATCCTGAGATTAGTGTGACGTCTCAGAAAACCTCAAGGAAATGCGACTGCATATCTGAACTTCTGCTTGCAGGGGACTGCAAAACTGAGGATGTTTTTATACTTTTGAGCCTGTGGACGTGAGACTGAAGTCAATGGTAACGGCAGACGCTCAACATCTCTGAAAACTGGGCCACGTGCTTATGTGAGACCCTGTTATTATACAAAAAGGCTCTTATTTCTACTCTTTTTATCTCTGCCATATAAGCTGACCTAGTTTACAATCTGCCTCTGTACAGATGTGTGCACTTCCATGGGCAGAAAGAGGGCAGAACCATTGCCAACAAAGAGTGCCTGGAGTTAGGAAGGGGAAGAGACACAGGGTGGCTCAGGATGGGGAGATAAAGAGAAGGAAATGAAAGACAAAGATGTTTGGAGGAGAGGAGAGAGGAATAAGGAGAGAAAAAAGGGAAGCTGTATCCATATCTGCTGCTCCTGCTTTATGCAGGAGACAGGAGCTACTCAGAGTCTTTGCTTTGGGAGCTTGTCAGTATGTGGGAACCTGGTTACAGTGAGGCAGATTTTTTTATTGTTATGCAGTGAACCTTCAAATGGAGAATAATTCAAAGGGGATACCGCTTCCTATTGAAAATTCTTTCAGGTTGCTGTTTTACAGCCCAGCACACTATTCTTGTTCTCTATGAACTCCCAAAAATGCTGAGAGCAATGCAGAATAAAGGGAAAGAAAATACTGTGGTAATGATGCTGAATATGCCAGGCACTTCTACAACATTTATAAAATGAAATGCAGCCCTGAAAGGTGATGCCTGATATGGTAGACTCCACACTGAATTTACTGAATATGAAAAATGAGTTTTGCTTGGGATGCAGATTTTTAAGTGTGTTAGAAGGCTGTCAGAAATTTAGTGATTAGATTAATTTTCTTGTGATTCTGGTTATTTCTCTGACTGCAGAATAACATGCAGATGAGCTGAATGAGGGAATGCACCAGCTGGTAATAATGTGTGTGAGAAGAAAATGGTACTTCAGTGTATTCTCTGTGCATTTATAAAGCTAATAAATGCAGAGATCCATCAGTCAGTTAGCAGAAGAGCTGTAGAAAGTTTGGAGGTCACATTCATAAATGCTTTATATTCAGTGCAGGGATGAAATGTTGTGAATTACAGAGGCAGGGAGCTGGTGGTAGAGAACTGACTGGAGATCTCTGTTCTATTCCTGGTGTTACTGGTGACTCCTGATGCAAGTGAAGGCAAGTCAGTTTCCCTTATTTATCTGTATGAGTTGAAGAATTTTAGGACAGGGACTACCTGTTAGTGGGAGGACCTCAGCTGTGGTAATATGAACAGTTCATACATAATATGAACTTTAAAATTCTTTTCTGAAGTTATTCACCTGACTAACAGGCACATTTACACACGTCTATTATGTGGTAGAATACCTTGGCAAGATCTCTATCAGCAACTAGCTACATGAGTAATCTCATTGACTTAATGTGACTCCTTGAGTGAGTCATGTTTTAGTACTCGCTTCATAAACTGTTTTAGTCATCACTGGCTTACAAACTATGTGCGTAGCCCTGCCAGGACTTACCACGCAGTGTAGTGTGTTTTACTGCAAGCAATTCTGTCACAGGAGTAATACCCAGTAGTAACTGTGTAATCTACACCCACATTAAGAAGTTACTCTGTTCTGCAATTGCAAAACCAGCCGAGTTTCACTGGCATCATGTTATCTTTGATTCATACAAACTGTTAGTGCCCCTTCACAAGAAATTCAAAGAAGTATTCAGTACCTGTGATATGGTAAGGAAAAAAATCTATTTTATCACAACATGCAGGGGTACCACTGCAGAACTGACTCATGGCTCTCCCTCCTTCTGGAAAATGCAGTCATTGCAAATCTGGAGCTGTAAGTTTTCACTTAAAGTTCTTTACAGTCTTATTTCAGCTAATGTTTCTGCTTTGATTACTCCTACCTTATCTTTGTCTCTTTGTATCCCCTTCCACAATAGCCCCTGTTTCTTTCCTCTGTTGTGGGCTTTATGACTCCTTTCAGTCTGCTCCTTTTCCTAAGCGGAGGAAAAAAAAATCCCATTCAGTAGAATCCCTCTTTTATTCTACAAACCCCTCTTTCAAGTCATCAATAACATCAACATAAGGCAGTCCTGAGAGATGGCTTGCCCATGTCCAGCTTGCCTGATTGAGCCTGATCTTCCCCAGGGGCAGGAAGTGTATCTCTATATATTTTTTGAATTACTGTGTACATAGGAAGAGCCATATAAATATAGCACTACTTGTTACTACAGCATTGCATATTCAACATTTATATCAACTGCTGGGGCAAAATAATCACAGACTACAGTACTTCAACAATTATGTACAGTTGCATATTGTTCCTCCAACTGAACAGGCATAGCAAAAAAGATTTAAAGAGCAGTCATTATTTTAGAAATAGGGAACCTCTGTAACTGTTCTGTACAATATTTGAATAGCATATTCTCACAAAGAGCATTTGTTTGTGAACTAAAGGGCTTGATCCAAAGCCCACTGGAGACTCTTCCAATGCATTCAATGAGCTTTGGATTAAGTCCTTCCTGAGGAACAGATGCAGGGTTTTATTCACTACTATTGGAACAATAAAAATGACAAGACAAAGAATAAAGTTGTCTGCAGAGAATAAAGCACTGTTGTCCTGCAACAACTTAAATACATTAGGCTCTATAGTTAAATGAAAGTCCTGTAGAGTTAGTCAAATTGTTTGTGCAGCTGATTCACAAAATATACAGTCCAGAAATGTTAAGTATCCACGTATAAACACACAAACGCAGCGTATTTCACGGAGTATTCAACTTTGTAGTGTTTGCAAGGACTGAGTTATACACATAACTACAAATTCTAGTTGCTCAAGCAAACATAATGCAGAAATACTTTGTTGCCATTAATCTTCAAAATTGTGATGGAAGAAAGAACTGGAATTTTTTTAATGCCATAGCTCTTAGATGGTTCTGAAGTGTTTGCTGAGACCTCAACTAGAAACAGGCTTTCCTTTAGATAAACTTCCTTTAGTAAGTTTATCTCATTTAACATAGTGATTTCTGATCTGGCCCATGATGTTATCAAAATGCAAGCAATAATGAGTGTTAAGGTGCAGAGACATTTGCCCCTCCAGGAAAAACTGGGGCCAGAGTCACCCCAAGATAAAGAGTCAGATAAGGAGATAACTCTGGGAGACACAGGAGAGTAGACTGAAGTAAAAGTGGCAGCAAATGAGAACAATTAGCAGAAACTGAGCCGGGTGGGAACCTGGGACTTGCAGCAGAGACAAAATAAGAAGGGAATCTGAGGCTTTCAAGAGGCCTTTGTAGATCTTATGAAGAGATCTAGTTGTAGAGAAAGAGTGAAAGCTATGTTTTTGAAACACCTGCATGGATTTATGTAGAAAGTAGAAACTGGGAAAGAAGCCTGGGTTAAAACAGGTTGCAGTCCTAGCAAAAAAGACCCTCATAATGAATATGTGGAGAGGCAGATGGAATTTGAAAGAACTGAGGAACTGGCAGAGTCTGGGGCAAGAAAGTATGATGAGCAGAAAAGGATGTAATACAAAACTTTTATACCAGGAAAGACAACAGAGAATGAAAACCTGACAACTAATACTACACAAGGCTACTTCTGTAACTATTAAAAATATACCATTTAAACTTTACCTGCTCATATTGAAATGTTCAAAATGTTTTCAGCTCCCCACTAGCAGCCTCAGAAACAAGTCAGTCTTCTTAAATTCTGTGCATTCAATTACTAGGCAAAAGCAATACGTTCCTTGCTCCAGTTCCAAGAATTAACTAAATGCAGAAAGGCACATTTATCATGCCATCTTTTCCTGGAGCTTTGCTGCAGATATGCTCTGACAATAATGGAGAAATCTTTCTGCCTTTGCTTTTACTTCCCTGATGGGGAACACTATCAGCCCACAGTGACTGAAATCCCTACTACATAGAACAGCAGGACCCTCTTGCCATACTCCTAACATTTTCATCTTTATGCAGCTACAGCCTTAATGAATGGTCCTGCAAATTCTTGATACCTTCCAGTACCTTTGCTCATTGAAGTACAAATCTTCAGCAGTTAAGCTGCCTTCTCAACACATTCTACCAAGCTTTCCTTATACTCAGGGCTGGATGCTTCTTCCTTCTGGCACTATTGCAATGGTGTTAAATTCCACAGCTGGAAAGTGTCATCTGCTACAGGGTGGATAGCAACACTAGAAATGATTGAGAATACCAAGACTACCTGAAGGTTCTCAGAAAGTCTGAGACAAGTGGATAATATTTCAAAGAAGAGGATAATAATTTCAAAGAAGAAATTCTTTGTCTCATGACAGATAGTGTGTATTTTTCTTCTCAAATAACAGTACCACATTTTCCTAAAGATGTGCCTCTTTCTTGAATTAGAAACGGAACAGGCACAATGACCAAACCCATGGCCAGCATGAAGGACTGGCTGTCCCTGCAGTAAGCTGAGATCTTAGCTTCACTACATTTTCTGATCATCAGAAGTGCAATCAGGCAAAATAAAACTGTGATAAGACAATACGAGAAGCTGATAATAGGTCTGCTGATTAAATATACACAGTATTCTATATGGAAATCCAGCTCTGCACTGCAAAACTGCTGTGCTTTTTAATGTCTAACTAACATGCTGTTGGAGAAGGCAATCTTATTTTCTTTGAGTATGGAGGTAGGGGGGCATGTCTTACACAGGTGCCAAAGCTTGACAGTCTTGTTACTTTGCTTTGACAGTTTCCATACAGATTCACAGAAATAAAATTACAATGCCAGAGATCAAACGTAATGTCTCCTATCACTTTGAATGACTGACGACTCTCTAGTTTCCCTGACCAATGTTGCTTGCCTCCATCACGATACAAAGATGCACTTGAGAGGAATTAGAGGAAATAATTGGAAATGAACTCTTAGCTGTGTGCTGTGACATGCAGTACAGTGGCTCAGATGAATCCTCCTCTCTGTCACCCAGCCCAGCTCTGCTGACTTCAGCACAAGGTGAACTTCAGCCAGGACCAGGGATTGAGAGTGCATCCTGGGAAAGCACTGATGAGAGCTGGCAGGAGACAACTGGGGAAAGCATCAGCTGCAGAAAATAAACTACTTTGCTCTTTGAAGTTGCCTTGTACCTTGCCTTGGTGTTTTACTGCATACTATGTCTGAGTTTCAGCAGCACCCCTTCATGGCTGGCATAATGGCAAGATATGTCTGAAACTGCCTGAAGGGTCAGGAAGAAGGGGATATAAAGCCATGCAGGCTTACACTTCAAAAGATGACCAGGAACTTTTAGTGTCTGGCCTCACAATCTTCAGATACATATACTGTGCAGAAAGAGCATTTCCATTGTAAACTGATCCAGAATGCTCAAAATATCAAAGCCTCTGTCATTTTGAGTTATCTGTAAGGTTTTCATCCATAACATATTTATGGTAGCAGGATGAGAAGGAGGATGAGGGGAAGGGGTGTATCCTGGATCTGCTTGATTTATTTTTTGTTTGTTTGTTTGTTTGTTTTTGAGCAGATGCACAGTGAAGTAAATGAATCTTTCCAGAAATTTCTGAACTCAACGAGGTTCTTTGGTGGTATAATATTTCATAACACCAATGAAAAAACAAAGGTCTATATCTCTGATAAAACACAACAGCAAAATACTAGCATTCTTTTCACTGCAAGACAAATTCTTTCAGCCTACTGCTGATCTTTTTGTGGTCCTAAAGGTTTTGTTGAAATTAGAAGTTGTTCACCAAGATAATTTCTCAACCTCTTGTACAGCAGTATTGCAGAAAAGCCAAATGGTGTATATGTACATCTTCTTCCTTGTTACCAGTCAGCAGCATTGATGGTGGAAAAATAAAGACAACCAGCTGCAGTTTATGCTACTCCTACACACATACACTTTTTTTTTTGAGCAAAAGCTGCAAGAATGGCTCAGTAATAAAGTACATGGTGTTCTGAACCTGCACTCTAAAAAGACCTGCGGGCATAACAGGATGTGTTTTAAATGCAACAATGAAGAAGCAGCATTTTACTGTTTAGAAAAAAAGCAAGAAACATAAAAAACCTCTCCAAGATCTCTCATAAACTTTGTCTTGTCCAGCAATAGGTCCAGTTCGGCCAGTTCTGAACATGTTACATGGAGTGGCTCTTTTGTATGACCACGTTCTTCCCTTCTTGTGAGGGGGAATGTTGCAAGTGTAACATTTGTTTACTGATCCATATCCTGTCTTCACTGGTCATGAATGTCATTACCTATTAGATGTAAGAATTTTCTATGCTTTATTAAAAGCTACACAAATTACCATTGACTTGAACCGGGCAATCAAGAGCATAGCCAGGACCTAAGTGTACCTTGTTGTTTCTTTGTTTGTTAAAGTTGAGAGGAACTTTACGATGGCCTAGATCTCCCCTTGGAGTAAGTAGGATATTGAAAATAACAGAGATTGAGGAATTCTCTTTCCTGTTTCTGTGAACTGAAAATCTACTTTCTCTTGACTTTATCTAAAGAATATTGCAACTAAGTCTGCGTATTTTCAGAGTTGATCTAAAATTGATAGTTTTCTTATATGAAAATAGCATTGCCTGTTTGACATTTTAGCAATAGAAAGGAAAATAATTTTGGATTTGTCTCTCTTGACAAATGCAAGCTTAGAAGAGTTTAAATCCAGCTGCTCCATATAGCCTTTGCCTCAAACATCAGGATCATCCCTTTCACAAATTGTTATCATGTTATTAAAGAAAATTTCAGCTCTTTGTCATCTGCTATCCATGCAGGTAAGGATACTCTCATGGACTTTATTGACCTTCCTGTGCTAGCACTTTGCTGATTCTGCTCACACTGCATTAGTGGCAGCACTGAGTCAGCCTCCCTCTTACAAAATTCTGTCATTAAACTTCCTCCCTCAGCAGGGGGTCTTTATTAAAAAAAGGAGACCTCTATTTTAAAACCAAGGAGGAAACAATGCTAAGTCAGATTTTGTTCTGCGTGATGTTACACTCCCATGCATTGGAAATACTGTGTTATTAAAACAAATTGCATTCCACAGTCATTTTTTCCCCCTCTTCCTTAAGTATGACCTTAACTTAAGCCAGAGAAAGTTACAGGCTGATTAAACTCTCAGAGATTTCCCAGCAGCCTTGGAGGTCCTTCTTGCGATACAGAACTGCCACGAAGTGATACTACATTGAGCAGGCACTGATAGAAACCAGGGCAAAACATCTGGGAATGCCTGTGCAAGTTCATGCTCCAGCTGCAATCAGAATGATTTAAATATCTGATTTAACCATAACATGAATGTTCCATTTTGACTTCTTTGCATTATCAATTTGAAGCTTACTTTTATTGCTTGTATTGTAAATTGTTTCCCTAAGGAAAGGTAGATTCTTATTGACTGGTATCCCCAGGGCCATATTAATTTGCTGCTTTATATAGATTTAACTTTCAATTTGGTCATTCTTTTTGATAGCCAAGAGTGTGAAATTTTGTGCTATGTTGTCCATTCTAAACTGTTAACCACATGTAGTCAGATTCATATTTGTTATTAGCAGATCTGTTTTGTTTTGGTATTTTTTAAATCTCATCTTATTTCAGCCCCTTTGGGATTTTATCAGCACTTAAATAAAACCTGGATTTTGAGAAAATTAATTTTTTTCTTAACAACTAAAAGAAAAAAAGTTAATAGTATAAGAAAAATCAAAATATGGGTTTGTTTACATTTTCGTCATAAATAAAAAGAATTTTGCAGATGCTGGTTTTAGCTGATTATTCACCATGGCCTTTAAGATCTTAAAGCTAGCTGGTGTGAGGTTCTCACACCAGTTTTTGCTCATAGACCAGAAGAAGAAATACACTTGCTGCATTTTTATCTTTAAATGTTTCTCTAAACAAAGGGTTAGTTATTGGGCTAAAATTAGCTAACTGTAATTAAAAACAAAACAAAACAACAAAAAACAACTCTACTTTTATAGCAGATGTATGAAATATGCTTCATCAGTCTGATTGAACCTGTTTAACAGCCTTGTTTGCTATTTTAATTTAATTTAAAGTGTGAAAGATTAAAATAAATTTAGGCAGTAATATGGGCTACTTATATTCAAGTTTGCATCTTTATTTTAAAATGTCCAATCTATGATAAAAAGTTTTTGGAGAGGCCTCTAGTTTTCAGCATGGTCGTTTTTGTCTTCAGACAAAAGCTGCTTAATGTTCAGCAATATCAGCCACCCTGAAGATGAATGTCTTGGCCCTGCAGGAATTCACTTGCCTATTCTCTGCCTTTCCATTCTCAGTATCTTGCTGACAAATTCTTTTGCTGCTGTTAAAAACACATGGCTGCACGTGATCACAGTGGGAATGACACAGAAACAGGAGTATTTCCATCATGGCTTTGCCAGCAAAACAGTGTTTTTCCACGTGCCACCCAACCACACCAGGTTACCAGGTGAGGGCTACGCTTCTCAAATACTTGCCCTCCTCATGCAGACCAGCCGCTTGAACAGAGCTGTCCAGCAGATGAAAGGAGGTGGGGTAGCAGTAATTGCAGAGGGGCCTGAGGAGAACATGCAAGGGAAGACGGAGTGGGGGATTGACTGACAGTGAGGGAGGACAGATCATTGGTTTGACTCCATCTTCTGTAAACTGCCAGGATTATTTAACAAAACCTTGCAAGAGATTCACCTTTACTCAAAATCCTCCTAATCTGAACCATTGCACTGGACTTCCAAATAATTAGAAAGAGGTCCTGTGGTAGCCAAGTGAGTTCAGTTTACACTAATGGGGTCTACTGTGCAAACTGCTCCCACCATGACAACCTCCTTGCAGCTGAAGATATGGCACACTCTCCTGAGCAGAGGCTGCCGCCGAGCATTACATTTGAGCACAGTGCAGATCCCTTTGCCTCCCAGAAGGACGCAGTGAGAGGAGACTTACCCCTGCACCCTCTTTGGCTTCAGAACTTTCACAGGAGCATGATGCCAGTGGGTCCCCCAGATGCATAGCCAATCCTCCTGCACCTACAAAACCAAAGACATTTATTGCCCATGGGAGAATATGCATGGCTGAGAGGTTGCTTTGCTTTGGATCCATTTCTACCCGCCATGATCTGTCACCAGCCTGGTATCTTGTTAGTGTTGTTAAAGAAAGCGGAAAGGGTACAGAAATGATGACTGAGAAATATCTTTGCCACCTGGAGACAGCTCTGCAGAGAGGCAGCCACCTCTGGGAGAAAACGCAATGGGTGCTCAGTGTGTTGACAGTGTGACATGTTCCATTTCAAACTGCCCAGTGGCCATCCCTGTCCCTAGGGTGGTACTCAGTGCCACCCTGGTCCCTGGTGGGGGGTGGGATGGCCCTTTCTGCCAGGTCCAGCCTTGTCATCCCCAGAGAGCTCCAGACACCGGTTGCTCTGTCCTCACCAGTGTTGCTGTGCTGAAGGTGCTCACACCATCCCCTGGATGAGCTTGTCCTATCTTGGGGAGTAGCCAGAGGACCTTTCATCACTTCTGTGTATCCAAAGGGCAGAGTAACTAAGAGCACCTAGGACCCTAACTAATTGCATCTCATTAATGAATGCTGTTTGTCATCCAGGCAGTGGATGACACTGCTTATCAGGTGATATCAGGTCACAAGCACAGCTTGCAGGGCAGCCTGTCAGTCCTGTCTGGAAGAACCTCTGTACTTTTATTTCTACATCAAGTTTAAGCCTTGAATAAGATAAGAACATATTACTGGTTTCACCTTCAGGGACAATCTTGCTTAAGCATAGCTAGCTACAGACAGCTGCTTGATTGCTTTTGGGATTTCCACAGCAATGGCAATAATTGCAATACATAATGGTGGATTAGAGTCAGATTAAATCAGTGAATACTTTCTAAACTGCAAAATTAAATTATAAGGGTTACATGACCTCCTCTATAGAGAAACAGGATGTATAAGGACTTGTGTATCATCTCCAGTAGCTCTGTTGAATGTACACATTCACACTGAGAATACATTGAATAATTTTCCCTGTGCTACCACGACATTGTGCACACCTACTAAATTTGAAATAGGTCTCATAATAATACAGCCTGAAATGGCTCTCCAGCCCTTGGTCAATACAAGGATAGTTATTCATGCCCTCTGCTGCTACTTCACTCTATAATCTTGAGTGTGTCTCTTCAACCCACTACTGTTTATGTATGTGCCACAGTTGTGTTATGATTACTTATGCAAAAGGATCTGTAAATCAGGGATGCCCTTTGCTTATTTGTTGCTCCAGCAGAAAGTGGCACATGCTAACAGTGCTAGCTTGAGCTGTAGTCTACCTATGGATATCAGAGACACTACAGACCTGTATCTTGCTCTCTAACAATTTTGGCTGGTGGCAGCCTCAGATAGACATCTTTTACTGTGGAAGAAGAATATTAAAAAGTGCCAGTGAAACTTATATGCCAAAATCCTTTACATGCTTTTAACTTTTTCTTGCACAGGTTCTTTGGAGCTGATCCCTCCTCTTCCCACATGTCAAGCTATAGTGTCCATGTAGTCCACAGAGCCAATAGGTAGCCCTCACCAAGGTTTGAGAACTGCATTAAAATCAGTGTGAGTAGTAATGAAATTAGGACTTTTTTCCTTGTGGTCTCCATACCCTGGAGAAGTCCACAAAATCAGAACTCTAATCCTATAACTTTAACAGAGAACTGATCCCTTCTTTATGTTCATCTCTGCTGGGGTTCCCACAGAGCATTGCTGCTTGTCCTGATTTCTTTTTTCTGGTGTTTTTTTCTTTCCAGCTCTCTTTGATAGCTTTATTCATGCTAATCTCAGGCCAAAAGGATCCCCCTTGTTATATATCTATAGGACATTTTAACATAGTGGGCCTCCAACTGTCTACTTATACCTATATGCTCTCCTGCTATCCAAATATAGATATAAAATAGACCTGTGTGCCATTTTTTTGCCATTTCACTAGAACTTCTCTTCATACCCAGGCTACACTGCATCTTTTTCTGCAGTGTATTTGGAATTGTGAAGCCTTCAGCATGTAGTCCTTGAACGGACACCTCATTACCTGGTAGCTGTAGGAGTGGATCAGAGGATGTGACCAGTTGTCACTGAAGTCTCTAAATCTATATTATAAATATTTCCAGGACTTAATGCCCACTAGGTTTAGTCTGATTCTTTAGAGTGAATGTTCCCACAGAGTCAGAAGGAGTAATACTTGATTAAAATATTTGTGTTTACACTAGATTTGAAAAGTATTGAATGTGACCTTGCAGCAGAGTTTATGGTTTGGTTTCCTCCCAAAGCACTCATGTGCAAGTCAGCAGTCTCATCATGTAGTGGGAATCACTCCACATCTGAACCAACTGCAAGTGTGGTTGAGGAGAGAGGGATCAGTTCACTAAAAACCATACTACTGTTCTCTGATGAAGTGCTGATATATGTGCAGCCTATGCCCATCAAGAAACAGCAGTCTGGTGACTAGGATGCTAAATGGAGGTGTGGCTTGCCTAATTTCACACTTGTGCCACAACTAGCATTCTGCATAACCCTTGGAAGGCATTGGCATTGTCTTAAGTTGTCCACTTGTAAGCGATACTCCCCATTGATGTGGCAACACATGAAAGATTAAGAAGAAATCATTACAGTGGTAATAAGTGGACTTAAATAGAAAAAAAAGGTCATGGAAGTCTGAGGCCTAGAAACTAACACACAAAAGAAAATGATATATTAACCACAAATCTCACAAAATAAATAAATACCATAAGCCTGAATAGACTTCATCTCCATAATGCATTTGTTGAAAGGCTGTATCTCCTACAGCGTGGACCTTGGACTTGATTTACATGAAGGACATGGCAATTTTATAATCACCCTTAGATTAAAAAAAATAAATATTTGAGCATGTTTATATCCATGGACATGTTTTAAAGGCCCAAATAATACCAGTTCCTGCTGCCATTAGCACAGCTAAAGTTTTACATCTAATTGTCTGTACAGCAGTGATGAAGTAACTCAACCGGAACAGCTGCAGGGCAGCTCCATCAGCACTATTGGGGCCCACTGGCTTTTCATCCATCTCTGTGCATGCTAGCTTCACTTCTGTGTATCACTGTGCTGACTTGTTTGTTTCCTTTTATTTGCTGTTGATTTCAACTGTGAATAGGGTTTGATGGATGACAGGAGTTTTGCAATAAAGAGGACCAAATAATACAACAGGAATGAAGCTGAGCTAATAGCCTCTTTCCTTAAGAGATGTATTCACACAGACTTGGGAGAGAAATCAAGCTGCAGACAATTAGAAGGAATCTGGGCTCTCACCAGCATCAGCCAGGTGAGAGAGGAACAGGTGTTATCAAGATAGGAAGGATGAAATTTGAGTAAGAGTCAGCTGTCCAGTTACTGGTGATGTATTTGGCAGTCAGTGTGTAGAATATGGCTGAAAAATAGAGGTACTGATGAGGTATCTGGAAAACTGCTGTGCACACCCACTCGTTGCTCTTATCAAACAAGGGAGACTTCAGCAATTTGTTCCTGAATCACAGATCTTCATGATCAGCACTGTAACCATGGGGAAGCACCTCTGGTTTGGTTAGCAGTGGGGGCAGTACACTCATCTCAAGGGTCCTTGTTCCATCAATCTCTGCCAAATCCTTTGGGTTTCTGCTCTACTTTCATAGAAGCTACACAGAGAAAGTAAACTTTAAAGTGCAATTCAGCTACTGAAGTATGTCAACTTTCTGCAGTACCCAAAACCCTCTTAGAAAATCCTCCATAAATGCAAAACTTAGCCAGAAACTACAGACATAGGGTCTTAGTTTTGATATTTGTTTTAGCAACAGAGTGCTCTGTGTTTTCAGCATACAGACTCCATTGCTGTGTTGTTAAGCTGGTGGGAAACAACTCCAAGGCTTTTCCACACAGCCATTAACACTGTATCCATCTGAAACCTGGCAGCCTACACCCTCTTGCCAAAGAAACTGGTGCATTAAAGGGCCAAGTCGTAGCATAAGAGGAATTGAATCAGGGAGTAACTGTAGTACAAAGATTTGTTTCCTTAGAGGAAAAGGCAGATAAAGCACTTAAGGGTATTCACCAGGAAAATTAAATCAATCCTTCTTCATTTCTCACAAGATAGTAATTTTTATCTGGCCTGTTTGCTTTCATGCAGATGGAACAGTTTAAGACTTATTATTCTCTTTCACTGAGACAGGTTTCTTGTGGGAGCAATTCTAGTCCTTTTCACTGCCAAAAGGACACATTACTGCTACCAGTTTGGCCCTCTCTCCCTGTTGCAGCGTGCTTGCATCCCGGGTCTACTGGCTAGTCTGCTGCTCACCAGAGTGACTCCTGCCCTGTTCAGACGGGAAGGAAACAGGTCAGCTCCAACCACATAAATCCTGGATCATCACTAAACTGGCCCACTTGGTCTTGAATAGGCCAAGGCAGCAATTATTAGAGCAACTATTTTCACTTGCCTTGAATTACAGGAATCCTTGCTGTTTCTCAGTCTGCTTTCTTTCACCTACATAAGACTTGTCATTAAAAATGAAAGGCAAACTACGTCCTCCTGTTGATATCTTGGCAGTGCCCAACTGAGCCAGCAGACAGATGCCATATTACACTACAAAGTAGAGTTTGTCACCAATTATTCTTGTCATTTAGACAAATAAAATCCTCAAAGAAGGAGAGGGAGAGAAAAAAAAGAGATACAGTCTACGAAAAAAAGACCTTTCAGCAAGAGTGCTAACGTTTATTTATTGAACCACTAAATGGATTGGTGGTTTCATGGTGTTCAGATTGGGAGAGGTCACATATCAGCAGGAAGAAAAAGGCATAACTTAAGAGGTGAAGAAAACCGCTCATATCTGGGTTTTGCACTTACTTTTCTTTAATTAATACTACGCTTAGGCATTGTATCCTTGCTGGATTTTTAAATGATAGCAAGGAAACTTTCTTACCCTTTAAAAAATGTTTTGAAGGCTCGCCTCTAAGAGTTAAGAAAATATTTTAGTCTCAGTTGCCATAGAATTTTCAGTCTGTTGCAGAGAGTGCTGTAGGTGCCCCTTCTCTTGTGATGTGAGTATCTCTCTGATAGCAATTGTCTTAAGTACACTAGCTCATATAATGTGTTTTTCTGCATCTGATAATCATGTTATTCACAGGTGTGGATGCACAGGTTAAAGAACTAATGGTACAAATCTCTTTTGCTAGTTGGCTTTTCTTTTCAAAATGATTGGTTTTTTTCATCTTTCACACTGTGATGTATTTTGTGCTTAAATACATATAAGACAAAATAGAAATAAGACAAAAATCTCCCTAATAGGGCTAGTAGGAGGAAAGTCACACCTACTTATGCCCCAATTAAACTTCCATTGGTGGTTGCAGATCTCCAACACTGAGATGGATTATCTCTCTTCAACTCTGTCAGGCCTTCAGGAGTGATTTGAATTAGACCAGTCTAGTAATATTCTTGACATGGCTTTTGAATGTTTCAGTTGTGTGGGAAGAGATAGCAGCTTGAGAGGCCAGTTATATCTTCATTTACTAGAATGTCATGCCATACCAGTCTCAAACTTCGTTCTTTATTTGTTTTAACAACGAATTTCTACCTACCAACGTAATTTCTGGTGACCAGCAGTGATTAACTAATGTTGATTCTGACTGTGTGTGTATTTACTCTCAGATTTAACTCTGCGGTCAAAATCCTTTTAATAGTTAATTGTAGTACCATAAAATAGCTGCAAGCGTGCAATGAAGTTCACGATTTCTGCTATGAAGCAATCAAAATGCCCTCAGAACCATAATCTACATATATTTTGGAATGAAACCTTAAGTATAGGCCAGCTCTAAAGTTAAAGCTATTCTAAGAGAATGAGATTGCAATGTTACTTAGAAAATAGCTTCCAGTCCCAGCAATCTTTTTGACAGTGAACAGCTTGTGATGGAAGAAAGAGAGAACCACTAGTTTTTGATAGAAAAAATGTCTGCAGGAAATAAGCTAAAACTCTGACATGAATTGTGAGGTTCATGCCTCCCTCAGGGGAAAACCTGTGAATTTTGTTTCTTTCATTTGTAATAATTTGCCTTGGAGTACATTCTCTTATTGGAATTACTAGATAAGAAGGGTGTTCTTATATCATTAAAAGATAGCCTCCTAACTTTGTCTAGAGTTTGTTCCTGCATGTCACAGCAGTACAGCCAAATGACGAATTCATTGTCTTGCACAAGGGTTTAAAAATAGCAGACAACTCCTTGAATGATATGAGTAGGGAAGCACAAGTGATTAATCCAAATTCTCTTTTAATCATGACGTCTTAAGCCTAACTACAAGAAAGAAAGCAGAAGGTAGCAGAAGGATTATCTGCTACTGATAACCATTCTCTATGAGAAGAAAGAAAAGCCATCACTTACAGAAACAGCACTGAAAGTCCATGTCTGTAATGCAGTGAAGGAGACAAACAGCTTGTGGTGTTCATCTCACTGCACCTGCATAAAGGATTTCTTGAGCCCAAGAAATGCATGTGTGTAAATACCAGGAAGATGAGCTTCTAACCCTCTCAGCAGAGTCAACAGAAAGGACTGCAACAGCTATGTCCAATTGCCTTAATTGTTAAGTCAGACAGTTTATCTCCTCTCTTCATCATATTGATCTTGTCCACACTGATGCAGACAAGGCATATCTTTATGACCCCTTCTGTTACCTGAATTAGACATGCAATTGCATGTACCAACAGTTGGGAATGCTACCTATGTACACAGAAGATGCTGTGGAAGCATCTCCAAAAGTCAAAAGTGGCATGTGTGCAGTTAAACCTACTTTCCTCTTAATTTGTCATTTCCTCTGACATTTAGCAGCAGACAGGACATTTCCTACTAGTGGATACCACTACTGAAGTAAATGGCTGTGCCTTTGCAATGCACCTCATGGAACTAGGAGGAAATCAATCTCCATTTTTCAGCTGTGTCTTTAGATGATTTTCCAGTTATGTTTATCTGCTTTTTCCTGCAGTGAGAAACCAGTCTGACTCAAGATGGTGAAGCCTTATATGTGTCAGATGGCGTTACTGCAAAGGGGGTGGGACAATCATACTCTGCTGATATTTAGCTGCAGGTAACAGAGTGCATATGAGAGGAACTACTGCTATCAATTTTCCTCTCATACCTCACAGTCACCTTCTTAAGAGGTGACATTTTGGATCTGGTTTGCGTCTGGAGATCTGACAAAAATATCAGGCTCACTGAAGGTGCACTACAAATGACAGAACTGTATTCCTACCTGTGGATTTAGGAATAAACAGGTATAGCTTAT
Organism: Manacus vitellinus; assembly: GCF_001715985.3. Lineage (NCBI taxonomy): Eukaryota > Metazoa > Chordata > Aves > Passeriformes > Pipridae > Manacus > Manacus vitellinus. Next base: position 8,534,736 of record NW_021940917.1, on the reverse strand, counting down.
TCTGAACAGCCACTTCCTGTGCTGCTAAAAGAAGCTATATTACAAGATTTTCACAGGTGATCCAGGAGTTAAACAAATAAAAGGGGTTTTATAGCATAAGACCCTGAAGAAGTAATTCAGTCCTTGACAAGGCAACAGCAAGATTCCTGAGTACACTGAGAGTGGGCTTGTGTGCCCAATTAGATTGTCATGATTAAGGGCCAGACAGCAATGAGGCAGACATAACCCAGACTGACTGTGATCTGGTCTAAGGTTTGATCCCCAGTTTTGCATACTTTTGCATTACATTTTGCATACATTTGTGCTGTCAGTTGCTTTGAAGAAATATTCAATTTTTCTGCCAGAAAAATCTGTATTAATACTTTATTGCAAAGTCAGAACTGTCAGTTTTGCTTAGTAGAAAATGGTATTAATTAATGCCTTGTCCCTATCTTCTGTTGTGGTAAAGAGTAGTGTGCCAGGTATGAAAGAATCCATCTCAATCCTGCAGTTGTACTAGACACATGCTAGTGCAAATCCTGTAAATTCTGCAATGGCAGAGTCAAATCTTGCTAGACATGGCACATGAGAGTTGAAAGATGCAGGGAAACTGGTGTTTTTATGGCATGAGCCATGACAATGCTGGAAAGCTACATAATCCAGGGGAGCGTACCCTTTCAGGGTACATCCTGAGTTCACCTGAAGTTGAGGGTAGATCTACTATCTGCAAGAAGAGATCCAGATCACTGAACAGGGTTAGTAAGTGTGTAGACAAATTAAAATCACTGCTTGATGTAAGGTTAATATAATCTGACTTTTGACAAAAGGACACCACAGATAAGATCCAGACATTTAAGGATGAAGACACCTGTCTTCACCTAAACTTAGCTGTGCTGCATGGTAATAATTTTCAGTCATTTCAAAGGAAGTACTTATAGAGTAAGTTACTGCTCAATTAGAGAAGATGCATCAGCCTCTGGCCTTTGTGGATAATCTTAGAAAATTATATATAATTAGGAAAAATTATAATGTTTGCTTTCAAAGTACTATTTGTTTTCCCAAAAAAGCAAACTGTCAGGCAAACATAATACCCAGATATGATATATCCTCCTCAGCTTTTCACATATCACCTCCCCCTTTAAAATAGGTAGTGAAATGTTTCATTTTCTAGCCACAATGTTCAAAAGAGGCATGACTCGCTGGTCAAAACTCCAGTGATGTTTCTTATTAAAGCCATGTGCTTTAGAGAGTTCAATAAAGGATTGCTTGGCTTCCTAATAGAGGAAGAGATCAAGTGCTTTGAAAGGAAAAGCCAAATAAAAAAGAAAATAAATTATGATTTTGGTTTCATGATGTTAGGCTATGTAGTTCACATAAAAGATTTAATATTTAAGGACAGATCACAAGTTAATGTGCAATGTCAAATGATGTCCTATCCATCACCTTCCAGACAATACTTAGGGCATTATGAGAAGTATTTAAACAAGCAACATTTCATGAGTACTTTTTGAGTCGTGTTGCACAGAGATGGGCTAACAGGATAAAGACTGTCCCATGCTTTGAGAACTCATGTAAAGACAGCATCCAGAAACGTAAAGCCTACATTCTGCCTGGGAGTCCCTCCAAACCTCCACATTAGTAAACATGATGGGAAATTAAAGAGGTGCTTTCTCTCTGCACTTCCTAAAAGAGCACAGGCCAGCCATGCATTCCTCTCTCAGCTCTTCAAAGTCACAACATGTGCTCCTTAAAACATGCCCTGCTGATGCAATGCAAAAACTCTGACTCTTGTGTCTGTGGTATGCTAAACATGGCTCTTCAAGGGTAGAACAAACAGCTACAGCACAATCCAAAGTCAATAAGAAAATGCTGGTTGACTTCTGCAGGCTTGTGGAAATTATCAGCTCTGCTTTATGTGTTCTCTCTCAGCTGTTTATCTGTCCTGTGACACGCATTGTCTAAATTTCAAATTAAAAACGTTACTGAGGCAATGAAAGTCTTTAAGCACTTGCATTCTACAATGCATCAAAGAACAGCTAAGGCTAATGCTTTGCTTTTGATATCTGTGCTTGGATTCAACTTTTTGGAGCCCAATTACTTTAATTTACAGCACTCTCATTACCTGCTGGGGCAGAAGTCACATACAAGGCACTCTCATGATGTGAGAGGTTTCCCTATCTGATGAGACAGTCCATCTGTGCAGGCTGCACCAAAGTGGAAGCTGATGCATGGACAGTATATGTGACTGTGGAGTTTTTGTGGAGCTTGAATCCTGAGCCTAGCTGGGAGTATGCTAAAGCTGTAATAACCAAAACTGACCTCCTTTTACGATGTAGCATCTCCCTTTAGCTGTGCTATTTATTTGGCTCCCTCCGTTCCTCCTTAGCATTCCTTAGCATGAACATAGAATAGTGTTGATTCAGTAAAGTGTCTTCCTGAGAGAATTAGCTGCCCTCTTGAGAAAATAAGCAGTGCAGAGCCTGTACCAGGGTAGCAATAAACATTTTTTGCAGCTCTCATCTTGACAATAAGCCCATAATACTAGTGGAACAGAGCATGAAGAAAGCATAAAATTACATCAAGTTTTCAATTAACTTTCATATTACCTGTATCTCAAATACTTATTGCTTCTGTGCTACAGTTATTACTTGCTTTTATAAGATTTTAAAATAACATTTTAAAGAGGCAGCCTGTCCTGTAGAGAGATTCCAGCTCTGAAAACAAAGAGCAGGAAATTTCAGAAGGTTTCAGGGTAAGCACCCAAATGTCAGACTGCTCTAAACCATTCCTGTTGAAATTTAGCAAGCTAAGTTTCTTGTGAGATTTCTAGAAACTAGAAATGTATTAGAAAGCCTCTTTTAGAAAGAACTACTGTGCTTTCATGTCAAGTCTTGCCTGGAACATGAAATTGTTGAGATATAATGAATAGAGAAGAGGTGTAGGTTCCCCCCCGCTTTTTTCATTCTCTTTAAATGATAATCAAATTTCTTGATCCTCAGCAACTCTCAATTTGTGAATAGTTCAGTCTGAGTTTAAGTTTAGTTTGTAGCTGCTTCTTCCTTTATTCAGACTATTCAAGTATTCTCTTCACAATGTGCACCAAGTAACAGATAAAAGCAACTGTCATGCTTAATTTATTTTAATAGTGTGGGTAGGTTGCTCGGATTTTCCACATTTCTGTCTTCTCAGAACAGCAGTGAGTCTTCTAGTTCAGTAAAAGACAGTTTCTAAGAACAGAAGAAATGCCCCACTGGACTGGAAAAATTGTCTTTAACAGAAGCAGGAAGAGACTTCATACAGGGAGAATCCCTGTACCAGTCTGTATCCCTTGTACTTCCTCCAGCATCACAATCACTAGATTAGGAATGTCATTGAACACATTTCTGTCTTGTCCCTTTAATATATTTTCTGAATCTGTTAGCCCTTGGTTTGTTAACATGGAGACATTTGTCTATTTTTTTTGTGTTTTGTTTGGTTGGTTTTTCCTTCTGCATAACACCATCACCATCTACATGGTATCTGAACTACCATATTTAGCACTACCAGTTCAAAAACCTCTAAGGAGAATGGACATTTTGAACATCTAAGATATGACTGTAAAGGGATTGAATGCTCAGGAATACAAACATTCTCAGCCTGAATTTCAGACCACCTTAAAAGAACCTCTCATAGTATGCAGAGGCAGAGGCAGTCAGTGTAGTCATAACTTTCAGGAATTTTAGCCTCTAGCAATGTTTGTTGCAGAGAAAGGATCAGCAGAAGAGGTTCACACTCACTACGGACACCCTATTTAATAAGGAATTAGGTTAGCAAAGAAAGACAGATGGCAAGAGCAGACAAGACAGTTTGAGACCTAAGGCCTAATTCAGCTCTGACACAGCTAAGCTGAATGGCCACTGAAGTCAACGACATGTTTACGTGTTTGTATCAAGGCTGAATGTTCCCCTGTGTTTAGCAGAAAGAGCTGAATAGTTGACTTCAGATAGATGTTTGGGGTTGTTTTGCTTGTTTTTTGTTTTTTTTTTGAAAAGCGAGTATGGTCATATGAAATTGTTGATGCTATCCCAAAGCTCAGACTTTAAAACCCAACAGATTTAATGAGCAGAGATGTTTCCTGCATAATGCAAATGCAGCTGAAAAACAGTGCCTGGCCTAGGGTTTTGTATATACATAATGGAAACTAACAGATGGGGACGTAAGCAGAGGCTTGTTCAGTGCAACCTTAGTTTAATGGGACTAGGAATCCTTGTTTCCTGAATCTGAGGTAGGTCTTTTTTTGAGTTTCTACAAGAGTTGCTGCTGAGCACCCAACTCTTCTTAGAGTTATACTAGGAAGCGTATTCATTCTCTAAGTGAACATTTGGAGAAGAAGCACTGGAAGCTAGCATTTCACTGTTCCTCCTTTTTCCTTCTGTCTAGGTGCCTTCAGCTGTAGAGGATCTGAGAAACAATGCTGGGAGACTAAAGAGTTACCAAATAGTTTCCCTTTGTCTTCTCCTTTCTAATGGGTCAGTCCCAATAGCTCCTGGTTTGTAATTTTTTATTTTATTTTGGCTTAAATTAAAAGATAGATCTTATCCTAGGAAAATGGGATAATACTTTATGTATGCTGCTATGTAAGTACATCTCTGGCTAATGTGGTTTAAGGCATATTGATTCCCCTGTGTGCCTTTGCTCAGGGTGCTTCTGCTAAAAATCAGTGACTTGGGTGATTGTTACTGGAAAACTGTACATTAGTTGAGACTGAGTTCCCAAAATGTTGCAGAAATTTGGAAAAGCAAAGAAAAAGAGGACAGAAGACAAAACACTTGTGTTCGTGTGGTTTTGGTTTTTTCTTTCTATCCTCCAGAAACATCATCAGAACACTGCTTATACAAGGAAGCAGTAAAAGATGCCTCTCTAATGGGAACAGTCATGTTTCTGCTATGTAATGCCATGGTATTTCCCCCCATCCTCTTCTAGTGCATCAGCACAAAGACAGTCATAAAACAATGGCAGGTAATTTTTCTTTGGCTTTGGGTTAGCACACACTGCAAAACAGCCTGGTCTATTAAATAATGAGAACTGCCTCTGTACCTAACAGCTCTCAGTGCCAATGATACACATTTACGGAGCAGCAGAAGCTTTCCTCATGATGGTTGCTGGGTCATTGCTAGACAAAATGTTTGCTGAAGGGATACATCAGCAGTAATTGTATAGACAGGAGGTTTGGGGTCTGTAATTGTTCCCACCCTGGGCACTGAAGCACACTGTGGGTGTACAGGTTTTTAACAGGGGTCCTTGCAGGTGAGAAACGGAGTTGCCCACCTGGTAGCTCTTCTGTTCATGACTTGTCCTCTGTGCATGCATGGTAACACTGAAGAGACACACTGGCATCAGAAAATGTTTTTATCTGAGGAAATGGTTCAGCTACCACATTGTAGGAAGCCACTTTATTTTCTCCTGTCTTAGTTCCTTATTTTTCAGATGACAGTGATAGCACTTCTCTGCCTCAATGGGATGCCGTTGTCTTAAAATACACATTACATGCTAAAATACAGCTTACAGCATTTTTTGCACTTTAGTTGTTAAAGACCACTTCCATTTGATTCTTCACCTACTGCCTGGAAATAATGAGGGATGTTCCACAAATACTTAGGTTATTTGATACTTCAGTAAAATCAAGTGTACCAGGTCAGTTGCACAAGGTACACATGCTATTGTGCAAGATTCTATCACTTTGCTCTTAAGTTATCAAGTTGCCATTAAACTATGTTTGATTCTTAAGAGAGGCCTAACTTTACACTAGGTCAGCTTCCAAGCCAAGACCATTTTGGATTTATCAATGTGTCCGAAAACATGAATTATAGTCTGTTGGAACTACATATTATTTCCAAAATGTGGTCACTTCCATTATAGTAATAGCTTTTGATTAAACAGTTTCTGGGAACAGTTCTTATGTTTTTATTTGCCCTATAATCCCTCCAGTTCACTTCTACCAGCAGCTCTACTATGTCTAATATATCACCTCCTCATTCCTCATCTATTTTGCTAGATGTTAATCTTGATTAATTAAAGATCTATATACCTTGCAGTTCAGACTGCATTGCCCTCTGTCTTACTGATACATTAATTCATAGTACTGTACAAATGACAGTTTTGATTCAATGGAAAAGAGAAACTGTTAAAGAAGAACTACTTGTATTGAACCACATAGCCTTGCTGGTAATCAGAATTAATTTAAATGTCCTTACAACTTTTCTTTAGACAATTTGTATTTTCAGAAGCTTTGGAGTTTGAGCTTGCTAATATCAAAGCTAGGCGTGACAGATGTCACTGCAAAATCTTAAAGGTGGGTCAAGGGGTCACATGGGCTAAAGTCTTCATAGGCAGCATTTTAAGATGTAAACAAATGCCAAGTAATGTTTTCTGCATACCTACTGTAGGTTCTCCCTCATGACTGAGTTGGAAGTTCTTTTTTCTTAATATGTCTTACATAAATATTTGATATGCAGACTGAACTCTCATATCTCTTTAATAGGGGAAAGGGATTGACTACACTGACTGTATTAATGGAATTAAAAATACTTTTTTACATTGGGAAACTTTACAGGATATTCATGAGCTTCTGGCAACAGAATAGACTTTTCTTTTAAACTTAACTTCATGGAAAGCCAGTATATGTAATATTAGTATATTGATTTAAATTTATGGCTTATGTAAAGTAGTGCATCCTTCCATGTAAATTTTTTTAGGATCCGGGCCTACAAAGATTTACACACACAGTTTCATTGTGTATCCTGGTCCCAAGAAATCAGAAACAAGACTCCCTTTGATTGCACTGGAGCCAGGACTCCAGCTGTTGCTTTCCGAGCAGGCAGTACAGCAGAGCTGAACGTTTACCAGATTTTTGTAAGATGTAGGGTCTGAGGCCAGACATCAGAATTTTTTCACCCTTGCCCTATTCTTGCCATATTGTAGGATACTTGTGATTTATTGCCAACAACAACAAAAAAGTGAATCCTGTCTCAGTAAGCTTGAGATTTGATAAATTTGAAAAACCCGGAGGCAAATACTAACAAAATAATACACTGCTTAGAATTAATAGCAAATTTTTTTTATAAACTCAAGACTGTATTTTTGTGTCAGGAGTGAGGGATGTTGTCAGCTCATACATGAACACACACGCACACCCACATTCAGAATTTATGCAAGTATAAAACCATTCATGACTATGAGGTCTGTGGTCATGCTCAGCTCAGTCCTGAGTCCATAGTAAAGCCAATGTAATTTCTGAGATTGACTGAAGCCTTCAAGACAGAATTCACAAGGGCTGCTACAGCAACAATTTTCCACAGAGAGGTTATTTTTAAACCTAAACAGCAAATGAGAAGGAAGTTCACATCTGGAGGCCTGAACTTGCTCATTTTTATTCCGGCTTTAGCTGACCTTTCAAGTCTGAGAATTTGTTGAGGTTGAGTTTAGATGTTATATGTTTGAACTTAATGTTACAGAGACATTTCATCTTTGTCCACAAGTCTGGTTAACAGTGGGTATGATGTGGACATAATGCTCTGTACAGCACAGCCCTGCACAAATTACACTAATGGATCCACACCAAACCACAGGTGCTGGCCCACTCATTTTCTGGGGAAGCCTGGACCTAGGTCCATCTGTAAATCAGAGGGCTGTCTGTCACCCTTGTGCAAAACCTGTACTTTGCCTAGCCCTGAAGTTTTGGGTTGACACAGCTCCTGATCTTTGTGGCCTTCGCTTCCCTCTGCTCTGAATTACGGGGACAGCAGACCTGTGCTTGGGCTATGGCAGTTCTGACTTGGAAGGTTTGCAGTGGGCTGCAGCACAAAACAAAAAATGATCAAAAGTAAGCTCTTCTATGTGTTCCCCAGGTTTATTTTACTTGTTGAATTATTGTAGACTAGATGATGTGTTGGTTGCTGTCAGGAAATAAAGACACTGATTTGTAACTGGTATGATGACTTCCTGATGGACCCTCCAGGTAGGCTTGAGCCTAGACCCCACGTTCAGCATGAGTGCTGTAAGATTTTGTCCATCTGCTATTTATTGTGCTGCCTGGTGCTTCCCTATCTTCTCAGACTGGGAAAAAGCTGCAAATATTCCTCTTTTTCGTTTTCACTGGACTCTCTTGCACCAGTAGGTCTGTTTGCTCCTTGACTGACTTGCCTTCAACTTAGGTGAGCTGGGAGCTGTCTGCCATGCCTTGCCCAATGAGACACTTGTCTGTCTTTGTCTGACCCCCACTGCAAGAGCCAGAGTTGAACTACTAAAAAAATCACCCATCTTACCACCTGCTGGGGAGCACTGATGACACTTTGCTTCAGCAGAGACAGAATCCTGTTCCCTGCCAGTGCCAGTGCCAATTTTCTAATCTATCCTCTTCATACACATGGGCCCTGAATTATCTTGTAGTAATATCAACACTTAAAAAGCACCATGTGTATATGGACAGAGAGTGCTAGTTTACCTCTACCAAAACACACAGATTTTATTCAAAAAAGCATTTCCTTTTAAGGACAAAAATAATTGAATGGAGCTAACATCTCTGACTTGGTGACTGTGTTATATTCAGTGTTAAATTATTCATACTGAGAAAGGCAGAAGCCACCAAAACTACTTTACAGCCTGATGGAGATAGCCTCTATAAACAGTAATAAATGCTCACATCGCTACCTTAACACAAATGGTGTCTCCACCTGAAAAAATACACAGCAGGTGTGTTGAGGGAGGGAGCTCAGGTGACTTGAGTGAGGGATGCACAGACCAATGGCTTTGAGCAGTGATGAGATCTGCAGTTTCTGGCTTTAACGCTGTTTTCTACTTTCTGATTGCTTCTCACATCTGAGTCCTCTCTAGAGGGCTAGGGGATTTACAAGACATTTTTACACTAAGATCTTTCTGGCAGAAACATCTTATATTCTTGCATAAGTCTTTACTACCAGATTTGGTAAGAAAGGGAAGATTTATTTTGGGGTCAGACATTACATTTGGATTGAAGTTCCTTTTCCTGCAAACATTAGTATTGTCTAAGGCTTTCAAGATGCACACATGGCACTGGGAGAGTAATTTGTACCCAGGGGAGGATGAGTCCTCTGGCAGCAATTGCTCCCATCCATTGTTTGTTTTTTTTTCTGGAGAAAAGTTTATCTAGAAAAAAGTTTCTTGAGAAACTTTTGCATCTGTCAAACAGTGTGCTAGTCTTCATATACATGTCAATGGATGTCAGACCAGAGTTCTCCTTCCTGGTAGCCTCAAGCTGGGTCAGAATGCTCCCCACTTCAGAGATATTCATGTGGTGCATTAGCACTCAAATGAGTGCTGTGCAAATATGTGTGCAGCTGAAGTGAAAGAAGCAGTGGACAGGAGGGAAGGGAAAATCAGAGAGCTGTCCACAGTCAGCAGACACAAGAGCATCATCCAGTACTTACAATGTACAGCTGTGGGTCTCTTGCCCACAGTTAGCTCTTCATTATTAGACACAAAACTTGAAATTGTAATGTCAGCCCTACAGGCTTCATGTAGGAGTGCTGTGCTGGGTGGAGCCAAGGGAAATTTCCCTTTGACTCTGAACAGCAAAGTTTCTGCAAAAAAATGAGCTCTGAGAGAATGAAATCACATTGAATTCCACTAATAATTTTGTATAGAAAAGTTGAAGGGAATGTTCTGGTAATGTCATAGCAACAATTTTATTCCATATGAGATACTGTTGTAGGGGGTTTTTTTGTTTGGTTTAGTTTTCTTTTTAACAACTGGTCAATTCAGAAAGTCTCAGTTTGGGATCAGCCTGTTTGAATCCCCTGCTCTGCTTTTGATTATTTATTTTCACCAGTGAAGCAAAACATTATTATTTACTCTGCTCCAATCCTGACAGTGTTCTCAGCCTCCTTCAAGAACAGCATGCAAGAGAAGTTTTTGCTTCCTTTCCTTTTCTGACCAGCACCATCCCTGCTTCCCATGCTTTGTAGGGACCACACATGGTTGGTTTCCAAGCCCATTGGCAGTGGAGGGTCAAGAAGATATTTCTGCAAAATAGAGGTCCTGGAAGAAAAGGGGGTTATTTACACAGAAAGTACGACCTTCACCACTGCAGGTTGAGCTGGACCAGTTAATTTAAAGCATTTAACTGCATTTTGTAGAATGATTTGCATTGGAAAGAACCTTAAAGATCATCTAGCTCCAACCCCCCTGCCATGGGCAGGAACACCCCGCACTAGACCAGGTTGCCCAAAAGCCCCACCCAACCTGGCTTCGAATGCTGCTGGGGATGGAGCATCCACAGCTTCTCTGGGCAACCTGTGCCAGTGTCTCACCACCCTCACAGTAAAGAATTTTTTCTGTTTAACTAACCTAAATTACCATTCTTTCACCTTGAACCCATTTCATCACTATCTTGCTCTCAGCCTGGCACTGTTCTCCAAAAATGGTGTTTTCTTTACAGGATGGCTCATGTGTGGGAGTCTTCTGCTCTTTCCAGTTATCTTGGGCTTTGTGAAGAAGTCTCTAATGAAATCAGATGATACAAGCAGATCCACAGAAATAAATTTGGCTACGCATGTTATTAAATTCAAATACATGGCTGGTTATTTTCTGTTATGGCAGAAAATGTCATTCCTGGGGATTTAACAAGGGTTAAATTTTCCTCCAACATATCTTTTACAGGTCTGCTCTCTGGAAGTATCCTTTACTTGTTACTGCACATTTTTTCTTACCTATTTGAGCAACGTGGCTTTCAGCAACCTGTATCACAGTAATTCAGTAACCTAACTGCTTAATATTGGAAAAGCTTATTAGCTTTTCTATAAACTCTGGCCAAACTTTTCTTGACCTAATTGTACATAGTTGAAAATAACTAAACATGTAAGATGAAAATTAAGGCTGGAACTTGGGTGGGGAGTTAAATGCTTTTAGAGTGAGTAATATTGGAATACACCAACACCAGGTACCCCTGGCACTGTAACTGGAGTGTCAACCCCCATTTGCTGCTGCAAGATTTGCTATTTGAAGTTCTGCCCACAGCAGAGCCCTTCCTGAAGAGATTTTGTTTGTGGGCCACTTATTTTCTTTATAAAAGACAAAACAGTTGCTTCTCAGGTGCTGATAGTGACAGATAGTGCACTTCAGAATAAGGTAGGTATGCTTTCTTTGGTATCAGTATCAGAGCCTGTGTTCTCCTTCCTGATTTTCTCTTTCTGGCACTGGTTATTTACATCTTGAAATCTCTCTGGCAGTCAGAGACCTATCTTTAAAAATATTATTGCACCAGAGAGGATTTTTCAAACTAATTTCAATACTTTCCTTTATTTCTAGTGCCGGGTGACAAGTCTGCTCTGACTTCCCACACAGACACTCTGAGTTCAGTGGGCTGGTTTGGGGGTAAGGTTCTGACCCAGAAAGCACATGTGGCTTTTTTTCTAAGGGGCTTTGTGGCTCTGCTTGAAGTATTTACAACTGTTAGGCTGGGAAAGTTGTCCTTTGAATCAAACTGAATTAAATTCCTTTTAGTCTATGGATTAAAGGAGGACTCTTCTTGATGTTGGATGAGAGCAAAGAGTTACCTTCCTTTTATTTTCACTTTCAATTAGAACTTCTAAATACCCTGAACATTGTCTACAGCTTTAAGCCCCAATGTTTCCTCTGTAGGACTTGTAATTTGTGAAGAAAATGGAGACAGGCAGGCTACAGCCTCTGTGGTAGGTCCTGGACTTGTTTATATTTGTCAGATGTTTGGCACATTGTGAAGATAAATCAGTAAATTAATCACAGGATTTCCAGCTTTGTGAACTCTGAATCCTGATGTATAGAATCAGTGAAGAAAATAAACAGTGTGTAATCTTTCAGTAGCTTCTCCATTTGTCTTATTATCATTTCCTCATTGTATTTAACAGTGTTTAAGAATATTGTCTGTAGTCTTATAAATGCCACAGAAAAGAGAACCCAGAATACCACAGCTTTGCAGGTCTTGTACATGCAGCTAGAGCAAGTATTTTCTAGTTTTCATCCTTAGCCAGGAATCCCAAAAACTACTGTTTATCTTCCTATTTCTTTTAAATTACAGCAAAGACTCTCCTCAAATTATTTGACTCCATGAGGTGGAGATTCAAAATGGAGCCCAAACAGCACTAGATTTCCAGCACAAGTTGTAGAAGGAAAAACAGAAATTACTTCTCTCAAGTTAAGGGCTGCTTTCTTCCCAGGCTGGTATCTATCTTAGTTAACCCTTCCAGTTTACTAATCCCCTGATAATCTCCAGCTTCTGTAAAAAAAAAAAAAAAGACAAACCAGCAGACTGAAATAGCAGCAATGGAGAATTTCCAGGTGTCAGCCCTATTCTCAGTGTGCAACTGCATGTGGTATTTAACAGATTCATCACTTTACCATATATCACCAGTAACTTAACATAAACAGTATAGAATTGCCTAAGTTGGTCAACAGAAGGAGTGACCTATCTATATTTATGAACCCCTATTTCTGAAACAAAAAAGGTGCTGCTAAAACTTAGTCTGTTAAGAAGAAACATCTTATAATGCAACAAAAACTGAGCACCACAACAATCTATTTAAAAAACTGTCAGGCTTAAGTAATCTCATTTGCTTTAAAAGGAATTTTATATGTACCACACTCCAGTGAAATATAATGATCAAGACCTGCTGGTACTTAGCAGTATCCTTCCTTTTAAGCCATGGGATGTTCCCAAACCATAATGAAATGATGTCTAGAGTTAACCACACCAGCTAAAGTGCAGTATAGTCATTTTAGCATGGGGTTATGCTCAAGTGAATAGATAACCTCTTTCTCATCAGGGCTGATTAGCTCAACCAACTCTCCCCTGCTCACAGAAGCTACCATATTGCTGCCAGTGTTGAAGCAGACTCATCTATAGCCAGAGGAAATCTGTAGCCAGTGATGCATTACATACAATGGAATTACTCAAAAAGGAAGCTGAACTGATTTGTCATGTCTGAGAAAGTGACCCATTTTTGTATACTTCCTTTTTTTCCTCCACCTGTTCTTCTCCCTTTGTTTTCCCACCTACAAGCAACCAAATGTGTTACAGTTACATCCTTTTTTTCCTAAATCATGGCAAACCAATAATTCCCAGCAAATGCATGATGGCTGTGAATTGCCTGTTTTTTTCTGGTTTGGCAGTACTACCACAAGCAGAACCACTTCAAAAACTGTAGCAGTGAGAAGACATTTTGTGACGCTGCATACCCAGAGTATACCCCACATTCCTGTAATCTTGTGACAGGCACCAGCAGACGCATGACCACAGCTGCACAAGGCAGGGTAGTGCTAATTATCCTAAATTACAGATGTAAAATATATGGAAAAACTTGGACTCAGAGAGGATTTTAGGTAACTGTGCTTCCCATCTAAATCAAGAGGATGATGTCTCTATATACTTCCGTAGATCTGCAGATGAGGGACTTTTTGTGAAGTCATGCTGAACTGCCCAGAGCAGCAGTAATAGGAAATTATGTTTCCCAGGACCTGAACCAACATTTTTATTAATGCTCAGTGGGTCCAGAGAGCTTGCTTACTAAAACCAGGAGAAACTGCTGTGTATAAAACACAGGAGCCAATTCCCTTCTTTCTGAGGCAACTGAGTCCCTAGGTTTGCAGGCCAGTGTCTGAGCAGCAACACAACTCCTCCCTGCCCCATACTTGGAGTGACCTAATCTCTCTCTCAGCCAGCTAATTTTTCCTGCTATTCTTTTCTTTTGAGAAGTTTCCTCCTCCAAGTCTGATATAGCAAACTCTATTACTATAGAGTTTCTCCTTCCTTGTCTCATCTGAGAAGGTGGTCTCTGTCAGCCAGACACTCGTGACAATAAAGCAGGTAGTTTTTCTATCACAGGTAGATGTGGGAGATATTTTGCACAGCTGTGCCATATGTTGTGGATTTGCAAGCTCCCCAGAGAGACCAGCCTGTGTTCCCCCCATGAGTAGTTACAGAGAATTCATATGAGACTGTGCACAGTGCAGTGGACATCTGAGCAGCGTATGAGAACTGCAAATGGAGGTCTTGGAACAACAAAAACTGTTATTAACTTCTTGACCCTTTTTTTTATTATTCATTCCTACAGTTATTTGTGTTAAAGGTTTCTTCATGTAACCTCAAAAATATTGTAATGTGAAGTAAGAATTGTTGCAGAGTTGGTATGAGTTTTGAGGCATCAAGGGCAGGTTGGGTAGGTCTTGCAGGAAAGTAAGGGGCTGTCTGAAAATGAGCTATTCCATTTCTACCCCCCAACAAATTCCTGAAACACCTTGAGTATTGAGTACTCAATGCTAAGTAAGCACCTATCTTCCTTCTGTTACCAGAGGGACACCAAACTATTAAAATAAATGAAAAAAACCCAAAAACCTGAGAGGGATGGCCTCACTTTTTTAAGTCACTGACCTTCACAGAACCACTGCAGAGGAGTTTCAGAGGACTGCCATGCTATCTCACCAGTTTCTAAGCATTTTATTAAAAAAAACCCCAAAACAACAAAAGAAACCCCAAACCAAACCAAAAAATCAAAATTAAACTTCCCTCCCCCTCCCCCCCCCCGAAATTTCAAAAGGGGAAATGCATGGAAATATTTTTTTTCTGAAAGTTTAGTAACAGCAGTGATATTAAAATTGTCTAGTCTGTTTTTGGTGTCTATTTGGATGACTCAGTTTTGTGCAGTAGAAGAATTATCAGCTGAAAACCTTCTCATGGCTATGAAATAAAATGAGGTGAAAGGAAAATAAGAGTATATCACAGGCCATGGTATGCACTTACAGATGGAATATATACCTGATATGTCCAAGTGTCCAAGCACTAAGTTAGATGCACATGATAATGCCCTTGTCAATTCATGGTCTTCACACAGACACTACTGATATCTCAAGTTCATGGTCCATCCTTTTGCAATGTTAACACACATTCTGAATTAGGAAGGTATTTGCTAAACTGAAGAAATTTATACAATTATGATCACTTCTCTCAACTGCATTCTAGTCCTTTGAAGACTATAACATACCGGTTCTCCAGGCATTGTCTTCATGGACAGACAAAATTGACTTTCTGTCACTCAAACACAAGCAGGAAAAAACCAACTTGAAGTCCTATTTACTGCAAAATTTTCAGGTCTAAATTACAAAGCAGCAAAGCAGGGCCATTTTCCCTTTTGTGATTCTAAAAAGGACCATATTGCAAAGGCCTCTGCATGTGTGTGTACATATACATTTTATCCATATGGCTTCTGGGTGAAAGGAGCAGAGGGTGGGAATTTATGTAGCAATGGGCAATTTGTGGTGAGTTTCTTAAATGGCTTAGTTTAAGCTGAATTTTTAAACTTCTGAGAAGTTGGCTTATGATGTCAGGCCATGTTATCCACCCTATCATTGTTCTAAATTCAGGTAAATATAGTATCTTGGGGGAAAAAAACTACATGAGAATTTTTTTCTTTTATTCCACCCTTACCCCTTCCCCCGAAGTCACACTTTGTCAAGCATCTTCCAGTCCTGATATAGAGTGGACACTGCCTGTGATAAGCCCTGAAAAAAAATTGCATACTGTTTACTTTGGTAACCTTAAATTATTCAGTGATTATTTATGGGGAATTACATATGCTGTATGGAATACTTCCCTCAGTTAGGAAATAAGTTGACTTGGAACATACTGCCTTGCTGACCAAACCCAATCTTTTATCTTCTGCAAATATGAAAATATACCATGTGATCTTAGAGCACAGGGTCCAGAATATGCTTGGCAAAGTATCATGTGAGAAAGAAAGGAAAAAGAGAAATGAGACAGTAACAGGTACTGAGTTAATATGTATGAAGGATCACATAAAAATAACAGCTGCAGGGCACAGCAGTGGAGGAAAGGAAAAAAAAAGACCAACTGTGGAGTTAGTACTTTAATTCTTTTAGTGAGAGAGGTAGCTCCAGTGTGGTATGTCCTTGAGATCACACAGTATCTTGAAGAGTGGTAGTTAGAGAGAAACACAGTAAAAAGACACAGAAGTAGGCGCAGTGAAAAGGCAGATTTATTTACTAGTAATACTGTACAGAGAAAAAAAAAAAGAGAGAAGCCACAGTTACAGCATGGCTGTTGCTGGCAGTGTTCTTGGTTTTTTATTTTGGTTTTTTTTTGTACTCATTTTTTTAATCTGAAGAGAAAAACATAACCATCAAAAAGTACACTTCAGGTTACAAAGTACAGCAGCTATCCCCAGCAATTCTAATCCAGTGTTAGCACAGCAGTTTTTCCCCAACAAAATGGGATTTTATTTACATTAGCTCACAAAGAAAGTGGGAGACTAAAGCTTAAAAAAAATCTCAACCACAATCTACATTCACCATAAAAGCTGCATTTTACACAACATTTTCTTGAACCCCTATAAAGAGTCATTCTTTGTCTATGGAGTGAACGTAGTTGGGAGGGGAAGAAAACCTTCAGAAATGTGTTCTTTGCCTTTGTCCTGGCCTGTTCTTGCTTGGCTACCTTTGCTGCAGTCAGATTCAGTGGTCACAGGAAAAGCAAAAACTTTCAAATAGATTAATCTCCTGTATCTTCCCCTAAGCAGTTCCTACATTCATACTTGCAAAATAACAGGGACAAAATTTGAGACCATCATCACTAAAGCACCTTAATCATAAATACAGGCTGATTTTCACACATCCTCAAGGCTATCCCTAATCTGCACAGTGCTAAGTATGCATTACACTTCCAAGTATGTATTTAGTGTTAGTGGAGCTTAAGCTCCACATTCAATTGGGACTTCATATTGTTGCACAAAACCTTCTTAATTTTTGAGTTTGCCACGATCTGACTGGCATATTATCTATACTGGAGGGATACCAGTAGATTCTTGGAAGCTAATTTTACTGAAAATGCCTTTGTATGCTGGATCAGTCTGTGGGGAAGTTCACATTTTCTCTTGGGTCCTTTGCCCTGCCCATAGCAACCTGACATATGGGAGAGTGGCTTGCCTTCTGATGCTGTGCAAACTGACTTCTGGCAGACTAGATATGTACCATATTGAGCTCCTATGAGGTTGAGAAACTTAGTGTGTTCCCAGAGGAATAGTTAGAGAGACAGCAGATTTACTTAAATAGTGAGATTTTAATGGAACTCACTGTTTGGGCAACACATAGGATGCCAGATGAATAGATAGGAGAGTGCTCCTTTAATATCAAATACATCCTAAGAATCTAGGAAAATGCAGGAAAATTTCAAAATGCTGAGGACAGAATACCATCATTTCTCGAGATTCACACCAGTAGGCATAAGGTGTTTTTTAACTCCAGTCTCTACTTTCTTCCCCCTCTTTTTTCTAGGAGACCACAAAAGGGTAAGCAGAGATATAAGGAAAAAAGGATCAGTTGAGCAACAGTGTCCAGAATGAGAGCAAGTACAGAGAGAGGGGACAGGCAGTCTGGAGCAGAGGTGTGCAGACGGAAAAATTTGGAAATAAAACTTACACTGTCTCTTTTATGTTTGTTTGTGTGCAGGTATGAAGTTCACCCCCACCAGCTCCAGGCAGTGGGTTTTTGAGAGTTCCTGAAGGACGTTTGTCTCCTGTTAAACACAGTCAGCAAGGAGACCATGCTCTAAAACCCTCTCTGCAGAAAAGTGCACCAGTTTCACAACATCATTAAAAAATCTATCTAACTAAACTAATGAGAAGACACAGTTAAAGCAGCATAAGCCTTGCCTGTAGCATATTGCTTAAAGACTAGACCCTATACACATTTGTGCATGTGCCTAAATTTCACTTGTCTGGGTCATCCCATTAAATTAAAAAGGGCTACTTGGGTGCTTGATGTTATGCTTATGGGCAAGTCTTTATATCTTACAGACAGGCTGAATAGATATGTAAGGTCTAAATTTTGGTAAAAGTCACTAACATACCAAAGCAAGTTAAAAATGCACAAATATACCCAAACTAGTGAACATGAGTTACTTAGCTAATTCTAGAAATTAATTGTTTGTTTGTTTGTTTTTCCAATTTCAGAAGTAGATAAATTCTTAAAACAAACCCCTAAATCCACCTTTGAAAAGAATTTGGGAAACAAATGCAGGAAAGCTTTGCAATACAATAGCAGCAAACCCCCACGAAATAAGAGAAGCATTTGCGAACTGAAGGAAGGGACTCAGAATTCTTCACAAGTTTGCCTTTAAGAAAAGTGGTCTGTTCTTAATCCACTGGACAGCCTAAGTGGAACCACCACAGGAAAAAAGCTATAGATTTTGCAAGACTGTTTGAACCCATGAGGAAAAAGGCTCACTTTTATAATTGTTAAATTTTAAATACAAGTGGAACATTTTTAAGAACTTCATGCACCCTTGTCACTATTTACAAGCTAAGTTATTATAAGTTTATATTACAAGTTGGATTTATATTCTTTTTGGACTAGGTGACAAGCCATTTATATTCCATACTGAATAAATTCAGCCATTTTATACAACTTACTCTTTTACATACAAAAATTACAGTCTATATTTTTGTTGGATATTGTCATAGTCTGCAACTATTAAGCTCAGAACTAAAGTTTACTCTTGCTGCTGAGAAGGCTCATGAAACACAATCTGAGCAAATTCTAAACTTTCTAATAGGCAGAAAGAACTGGTTGAAACTTAATGAGTTCAGAAAAAAATGAAGAATCCACGTCTCAGCCTGTGGGAAAATCCTCTACTTTGTCCAGATTATTTTGTTCAACCCTTTCCAGTGGCATAATCTCTTGCACTTTGAAATCTAATGTTGGATAAACTATGACAGAGCGAGAAAACATTAGTTCCCTATTTAGCCATACCTCTCTGCTGAAAGTAGGTAGCTATTGCCTACCATGTTGACTTTCTAGGTAAAGAAATTTGTCTAGCTATAGAAAGCATAGGTCCACTTTTTTTTGTAAAACACATTTACTTATTTAGCTGTGTTCATAGCAGGTATATTGGATTCTACTGTTCTAACTTGACTCTTCAAAAAGTCTTGAGATCCTTCTTCCCGGAGAAAATTGTGGTTAGGTCTACAAAAGATCCCAAGAAGCTGGGCATTGTCATAAACGTATGAAAAAGTTGAAAGGCTCAATGTCATGGGAAGGATGATATTCCAAAACTCAATACCCATTTAGGGTTTGTCTCTCATTACAAAAATATTTATTCCTTAAAAAAATACACAAATGTAATATACTACATTTTCTATTATATCCCCCCTACTTTCCAAGTATACCATTTGGATGTTTGACTAAGTTAAAAGCCAGAACACCTTTTATTTCTCTGGCAACTCTATATGCTATCTTTCTGCTCATATTAGTTTGTGGTATCTTAATAATTTTAGGTGTGAAGAATCAGTAATGAACTTAGGTACAGTGACAGGGGACTAATATATTAGCTATTAGGGAAGTCCCACTAAATGTTTGCTCATGGATACCACTGATGTGGTAGCAATGATGACTCAGGATCTGATCCTATCAGATGCTCAGCACCATTTTGTTTTGTGTTTTCTCAGAAGAAGCAGAATTGGCCTCTAGGATTACACCAGCTGGGGCAAACTCAGCAGTGCATGCAGTCTGTACAGGTACATAAGAAGCACCCAAATCATACCCTGTGTTATCATTCATGCCCTGATCTTGCAGACACCTACACACATTCTTTCTGCAAGTAGTCCTGTTGACTGAAACAGGTCTACACACAGCACAGTTAGGCATATGTATTTTTGTTTGCAGGACTGATGTCTCGTATTGCACCAGTAGAAGCACACTTCACGGAGAAGGGCTTGTGCACACTTCTCTTGCTGGGGATTGAAAGATAATGTTGTGTTTATACAGCTTTGGAATACAGCCTGCATTTTTTGGAAAAAAAAATAAGGAAATGAAAGCTACAAAAAGAAGAAGGAAATGCAAGAGTGCTAAGGCAAACTGTCAAATGGC
This sequence comes from Manacus vitellinus, assembly GCF_001715985.3. Classification (NCBI taxonomy): domain Eukaryota; kingdom Metazoa; phylum Chordata; class Aves; order Passeriformes; family Pipridae; genus Manacus; species Manacus vitellinus. The sequence goes on along the minus strand of NW_021940917.1, from coordinate 8,514,831 downwards.
ACATCATACCTACTTTGTCATTCATTTAGATAACATCACAAAGGCAGACCAGAGGAGTTCTGTAAACACATATCATACAGTACATCAGCCATGGGAAATTAAAAAAAGAAAACAACCCTGTAATTCTTTTCTTTCTGTATTGATATTCTAGAAGTTGAAAGAGATTGCCTAGCCACTAATCATAGCACTGTGGTTTTTGATTTGTGTTTTTCTTCTGTTTAAAAAAAAAGAAAGAATGGAAGTAAAATGCAGTGGTTTGCAAAAGTAACAGTCCCTGAATGCAAACAAGGGACGACATGGAAAGTGGGTTTATAGAAACTTAGAAAATACAAAATATAAAAAATTTCATAGGTTACTTTTTTCCCAGTCTAGGAAAAAATATACTGAAAAGAGGTTTTTTTCTTTGTTTTTTTCTTACAAAAGTTAAGGCGAGCAGTTTGTTGTGGCAAAATGCTATCACTGAACCAGTTTATGACTTTACTTTTTTGTATCCCCTCATGCTGAAACTGAAAATGTACATGTGATGGCATAAGTTAAACAGACGGATTTTGCTTAAAACAACACAAAAAAACCCCATCCCATAATGATCCTTACAAAACTCTCTCTCTGCTTGGTCGTAGAGCAGACCTCTTCCTTTGCTCCTGATTGTGCTTGAATTTCCACAGGCAGCTTCCTATCCAAGGGTGAGGGGAAAACCGACCCCTTCAAAGCCCAAAGCAGCCCTGGAAAAACAGTTTACATTCATCAGCCTAGGCTAACGCATCTGAATTCCCCTGTAACTTGGCTGCAGGCTAATGGCTAGAAGGGACAAGATGATGTCCAGGCATGGCTGCTGCCTTGTGGAGGAGAATGATTGGAGTAAGCGTGTTTCAGATAAGGCCCTGTGATTTCAGCCCCACTTGCTCCTATTTCATGTTTTTCCTGACCTCAGATGTGGAACTGCCTTTGAACTGTAAAGACAAACCCTATGCAGACAACCCCCATGCAGACAAACCTTTAGCTTTTCTGGATCTACCGGGGCCTGATAACCATGGAGTTAATGTGAACACATAAAAAAGACTGGCCTTCCTAGGCACTCAATGATAGCTACAAGTACTGAGCAGTAGGTATTTGAGAGGTTTAAGGTTTAAGGCTTGTGCTCTACTTCTAACCACTAAAGGGCCGCTTCCGGACTCTCATGTGCCACCATCTCCCCACCATGTTGAGCCTCAGATGGTGCAGTGGTCTCAGACACGTTCTGGTCCCAGCGTCAGCAAGCATCTCCCAAAGCTGGATGCTAAGGGAGTCATCCCCAAACTGCTGAGTCGGTGCTGAACCAGAAGGTCGTCTGCCATGGGAGCATATGGCTGAAGGGATGGAGGAACAGAATGGGTTAGGGTAATATGACACCTCAAATTTCCCAAGCAGCAGGCTTTTGAGAAAAAATGTCCATATGGCGAGAGGAGCTGCAGGGGGAAAAAGATCAGGCTGTGAAGACACCATGAGGCCAGGGTGGCTGTGAAGGTGGCATCACACCCAGAGAGACAGTGGTGAGGAATGAGAGGAATGGCCAGGCCAGGAGGAGATGGCTAGGAGGTTTTTTTCTGAGTGTTCCTGGTGAGGTGAGCAGGCCCCAGAGTGCAAGAACTATTGCAAAGCGTGCCCAGCTCCCATGTAATTCATAGGTAGATCCAAGGCAGAAAGGGCTTCACCCTTTGTGTTGCAGTGCTTTGGGGTCCTAAAATATGCTTGAGGACAGTCTCACTTGGCCACTCCGGGCTTTAAAACTTAGGGTCTTGTTTTAAGAAATGTTGAGGTTTGTAAATGTTTAGCATATCTGGGAAAAAAAAAGAAAAAAATTGGAATTCCCCTTCTCCAAAAACCACAACCCAACCAAAAAAACCCCAAAACTGCTAGTTTCTAACAAACAGCCACCAGACTTATTGTTGCAATGTGGGGCTCTGTGGCCCTTCCCCTCTTTGATAAAACTTAACCACCTAAGCCTGAGTCAAAGGATAATGTGCAGAGCTTCTCTAGGTGAGTTTGGTCCTTCTCCCATCCAAAAGCCCCCAGGGGGAGGCAAAGGGAGTATATGGAAATCTATTAATTTCTGCCTCTGTAGCAGATACGGAGGCCAGCAAAATTTCTGCAGGTGTCAAAGAGGTGAGGCTGTCTTTTACTACTCTTGGTTTATTTACTACTTGTCTTTTTTTTTTTTGTCTGACAGTCACCTGGGCAGTGGTGAGAAGTTTCATTGACCAGCTCCATACTGACAACTGAGTGACCTAACATGGGAACTACCTTTTGCATTTTTTGTTTGTGTAGGTTTTCAGTGTGCCTTATATTACCACCACTGTGAACAAGTGTCTTTTTTACTGGCACAGAAAGAAAAGAGTACAGAGCAGGAACTGTGTTTAATTGGATGCTCTGAACTAACAATTAATGCAGTAAAAGCACCATCCAAGAAAGAACAGAAATATCATAGAAACCACCTCAGACTGAAAAGAGGCTTTTTGTTGTTTTCTCTTTCCTTTTTTTTTTACTTTTTTTTTTTTACTTTTTTCTTTTTTCTTTTTTTTTTTTTTTTGGTTGCCGTTAAATGATTTTTAAAGTCTGATAGTTTCAAAGACACTTCAAAATAATCTTCAGTACTTGTTCACACTATCAGAAAATATAAAACCTGATTTTTAATCTCACCTGTGTAGTTATAATTCCAGACTAACTCCAGTAGAGTGAGTTAAGCAAAACTGGTGTAAGACAAGAATCAGGTTCATAATATCTCACCATGAAAAATCTGGCTGCTTTCTCTGTTAGAAGAATCAAAAAGCAAGAAACAAAGAAACATCTACTGACTTTGGATGCCTTCCCCTTTTTACATTTTCATCTGGAGTTGTTTTTAAGAGGCCTGATTTTCAGAGGTCAGATGAAGAATATTGTACTGGAAATCAGGTCTCCTTGAAGTGCCCCACATTAGAAAATGAAGCATCCAAAACCACCAGCAATTTTTGAAAAAGTTAGTCTTGTGGCTATAGGATCGTCTCCAAAAACATCTGCTGTGACAAAATTCCAGTGGGCATCCACAGGAATTTTACCTGGACAAGCAGGGCAGGATCAGACCCCTTGTCTATCATTATGTAGGAGCACTGAAGGTACACGTTGTGAGAAATTACACTTCCCTAAGAATTACAAAATAAATCTCTGTCCCTGCCCCCATTCCCAGCACTGAGAATTTTGTCACTGAATCCAGTAGGAATAGGGTCAGACTGTGAGAGAAGTCCATTTATATTCTAGGGAAATAGAAAGCAATATCTCTCATCTGTTGGAGTTCAGCAAGAAAACTTCATGTATAAACATTGGCAGAGTTACTGAAAGGCATGTAATTAGATCAGTGACTCCATTTCTGTTGGTGTGACAGCTTCATCTTTTTCATGTCAAGTTAATGTCAACTGTAATTTTGGGAGATGAAGTGCATATACAATACTGTAATCTGGAAGATTTATATAAGGCAAAATCATCATTCATACATTTTCTAGAAAGAATGATTAAGGTCCACTTCTGGTATCACCAATAAGCAGAAATGGCTGATGGGTTTTTCTGACACTGCAAACTAAACTGGAAAGTTACTATAAAATGAAACTATGCAAATTTTTTGGGAAAGACGTGTCTGAGTTTTAGCAAATTAAACAGTAAAATGATCTGAGCCTTCCCCCAAGAAATAAAAAATGTGATCTATAAAATAATGTTTAAATGTGATTTTTCTTTAAAAAGAGAAGTAACATTTTTTTAAGGCTCTCATATCTGGTGGCTGTGAAACTCAGACTCCCACAAAATCCTAGGAATCTGATCAAGCCTGCCAGATATTCAAAGAAAAAAAAAGTTAAAAGTGTTTTCATTATATATATAAAATATATATAAAAATCAAATAAATATGAAAACATATGTTCCATTTCCCATTAATCTCTCACTCTGTAATATTAAGGAAAAAACCCCCAACAATAACAACAACAACAACAAAAAAAAGAAGCAGAAAACCCCCAACCCCTCCCCAAACTCCAAATAGTATGTCTGATGGGAAAATAACCAGGCGTTCCTCTTCCTGAAGAACTAGAAAGCAAAGCAACCCAACTGCAAGGCAATGGAGGCATTCACTTCCAGTTCACAGTATTGCAGTTAGAAGTACAGTGAGGTCTAGGTAAGTGATGGAGCAGGAGCTGCCTGGAGCAGGGAAGGAGGAGATGTTCACATGACAATACAGCATTGACAGCGCTTTTTCTTTTGTGTACCTGGGGCAGCTTCCAAGGGCAGGCTCTCTTCCTTCCCCTCAGGAGAGGAGGGCTCTGTTGTATCTGACAGGGGCCTGCCAGAGACCAGCTCAGCGGCGTTCCCGTCCATGGTGGAAACGTCTGTCACTGTCTTCTCCCGCAACGACTTCTCGTCGTCCTCATCAATCAGCACAAGCTCTGCCTTGATGGTCTCATCATAGCCCAGCACTTTCTTTGTCTCCTCTTCATCATCGATGTTCTGGTAGCCCATAAATATCATTGTCACTGGCTGATCTGCACTGACCTCCAGGGTTTCACCACCACAGGGTTTATCTTGGGGCTGAGGGTTCACAGCATTTCCTTTGATGGATTTGTGTACCATTTCCAGCTTTGCCTCCTTGAAGAGCATTTGCTCCTTCATATGGCTAAGGCTTCCATCGGCTACCACATTTCTGTCTGACACAGTCATTGTTTCATACCCTCCTTTTACACTTGATTGTCCAGCTTTTTGCATAAGTTCATCTACGTCCTTTGAGCTTAATTTATGTACTCCATTTTCTACCACTGTGCCACCAGAGTGAACCTCATAGACTACCTTGGAACCATCATCATAGACTTTGAATCCTCTTTGATGGGCCTCATCTGGGCCAACAGGTGAAGCAGAGACAATCTTGGTCTCTCCTGTCTGTTTGTCTTTCTCCACATTAATTTCCATGGTGCACAAAGCTTGAATGAAAACAAGAGAGGAAGTGCATGTTACAACAAAAAAAGCCAGTGAATGGTTAATTGCCAAACAGACAAAGAAAACTATGGTGCCCCTTTTTCCTATCTCCTGCTGCTAAAGGGCTAAGCGGTCTACATTAGAGGTGGGACGCAACACTGTGGACAGAGACAGTTATTACACTGTGGCTTTTTATGCAGGTGGAGGCTAGGCATACCTGTGGCAAACAGGACCTACTCTGCCAGCTCACGCTTCATGGAGCTGTCTCTGATCAATTAGGAGCGCCAAGAGGTTAGGTGTAATTTAGGCAAAGGGAGGTGACAGCATGCAGGTTGCTTTCAAACTTTCCGGTCTGAACTTGCCTCAAAATTCAGAGAGAACCTCTCTACTCTCTCCTTCTTCTCTGCCATCAAACTGCCAGTTAGTTGGTAACAAGTTTTGTTTGCTGCATGTAATACCCAGACCACTTTATTATCAATGCTTGTCCTTGCTTAACTCTTCCATCCGTAGCATTCAAACCATTTTAGAGGCGTGAAGAAACATTGTTTATCCCTGGTCTACAGGTGGGAAAACAAAACCACACAGGAATGGGATAATTTCTCCCACAGGTGTGTGGCTGGGCAGCTCTCTCAGCTTCCACACCAAGACACTGACAATGACCTCTATTTCCAGAGTTAACAGAATGTACAAAGTGGCCAAGAAGTGCTTCCTTGTTTATGTGAATTAGGCATTAAGCACCATTGCCAAAGATGAACAAAAAAGTAACAATGAACTGATTTTCAAAGTCATGAAACAACAGGTAAAAACTTGTGTGAGGGATGTTGCTTTAGAATAGCAAAGGTGTTCTAGCAGGTAAGGATGCATAATGAGATGGAAATTGTAGACCACACAGTAGGAATAGACAAGCAGTCTACACTGCTCCAACATCCATTTTGAGATACAATGACATCTCACTAGACAGCTTTTCAAAGAAAAATGTGCAAAGGTCTCTCAGATTTTCCAGAAGAGTTCATTTGTTTAAGCATTCCTTGTGTGCATAGAAAAACATTTTGGCTCCTAGACAGACATCCACAGACACTTTATTACAAATTACCACAGGTAGTGACAACTGTTTGTGAAACTTACAGTGATCATTTCCATCAATGAACCTCAAAGGCATAATCATGACTTGTCTTACCTGGGGACACCATAAATGGGCATCTTTGCTTTTTTTTTTTTATTTATTTTCAAGTGAGTACAGAATATCTTTGCCCCAAGAACTAATAAGGTTGGTATGTTTGTATTTAAAAAAAATAATTAATATAAAAATTACCGTTGCTTTAATATATTTCCTCCGTCTTTTTATTCACACACGGTAGAATTATTTTTCCTGTATCCTTAAAGCGAAGTATTTAATCAACAATAGGAAATTTACCACGACGTGCATCATGATGCCTCCTGTAGTACTGGACAAAAAATTCATGTGTTGCTGAGTGAATGCATGCCGTTCCCTGTGAGGTGGTCTCCTCTGTCCCCCAGGAGTGCAGTCTGGTAGGCAGCCCAGCCAAATGGGGGGTCTGGCCATCTACATGCTGTGTGCATCTGCTCAGACCTTGTCCAGCCCTGGCAGGACTGCTTAGATCAAACGCCACACTCCACAAACACCTGCAGGGAGTTGGAGGACAGAGATGACCATGGGTGAAGGAGCATTCCTGCCTCTGAGAGTGAGGCACTGCTGAAGACTGGAGTAGGCTACAGAAGCAGTGATCTCATTTTGGTCATTAAACCCTAGGGAATTATCCCTAAGGACTGTGTTTCACCACTGCTTTGGGAGGTTTATGGACTAACTGTGTCATGAACCTGAGCACAGGATGCCCATTTTCACAATGAAGTAGGGCTACCTGTGTGAACGGTGTGGCCATCCCACAGCAGCCTGAGCAGGCAGGAGGAGGCTGTGGGGCTGAGAGCTGAGCTCTGTACTGAGGTGTGCAGCAGGGGACTGTGAGGCAGCTGGCACGGATGGAAATCAGGAAAAAACTGTCATCCCAGGGCTGGTAGCAAGTAAGCCCCTAAGCAATTGCTCTGAAAAGCTGTGGCAGACTGCACCATGGTGCAGCTCAGACAGCAGCTGACATGGAACACTTGCCCGGGACTGTCCCAGCCCAGGAACTGGTGCACAAGTGCCCTTTATGTCTCATCCAAGTGCCTCTGCCCTGAAGCTATTAACAGAATTTATACAGATAATGAAACAAAAAGATGCAGGTGCCATGGGGGCTGCTCAGGCAGATAGTGTTCAATAACTTCCAACATTACACAGGTAAAAATAGGGGTTGGCTAGCCTGTGGTGAAGATGCTAAAACTGAGGGGTTTCTGAATGGCAGACAGTTTGGCTGAAGCAAAGCTGAACCATGAGGCAGCAACAGCACATTTAGAAAATCATCTCTGGTAAGCAGAAGTTCCTAATTTGTTCTGAGCACAACAGCCCTACAGAGAGGGCACCACCAGCCTACCAGCTGGCCACCTGCTATCTTCTTGGTTAGAAGCAGCATCCTGAGCTCCCCTGGAGCTCCTGTGCTTCTCCTCTTCTTTGAAAAATAAAAGTATTATCTAGGACATGACTTTTCAATAAAGACTGATGATTCCCCTGTGAAGTAGTTGAGAGCCATATATTTTTAGAGCAGAAGAGCATGCAATCTGCCAGACCCTCCCAGTTTTGATGCACAAATTTAGTTCAGTATTGTGTATTAAAAAAAACACTTGTATGGTGGGCATGAATTTAGAAGCAGATAGCAAAAATCTGACAGTTAAATCATGTGGACCTGACCATATTTGAGTTTGTGATCTTGAGGAGTATGAGTCTGGGAAGGAGCAAAGTCAAGACCCTGAACTTTGCAAAAGCCAACTTCCAGCTTTTTTAGGAGTTGGTGAATGAGATTCCCTGGCAAACTATCCTTAAGGACAGAGGGGCTGACCAGAGCTGGGAGCTTTTTAAGACCATTTTTCTTAGGCCACAAGAGCTCTCTATCCCAATGTGTAGGAAATCAAACAAGGAAGGCCAGAAACCAACATGGCTAAGCAAAGATCTGCTCCTCAAACTGAGGAGTAAGAAAGCAAGGTCTACTAGTGGAAGCAGGGAAAGGTGACCTGGGGAGAGTACAGGGGTACAGCTTAAATGTGTAGGGATGGGGTCAGGAAAGCCAAGGCAAAGCTGGAACAGGATTTGGTAAAGAAGAACAACAAGAAGGGATTCTATAAGTACATGGGTCAGAAAAGAAAGGTCAAGGAGAGTGTATGCCCCCTGATAAACAAGAAGGGTGAACTGGTGGTGCCAGATATGGAGAAGCCTGAGGTATTCAAGGAGTTCTTTGGCTTAGTCTTCAATGGCAGTCGGGCTTCCCACTCCTGCAAAGTCCCTGATCCTCTGGGTGGGTGTGAAGGGAGTGAAGTCTCTCCCACTGTAGCTGAAGAGTGGATTTGGGATCACTTGATGAAGCTGAATAGCCACAAGCCTATGGGACCTGATGAGATGCATCCCAGCATCCTGTGGGAACTGGCTGATGTTCAAGGCCAGGTTGGATGGAGCTTTGAGCAATCAAGTCTAGTGAAAGGTGTCCCTGCCTATGGCAGAGGAGTTGGAACTAGATGATCTTTAAGGTCTCTTGCAACCCAGGTCATTCTATGGTTCTATGTTGTTGCCAAGCCCCTCTCCATCATATTTGTAAAGTCAGGGCAGTCAGGCAAAATCCCTGGTGACTGGAAAAAGGGAAACATTACTCATATTTTTTAAAAGGGGAAAAAGGAAGATCTGAGGAACTACAGACTAGTGAGCTTTACCTCTGTGCCTGGGAAGTTAATGGAGCAGATCCTCCTAGAAGATATGCTAGGGTATATAAAAGATAAGGACGTGATCTGAGGCAGCCAGCATGGCTTTACTAAAGGCAAATCATGCCTGACTACTCTGGGGGCCTTCTATGATGGAGTGATGGCAACGGTTGCCAAGGGGAGACAGACACCATCTATCTAGACTTCTGTAAGGTCTTTGATATAGTCCCCCACGACATCCTTATCTTCAAACTGGAGAGACATGGGTTAGATGGATGGACTATTTGGCGGATAAGGAATTGGCTGGATGGATGCAGCCAGAGAGTTGTGGTCAATGGCTCTGTGTCCAGGGGAAGGCCAGTGATGAGTGGTATCACTCAGGGATACCACTGGTCTTGGGACCAGTGCCCTTCAATATCTTTATCAGTGACACAGACAGTGAGACTGAGCACAGTCTCAGCAAGTTTGCAGACGACATGAAGCTGAGTCACGCAGTTGACACAAAAGAAGGAAGAGATGCCATCCATGGGGACCTGGACAAATTGGATAAGTGGGCCCAGGAGAATCTCATGAAGTTCAACAAGTCCAAGCACAAGGTGCTGCACCTGGGTCAGGTGCACCTTAATACAGATCAGGAGAAGTCATTGAGAGCAGCCCTGGGGAGAAGAATTCAGGGATTCTTGTGGGTGAAAAGCTAGACAGGAGCCAACAGTGTGTGCTTGTAGCCCACAATGCCAACCACATCCTGGCTGGATCCAAAGAAGTGTGGCCAGCAAGGTGAAGGAGGTGATTCTGTCCCTCTATTCTGCCCTTACTCTACCCACCTGGAGTCCTGCATCCAGATCTAGGGTCCTCAGCACAAGAAATATGTGAACCTATTGAAGCAGGTCCAGAGGACGGCTGTGAAGATGATCAAAGGGATGGAGCACCTCTCATATAAATACAGGCTTAGAGAGCTGGGATTGTTCAGCCTGGAGAAGAGAAGACTTTGGGGAGCCTTTATTGTGGGCTTTCAGTCACTTAAAGGGGCTTATAAAAAGGAGGGAGAGGGACTATTTTTATGGGTAGATAGGGACAGGACAAGGAGAAATGGTTTTAAACCGAAAGAGGGTAGGTTTAGAATAAATGTTAGAAAGAAAGTGTTTACTGTAAGGGTGGTGAAACACTGGCACTGAGTGCCCAGGTAAGTTGTGGATGCCCCATCCCTGGAAGCGTTCAAGGCCAGGTTAGATGGTGCCCTGACCAAACTGATTTAGTGAATGGCATCCCCGCTCATGGCAGTGGGATTGGAACTATATGATCTTTAAGATCTCTTCCAACCCAAACCATTCTATGATTCCATGGTTCTATATTTAAGAAAAGTTGCAAGATACAATTTTTATCTATTGTATGGAGTACTGACTGGTAACCGTGCCTTACTTATTAGGAAAACTTTGGGTAACAAGTTCTACCACTGCTTGGAAGACTCTGTCCTAGAAAATTAACAGGTGTGATCCTTTCGTAATTCAAGTCTGGCAAATCTGCTTAAGCCACTGTCAACATTTTATTTTCATTTATTCTACTGTGATTTCAGCTGCACCGTTTTTAGATATTGGGATAACATATGGTTTGCGACCAACCCGGGGATCACACTGAAGCTACTTGTGCAGGTAAATGCATAAATTTAACTGAGTTTCTTAGAAAGCTGTTCACCAGTGAAATGCATTGCCATGGGAGAAGTGAAAACAGAATCCTGCTTATCTACCTGTGTGCATGGTGTTTGTTCTTTATGGGAAAACCTAGTAGCCTCTCTTGTCAAAGTAGCTGCAAAATAAACTAATGTTGATATCTCAAATGTCTTTATTTAACCAAAGCTTATTTACTGCTAAGTGTAGTCTATTAACAGAATACAAAACTACCTGACAATAGAATTGAAACTGAAAGCGGTACTTGAAGATGACAGCAATTATTCACTAGTACAAGTTTTCTGCACAAGCTTTAATTGCAATGAAACATTATGCAGTGCTTCATGACAATATCCCAATGTGCAGACAGAAGGACCTAACTTCTGCCTGTTATGTGGAGGATGTTCTTTAAAACAAAATCTTAGATTTTGAGCTTTTTTAAGGTGGATGCTTACAGCCCACCTTTGAGAACATATGCTGGTGCCTTTTCTTTAACCTATTGCACACACACAATACACTTATCAAGGACTACATTAACAAGGCTTCTGAGTCATCCAAAGAATGAAAGAAATTACTGCTTTCTTGGTGTTGACAAAATGGCAAAAAGCACACAGAAAAGCTTGCTTTTAAGACAGATCAGGGTAAGCACTGGTGGAAGGGAAGATTTTGGAATGGCTTGCAACAGGACTTGTGGAAAAAATACATATTTCAGTATTTTAGCTGCAGACATTGCTTTGCTATGCTTCTTAACCCACTCTTCAAGTAAGCCCCCTTTCATCCCACCCCTTGGGACACCTCTTAAGTAGCCACCAACAATTTGGTCTTGCGATAGGGAGTACATTGTTGAGAAAAGAAGGATTTTGAAAATAGCAAAAATGTACAGCTTTTAACAATCATGTTGTTACATTTAAGACACATACTCAATCTGAAAATTAAATGTTAGAAAATTCTCTGTATGACTCCAAGCACAAAACATGCCCACCTTTTCCCCAAGAAAAAAGAATAGCATACAAGGAAGTATAAAATGACACAAATATTTGAAGCATGTATTTGGTCTTGTGAGTCCTGCCTGTCTGTCTCATTCATCTTAATGAGAGTTGCATGTGCACAACAGAGACAAAACCTTGGCCTAGATACCATGTATTTGTATTAGCAGAGATAGAAAGAACTGAATGTTTCCATGTGAAAAAAAGGGACGTTTCCTATGCTACTTGTATGTAGTTCAACTACATTGTTTTGAGAGTACTCACTGCAGTTCAAAAATCCTTGACTTATTTACAAAATACAAATCAAGCAGCATTTCCTGGCATTTAAATGATATCGGGACACCAGACTCATTAGTGTAATATAACAAAAAAGTTCATGGCTACTGGACTGATATTATAATACTTTGTTCCTTGAGACTTACCAGCTACTCTGCTTGCTCCGTCCCACCCAGGAACTGGCTCTCCTGTTCGTGAATAGAGGGTTGGGAGTTCAGGGATCTGGGAGTAAATGTAATTTACTGCATCTGGTGTCAGAGAACAGGAAACAGTTAGATTCGTGCTACGAGCCCCAGTGGCTTCATTGCTTAGACAGCAGAGTGTTGTCAGCCCTGACAATAGTCACTGGAGCTTTGTACTAGATAATCGGATCAAAGCAAACAAAGTGCAAAGTCACTGTCCTGTGATTGGTGTTCAATAGACTAGCTGAGGCAGGAGGGATTGGGTCCAGATGACTCAAACCTTATGTCAGATGAACACATAAAATTATTTGTCAGGAGGTTCTGGATTTATCAAGTCTGTGACCTTTAAAAATGGGTGTGGGATGCAGTGGGGAAGGTAAGGAACAAATCTAATGTGATACCCAGAATACGTGACTTTTCAAATAGAGATATAAAAGCCTAAAAATGCTAATGGTGACTGAATAGGATGAAAGAACGAGTTGTTTCCAATATTACTGAACCAGCATTCGGCCTTTTGTTCTTAAACCTGAAATTTAGCTAATAATGAAATCACATATAGGCATTGATAGGGTACCTGTTTTGGTCTTCAGTAGGTATTATGCTCCTGCCAGTGCTGCAATGTCATCATTCATTAACAAACCATGAATAGTAGAAAGCTATCATAAAGGATTGACTTGTTTTACATTTGAGCTTATGGGTGTTTATCAAAACGTAAATATGTTCTTTAGAAGAGATATTAACCAATTTAAGAGAATTTCCTGGTAGATATGTTGTGGCTGGGTTAAATATAACTAGATAGCATTTATTGTTCTGCTAGAATTGAGTGGTTGAACTAACAGCAGAGCTCAGAGGAGAGATGTACAAACAACTAACTTAAAGTTCAGGCAACAAACCAAAATGAAAAAGAAAAAAAATAAACTAACCCCATTCTTTCCTATTAAGTGGAAATGTTTTCAACTCTATGCAAATGGTTAAATTTCTGTTCAAACATAAGATTCTGTCAGGTGTGAAACAGACCACTCTTTTTCTGCCAATGGTTCTTTGCCACTACAATGTATAATTTGTCAAGCCCTTGGTATGGCCTGGTCCATGTGCCAGGGTAGGAGGCAGAATCTGCCTTCCTTGAAGCCTCTTATTGCTCTAAGCAGGTAAGATAGGTTTACTAGTGCAGATCATAAAAGTGAAGTGGTGAAAGCAGAGAGGAAATGAAATGTCTTGTTGTAGGCTGCTTGACTGCATCTGGTGAAGGGAGATACTTTCATCATATTCCCCATGGGCTAACACCCACCCCAGAAAAAATACCTGCTCGGGATGGTGTCCTCAGGAAGGACATGATGTGCCACATCTAAGCCCAAAGCCTACTCCTTTGGCAGGAAAATTGGGCCTAGTATTAGTGAAAGGGTTTTACCACCATAACAGCCTGGGGTGGCCACCAGTGCTACTGGATGCGGGAAGATAAGTCCCCAAGAAGACACTCCATCCCTCCATGGACCACTCTAAGTAACTCAGGTAAAAGGAGGGACCCTTTCCCTCTTCCTGGTGTCACAGAAGGATGACACAGAGGTACAGCGCAAATTCATTCAAAAAACCCCATGAAGTTAGTATATGAATATGTTCAATTTATAGCAGATGATTGGGGGAAAAAAACCCAAACCAAACATCAACGAAAATGTTATTTACAGAATCACAGAATACGCTGAGTTGGAAGGGACCCACAAGGATCAGCAAGTCCAACTCTTAATGTGGCACAGGACCATCCCCAAGAATCACACCATGTGCCTGAGAAGCATCCAAATGCTTCTTGAACTGTGGCAGGCTTGGTGCTGTGACCACTTCCCTGGGGAGCCCATTACAATAATTTCATATTTCAGTGGACAACTGGCAGTCTTGGCAAATGTTTTTTTATATTTTCACTGCATACTGTATCCTCAAAGTTTTGTATTCACCCCACAGAGTGTACTTTTGGAACAGTCATTTCAGTACACACTTATCCAGTGAGTTGAGTAACAGACATATTTGTCCACACGAGTGTAGTCAATGCAGACTTGTGCTGCCTAACCAATCATCTTTCTTTTGCAGTTGATGAGAATCAATAGGCATGGCCCTAGTGCCTGTAGAGAGAACTGAGCATGGCTGACATCCAACAACAAACAAAATCAGTTGAACAGCTTGATGATGAAACTCTCACTTTGATACTGTACATGTCTGTGGACCTAAGTAAGCTGGGGTTTTCCTGCCTCCTGCTTTAGGAGGCAACACCTAGCTAAGTGTTATATGCTGTTAATATTGACTCAGTTTACAAACTTCTCTGTATGTTACTTAGAATAAAATATTTTAAAAATTAGCTTCAGGGCTCCAGACAATGTCTCATTGTCCTGAGAAGGGAACGCCAGGACAGTGGTGCAATTCTCGTGTAGTTCCTTCTGAAGCTGGTGGTGTTGTCACGTGTAAGAAGTGGAATATTTGACTACAAGAAGCTGGGGCTGGTTGATTCTGCCAGTTCCTGTCTTGTGTTGTTATCTCCCACCCCTGCCCCCAAACAAAATAAACCCGCTCATTTCCCTTTATCTCATTGGCAACAAGGTCTCTTTCATTTAACACCTTTTAAAAGAACATAAAAGGTTAATATTACATGGAATGGATAGACGCAAATTAGCACTTTGTTCACATGAGAAGTAAGACAGAACAGAAATAAAAACATTTGAACAGACTGCATTCAATATCTTCATTTCAATGTTTGATACATTATTAATATCTAAGGATGCCATAAAACAAATCCTGTGGTTTTTTGTACTGCTTACAACAAAATGAATTTTAGGACTATGGCAGTTCTCCATATTAGTAGACACACAAGTGCTTGGGAAAACATATGGGGGCAAGGTAATCATTCAAGGGTTCTTGCACAAAACTAAATCTTCAGAATTGCTCAGAATAGCTCTCACACAGAGGCTGGTGGCCAAAAGTCAGGCAAACTAATTTTCCAAGGGCTTGGATTATTTTTAAATAAAGTCTGCTTACTACTAAAATTAGCAGTGTGTCTTCTGCAAATACTGGCTTCCAGAGCAGGGCTGTTCCACCTTCAAAGCCCTCTGAGGCTCCATGGGACTACATCAGAAGGAACAGAGATTGTGACTCTCCCACCATGTTTGTAAGAACACGAGTGGAGGTTTTTCCTAAAAACTGAATACCCTGGCTCTGACTTAGTGAACCACACTTTAAACAAATGAACTTGGAGGTTAGGGTCCACACTTGTGTATCCATAAGCAACACAGTGGATAAGTGCACCTACCAGAGCAGTAAGGAATGCTTCCCAACCCTTTCCAAAGGCAAGACACCTAAGTTCAACCACCTCAATTGCATGTATGCCAATGTATGTAATCTGGGTAACAAGCAGGAGGCATTAGAGCCCTATGCTCATGTGAGAGATGCCACAGGAATCACAAAAACTTGGTGGGAAAACTCACATGACAGAAAGACAGAGTGGATGGCTACAAACATTTTCAGAATGATAGGAAAGGAAAAAGGGGAAGTGGAGGTGCACTTTATGTGAAAGAGAAATTTGCATGTATAGAGGAGAGCTGTGGAGATCATACCAGTTCTATTTATGACTTAGGATCATGATTATAGGGATCATCACCAAGGGGAATATTATGTACTGACCTCCCAGTCAGGATGATGAAGCCAATAAAACCTTGCTTTGGCTGCTCAACTAAGTCTTTGGGCAATAGAACCTGCACTTCATGGGTGGCCTCAGTTGCCCAGACATTTGTTGTGAAAAAAAATTATGCACATACCACCCGTCAGTTTCCAGGCATGTACTAGGGACTGCTTGCTGCTATAAATGCTGGACATGCTGACTAGGAGCAGCACATTGCTAGATTTACTGCTTGCTAACTGGGAAGACTTCCTTGACTTACATTGGTAGCATAACTACCAATAATACCTTGGATACAGTGAGAGCAACACTGTGGAATTTAAAGTCCTGCTAAGAACACTGAAGAGGAGTAGTAGAAAGAAGACCCTGAATTTTAAACAAGCCAACTCCAATATGCTGAGCCTGCCTCTGAGGGATTCCACTGGAAGTGTCCATGGAGGTCAAAGGAGTTTGTTAGTGCTGGGAGTTATTCAAAAGTGCCTGCTGAAAGCACGAGAACAGTCCATCCTCTGCAAAGGAAAATGAAGGAGTCTAAACAAAAGAATACCATAGCTTAACGATGAACCTTTAGGTGTAATAAAAATAATAATAAACCCCAGCATATTGGCTTAGTCACTGAGGACTGCAAGCACTTTGCTAGGGGGATGGAAAGGTGCAGTCAGGAAAGTTAAGGATCAGCTAGAACTGAAGTTCGCCAAAGATGCCAAGATTCGTGAGCAGTAAGCAGAAGGAAAGACATAAACCCATTGCTAAGGAGGGAAGGGAAAACAGTCACTAGAATGGTGACAAGGCAGATGTTATTTGTCTCTTTTCTTTTGTCTCTTTGCCTCTGTCCTTACTGACACAGCTGAACCCCAAGTCACAAGATCAAGTAGTAATGACAACACATATTTACCTGCCAGTAGTGGAGGAAGGGCTGGTCTGCAAGGGTTCAACACACATAAACCTACACTCCAGGGTGTTAAGAGAAGTGTCTGACATTTTTATAAGGAGACTATCTATAATATTTGAAAGTCACAGAGATTAGGGGATGTCCCTGATGACTAAAAGATGGAAAATGTCATACCTATCCACAGGAATGGGCCAAAAGAGGACCCAGGAAACTGGAAGCACTATGGTCTTACTTTGTCCCCTGGGCAAGTGACAGAATGAGTACTCCCAGAAACCATTACAAACCAAATGAAGCAGCTGATTGGGAAAAGCCATCATGGATTTACCAATGACAAATCATGACAGACTAAACTGATCACCTTCTACAACTTAATAACATCTGTTGATACGGGGAGAGCAGTGGATGGTGTTTATTTAGACTTCAGCAAAGCTTTTGACACTGTTTCCCACAGCATTCTCCTGGCAAAGACAGATTGGTTGAGTGATCTGTGAAATGGGTAGGAAACTGACTCACATGTTGCACTCCAAGGGTGGTGATAAATGGTTTTTACTCAGGTAGCCAGAGGTGCTGTAATTGAGGCAACTATAGATGGAGACTGAATTAAAAAACTATGGAAAGCCTACAACTGAAAACCAATTGCTGGTGAATTTTTACAGAACATGTGGAAAGCACTTTTCAAAGATCTGTGATTGACTCCTCTGACATGCTGGTCTGTTTTACTGTTGGGCTGTGCAGCTGGTCAAGCTCAGAGGAAAGAAAACCAAAAGAATCTCTAAGCAGTGTTCCGGGTACTAACCAATCCAGATCAGGTTTCCTGAGCCACATCTTTGACAAATATATGCTAGTACATACAAAATTCAAACAGAGGTTTGTGCAAACTGTACAGTTACTGTAATTGTGGCTTCTGTATGTTGGCTGAAGTAGCAGCATGTAGTTTGCGTACAACTGGCCATATATTCCAAAGAACGAATGTACCCCTAAGGCAAATTCAGCACTCAGGAGAGTTACATCAGATCTTAATGTGACTTATTTTGTATATACATTGAGCCGTAAACATACGCACATGGAGTAAGAACTCTCTCCTTTCCATTTGCTCGTGATGTGTGTGCAGCATAGCACCACAGCATGGCTGGTTCTGACTGCAGACCTGAGCAGCAAGAAGTGATGTAATTCTTAGCATCATCTCAGACTTTGTTTAATGGAGAGCTTGCTGGTGGCAAGCTGACACAAAGCTGGCAGTCACAACTGGAAGTGACAGGGCCACAGATCCCAGCATTTCTCAGCCTCAGCACTTCTGATCTGCTTTCTCTCACATGGTGATTTATGAAGGCAAAGTGTGTTTGTACCCTGGACAATGTGGAATTTGTGTTAATTGTGGCTGGATGATTTCAAGCTCAGAAATGCTCGTTGCCAGACACAACTCTTTTTCCTGGAAAGGTGGGAAGGACACAGATTTGTCACTTGATCGGCCACTGGTGCTCACCACCACTTCCCCCCTTCCCTTGGAGCCTTTGCTTGGACCCCTCTGGGCTCTGAACACCCTATATTTGTGCTTTCTGCACACTCAAAATCTCTGCCACCACAATATATATGGCACAAAAAGATGCACAGGGACACAATGGTGAGATAAATCACATTCTATACTGTCATTGCATTCAGAATAAAGGGAGGGAAGGATACAGAACAAACAACATGAAATGTATGGCCTTGGGAGTCTTTCAGAATGTGGCAGCAACTGAAGAAATTGCTCCAACAGGTCAGTGTTAGTTTGTGTCTGTATTTTACAGAGCCTTCCTGTGTCATCCAACAACTCCTACCATTTTCCTCTGCAGCATGTGTTACACATGGTTGCCAGATAGATGTTTGATCTGCTGCAACAAAGCAAGTCCTAGAAGTTTTTTGAAGGAAGGAAAAATTTATGGTACCAAAGTGCTCACAGCTAGCTATACACGTTTTCTTCCTGCTCTGATCAGTTACCTTCACAGACTGCTGTCACACAGCAGAACAAAGAGGACTGCTCAACCTGCACCATGTGAAGATGTACAGCTCCATTGTGCCCGCAATGGGAGGGCTAAAAGGACAGTTTGCAGCCTCAGTCACCCGCAGAGGAGAAGAGGATGGCACTACTTAGAGGATGGCCTGGCCTGTCTCAGCCCACGGGGACCAGTTGCTGAGAGGAAGGGATAAGATATATATAAGACAAGTGGTCTAGAAGAGAAGAGGGACCACTTCACCCAGGTTTATTCCCCGCTCTTTTTGTTTGTGCATTTATTCTGGAGTCCCTCTCTTTGGTGTAGTTTTGCAGTTTTCTGTTACCCTTCAGAAATCACTAGCTGTCCTTACTGCTTGTTCAGTCTGTGAGGAAGGGATCCACCGAAAGCAGGCAAAATCTGGAGAGCACAGGGGCTCTTTCTGAACCAAGTGAAATACTACATTGCTACATACCTTCAGGGAAACAACCACTTCATAGTTGTTAGCTGGGCCTTCCTTTGATTCCCTTTCAATTACAACACACATGAAGAGGCAGAATGCACCTTGAAGGAGTCATAGAAGCTCCTGTGCACTTTGCGTGCTAATTTCTGTAGGCACCATTCCTTTCTTGGAAACTTACCCACAACCATGGTGTAACTCTGTATAGGTACGAAATATTTGCCATTCTTGATCTGTATTTACTTTGTGGTAGCCAATTTCAAATGCTCTAGAGGGAAGAAAGACTAAATTCTTACCATGGAGCATACTATCCAGGACTTTTTTTTTTGACAATGGGATTTAATGAAAAACTTGGATTATATTGCTAGGAGAAATGAAAATTTCTGAACTAGATCTTTGACTTAAAAGGAAAACCTCCTTACTAAGTAATATTAATCACCCCCCTAAGACAGCTCCAAGTCAGCTCATACACTATACAGTAATTTCCATTGTGTCCCAGTGTTTTAATGTTGGGATCATCATATATATTCCTCGTCTATACTCACAATACAGTTGGGCATGGCTTTGACAGCAGCTGGAGGAGGTAGTCTTAACCTCAGTATTTTGAATCTTGTCATTTCAAAGAAATGTGCTGAGAACGAGGATGTGGTGCACAGATTTATCTGCAGATGCCGTAGCATGATATCCTTCCTGGGTCCTAAGGGTCCTGGAGTGGCTCTATAAGGGTCAATCTTGCTTCCTGGGAACCATCCATGTTATTTGGTCACTCAGACACCTAAATTTATAGCTCAGTATTTAGACTGATCACACATAGTGTGACACTGAGTTAACATCCTCTTCAACCCATGTGAGGTTTTTCTTCTGTAAGAATTATCACGCTGAGAATATTGTTCATCAGTGAAGTAATCTATTTTTAATATTAATATCTATATTAGGAATAGTCCTCACAGTATTTAACAGTTTATGAACAGAACATGAGCACATACAATGGAGAATATTGACCACAGACAGGTGAAAAGGAGTCTGCAGTGCTGGTCTATCATGTGGTGAAAGGGGTCAATAATACAGAAACTGTATTATGTCTGTTTTAAGTTATTCATGCTGTTCTTTCCCTTTGTGTTTACATAAGAAGAGGTGGAACTCTGCCAAAGCAATACTGTTCTACCACAATAGTGATGTTTGTGCTAGCATTATAGAAATACCAAAGAACAAGATAATGGTTCTAGCAATAAATCAGAAACATACAGTGAAGGAAAGAACCCCCAGTCTTTAAACCTTTGCAACAAAGCTATAGTAACAACTCTTGTTAAACCCAAAGCTATACAATAGCAAAAAGGCACTTACCACCATCCTGGTGGGAGAAACTCTGTGAACGGAAAAAATAGAATGTTTGGTTAAACCTTTTTTATTTGGGATTTAATTTGCATGAAGTCTTGATTTTTATGCTAGATTTGCTTTTATGATTCTATGTAATTTTTAAATGGGTAACTATGGTTGTTGCTCCTTGGATTTTGATGCTGTTATAGGTTGGGGGAGAGGGACATGGTGTAATTAAATGGAGAACACTGCTTTATGTTGCAGGCTGTAATGTTCAAAAGTGGTGTTTGTAGCAAATGCTACTATTTCTGGGTGCCACCAAGAGCAGGGAAGTTTGAAATACTTTTCAGGATGCTGTTGACATTTTAAAGTCGGGCCAAAAATGCTCAAATTGTTTCCCTGCAGATAAACTAGGGAGAAAGCTTCTGAAATCCCTCTTCAAAAAAAAGCTGGAATGGAAGGGCAAACCCAAATAATCCAACCAAAAATAACCTGATGCCTCTACACCTTTTCTTGTCTTGTTCATCCTGGTTTGAGCTACATGCTCAGCAACTGCCCTCAATCTTCCCACAAGTGCATAAATTAGGACTGCTGCTCCCAAATGTTTCCAAGTGTCATTTTTTTAAAATACCTTTTGCAAGTTGTCGAAGGATTTCTCAGTCTCCTTTAGTTTCTCCAAAATTACTTGTTCTTTGGCAGATATTTGGGACTCCTCACTTTCTAATTTCTGTATTTCTTGTTCCAACCTGTGGAAGACATACAGACACGCACATACACACAAAAATAAAATATGTAAATATTGTTTAAATGAGATATCGTTTCCTAGGTATTAATTGGCATTTCAAATGTCATCAGGAACAATTTTGACTCTTGTTATTCACAATGGATTTCCTAGCACATGAAGGGTACATGAATTATTTGTAAAACAGATAGATCTATCTAAAAGGAAAACACTAATTACCTTATTATCTTCCTCTGCAAAAGCATATACAGATTAACTAAAAATATACTTCAGTATCCCTTCACCCCAATTCCTGTAACATCTCTCAGATATTTACTTTCATTTTAGAAATCACAGTGCAGTACAGGATATAATGAATATGCAGTAAAAATTAGAGAAATAGGTGTCTTCTAATGCTTCTGTACTCCAGACAATGAAACTGGAAATAGTTGTTGGAAACTGGTTGTCAACCAGTTGTGTTAGGAGTTTTGCTTGAACTAACACTTTGCCCACTCCCAACAATAACCTTTTGGGATACCTACCCATGTTTTCTACTGTTACTGCATGAAGCTGGGGTCCCCAGTGACTTCGGGTAATAAAATATATAGAAAGTTCAAAAAATAAACTTATTTTGCCAGGCAGTAAGCACTCAGTACTTGCTTTTCTTGTTGAGACCTAATGGCTGAGACCTCACTCTTTAAGATGTCTTGATTATGATTTGGGATACGCTTTTGTCAGGCTTAGATTCTCCATTACTTTAGCTGAAACCTCCTTTTACTGACATGATTTATGCAGATGCAGGTAATCCCTCTTCCTGCTGTCTCCTGCTTTTATGTATGCTTCCTCTTTATTTTCTCACTTTTGGAAAAAAAAAAAATCTCAATAATATAAGCCAAGATGAACACATTTGAACATGGATAGTGACCTGAAACTTCCTTTGTCTACAGAAGGATCTGTAGCTGCTCACAGCTAAATGAAACATATTTCCTTGAATGTGACAGATCAGCACTTCCTAGTACTTTCCTTACCCTTGGCTGGTTGCTCCTGCCTTTCTGTCACCATTTCTCAAGTGAAGGATCAGGGCACTGATCCAAGCTAGAGGGATGTATTTTTGCTCTTTCCCAGGCCTGCTCTGCACAGAACTTCACTAATGCTTGATCGAACACAAGGCAGAGAGCAAGGAGAAGGTGATGTAGGGAGGAGAGAAGGAGGAATTGCTTCTTTCGCAGGCAGCTTGAGCTGCTTGTGAAATTCACATGTCTAAATATAGATGTAGGGGTCTAACTTCAGGCACTCACCTGGGAGACTTTCCCTCATTTTCTAATTGTGTGATGATGAAAGGCGTGTGGCACTTTCTGATAATGTTTTTCATTAGAGGAAGGCAAAAGTGTCACAGGATCAAATTGTTGCAGATGAAAAAAGGCAGATTTTGCTCTCCTGAAGTATATGAATGCTAAATAGTCTCAGATTTGTGATGAATTGTCAAACTGCCATTTTTGTCTCTTAAAGGTAAACCCCTCATCTCCAAGTTGAAATAGCCTAATTGCAATAATTTTAAAATGAACCCTTGGAAAGTACTGTTACAATCCACTTAATCTTTTCTCTAAATTAATATAACAACATAAAAAATGCAAAAATGTTGAAACAAAATATTTTGTTCTGCTACAATGAAACAATTTGATACAGGATGAATTTTCCTCCTCATGTTGAAATTCAGGGAGAAATTTTTCAAAATATACAGTTTTATTTTCACTTGTCTTCCCAGGAATTTTTTTAAAATACCTAGTGAAGTGAAAAATTCATTTGTCACTCAGGTTAGCCAGTGCCATGTTCTTGCTAAATTAATGACTTTAGAAGTCAACAGGTAGGTGGCTTCTTTTCCTTTTCTATCCCTGGGAATGATTTATAGATCCACAGGCATTTGTACCTTGCTAATAAAGACATTTGAAATATTCTGCTATGCTACCTGGTGAAAATAAACTGTGGAGCAGTGTGAGTCAGGGCTTACTGGTGTATTTCTGTTCTTTCCCAGTGAGTCACTAAGCAGCATTTTCAGGAGGCATGTTCTATAACCTGGTACATTTTGCTTGCTACATGATGGGGGAAGAGACTGAAAAACGGGAGTGTGTAGAAGTCAGCAGCAACAAAATACATTCTTTCAAATGAACTTAATAATGAAGTTAATAATTTATGGCAGTGAAAACACTGTGAGTATGAGGCAACTCATTTGATGTAAGGTTATAAGCAAGCAGACTCCTTGTAATTTGGGGTGATAATAAGTGCACCATTTTTGCGCACCGTTTCAAAACTATAAAAAGTTTGTCATGAATTGTTTGGTCTTCAAGAGAAAGTTTGCTTCCAACAGGCATATGGTTACACATGCACATGCAGCAACTGATTTGATTTATATTTTCTGACTTTTTGACTGCTTGCTCTCTTGTTTTTACTTGTTTACATCTCTTTTATCCTTCCCTCCTGGTTCACTTCCTCAGTTTCTTCCATTGTGCCAGGCAATCCTTACCATTAGAATGAGTTGGGCAGATGAGACATTAGGTTACCCTGTTTTGACAAGACATCTAGTGGTTCTGGGTGTGGTGGTGTGTCTTTTTCTATTTGTTTGTTTGTTTGTTTCTATTCTGAATCCCTTCTTCAGTTCCCTTTAACAACAACTTACTAATGGGGAAAAGGATGGAGACAGAGCTACCAGGATTTAGAAATACGGGTGAATCTGGTAGGAACAGAGCCCCCCTACGTTAGACTGAGTAAGAATGCATAAAACTCATGCCATAGATGCAAACCGCCTTTTCCTCACTGAAATCAGTGCAGGTAGACTAAGAGACTCTCAGAGCCTATGTAGACTGGACCTGAACTTCTAATCATAGCAGGAAAAATAGGGATCATTCAGAAGAATGTACCTGTTACATAGCCCAGGGGTCATATACCAAGCATTGATATCCACAGGAGGTTGCTTTTTTCCTCAATTTTATAACACTCTTACTCATACTCTCTAGGTCTAAAGGCTGAGGCACCTCTGCTGAGGTACTGAGAGATACTCAAGGTCACAGTTTTCACGTGAACCGTTGTATGCAGTCTTGAGTAAACCATCTGGGCACCACAGATCTCACTGGCAAACTCAGATCTAGAGTCTTCACCATTTCTTTGGACTGCCTTTTTATGTATGGTCCAGCGGTACAAAAATTTAAATCATAATGCAAACCAAAGGTTGTTTTGCATGTTTATTTTTTTTTAGTGATATTCATATAATCAGAATTGCCAAGTGATAAGGGGAACTGCTTGCTTTTTTTGGTAACAACATACAAAAGAGTCATGCAAATTTGGTCTGAAAAATAAATGAAGTAATATTGCATCTGTTTCGAGCAACATGCTATATAATGGCTTAAACAGCACTAAATCCATTCAGAGCACACACGTACACGTACGTACATTTACCAAGTGATTATATTTTCCTGTGTAAATATTAAATAATGTCCTTTTCTTCTAGCTTAGTTTAAAAAGGATATGCCTTAATTGTCATCTGACACCTGGCAAGGAAACCTTGTAATTCCCTTGTTCCTGACTTCTTGGCACATTTCAGGCTGGCTTTTGAAAGATGGCCACAACAATAAGGCCAGTTATATAAATAACTACAATATCTGAAGTGTTGTAGGGAAGAAAATTAAGAAGAAAACTCAGAATCAGATGAGGCATAAGTGGTATAAAATAAACTGTTAGTATTGCTGCTTTATTGTCCCAAGCAGTTATCTCATTACTGAATTTGCTAAACTGTTTATATAAAAAGGGTCAGGGAGTCTGGAGTTGCTGTGGCAGGGGCATGGGTTTTTTTCAGTGGATGTACCCAGAGTCCTATTTCTCCAAATATCACAAAAACAAGTGGGAGATTTTACCAGTCAGAAAGCCAAGCCTGCCTTGTTGCTAGTCTGTCTGTCCTGCAGTTTTCTTTAATGGATGCCATAAGCACCTCAGAGCGTAACAGAATTTTCAGGGGAGCTGAGAAGAACTTCCTGTGTAAGCCAGGTGACCCTTCTTCTCATGTTAACAGTGCTGCCCTGCTGTGAAGGGGAAGGAACCACAAACAGCTGAAGCGATGCTGTCTTTTGGACAGCATTTTGCTTTTGTTTGGGGGACCCTGATTCCTTGTTTAGTAAGATTACAGGCTTGTTGGATAAATAGGCTGGAAATTACTTTGGGAGGTCTGTAGCCCAACCTCCTGCTCAATGCAGGCTCAGACATGAGATCAGGTCAGGATGCTCATGGCTTCTTCCAGTTGGGTCTTGAAACTCCTGAATGGCGGGGGAAAAATAATTTTTTAAAGCTACTTACAGGCTTTCTCTTTTAGAGTCTACAGATGTCAGACGTGACGCCCTGCAAAAATTCAAACCAGAACTGTTCAGTACTGCAGGGGAAGGGGATGTACCAGACTGCTAAAGGAAGTCTGGTCTGTGTGTTTGGTGGGATTTCGACCTAAGTGGGCAGCTACACAAGTGTAGACAGGCAGCCAGTGCAGCTTCTGAGAAGATCAGAGGCATAAACAGCACATAAACCCTCCTGTGGAAATGCTGGGATCAGGACCAAAGGAGCTGCCAGGTAGCACAGAATAATTTGGAAGACAAAAAGGGGAGTTAAGAAGGGAGATCTAAAAGGTGAAGAGGTAGAGGGAGAGGTTTGGAATTGTGGTATGTGTACATGTGCATTTACATTTTGCTGCAGTACCCAGCAAACATTGTGTTTGGATACAGGACTTTATTTTGTGCTCCAGCCTAAAGGCAATGAATGCACTTTCTCTAGGTGAAGGATTTGCTCTGTTTCCCATGCTGAGATGTTGAAACCCACAGACTTGGCCTGTTATTTTCCTCCCTCCTGAAGGAGGCTGAGGCTATTCTTACAGAAGGTGCCTTTCCTCAACCCTGGGAGAGACCCTGAGCATGTTCCTGCAGGGCAGTCACACAGCTGGTGCAGTCACACTGGTTTGCAGCAGGAACACACAAATCCCAAGTCAGCAGAACTCTGCCTGAAGAAAACAGCCTCCTCTATCCAGCTAATTAACTCTGGCAGACACATGACTTCTAGAGATACCTACCTTTGGCTTAGCAGTGTTTTGTTTTTCGGGGTGGGATGGTAACCACATTATAAACAGGGAGAACAGCTGCAGGTTTATGGACCAGTTTCTTTAGCCTGTGCTAACTCTGCATTCTGGGTCGTACTTGAGAAATACTCACGCAATTTCTGCAGTAAACATAGAAATGTAATAAAAATTATGTCTGCAGCATACCAACTGGCATGTCAGTGGAAAAAAGAACATTCATCCACACTAATAAGGAAAGTGTACAAGTATTCAAAACTTAAGAGAAAAACAGGAAAGACCTAATCAAAGTAAACACTTGAAGAGAAAAGGTGACCAATGCTTATGTAGTGTGGGGGACAGTTCAACTGTAAGCTGATTATTTTGCTATTGCTTGATTGATGCCATAAATCAACCTGATATAAAAGGCACAAATAAGGCATGAGACTGCACATCAGCAATTTGTGCAAGGTCTCTCAGAGCTGAACATCCTGAGGTGTTACAGCTGGTATTAAAATGGCAGATTCAGAAGTGGAATACTGCAACAAACCCCTGATGCTTACTGAAGAGAAAGTTAAACACCAAGTTTAGGGATAACTGGGTTTGCCTGATGGGAAGCACAAACTGTGCTTGTCTCTAGGATTTTGCCCTCAGGAAGCTTTTGACCACACAGTAAAACTAGAACCCAAAACCTTACAAGCGAAGTCCACCCTTCTGCATGTACAGTTATGTGCCTTCTCCTGCAAAAGTGCACTGCTAAGAATGTTCTACTCCATGGGCCTCTCATTCCTATTTCTTTATCTCTGTACAGGTTTTCTGGGGCAGCAGGGTACCTCTTAGCTCACCCTTGAAAAGGTTCAGATTACCCTTGGAAAATGAACTTGCAAGGGGAAGGGGTTCCCCCGAAAGATATGTAAATCTTGCATTTAAGCCTTTTAAACCAGCACAACTGCATCCCAGTCCAGCACCTCAGCCCTTGACAAACTTCCTATATCCATATCGACTGTCAAGCACTGGCAACCTGGCTGTAAGCCAACATGCCTAAGAAACTGGAACTGAAATCTACATGCCACAGCCATGAACAGTACCCTTCATCTGCTGTAGGGAAGGGAAAATCACTGACTAATCCTTGGTTTAGTTTCCACATTGGCTTAGTTTTCTTAGCAAACACCAGCAGTTGTGCTGAAGGCAGTTGGACCATTTGTGGATGTCACTCTATATCGACACACAGCCACTGCTGATGGCAAAAAACCTGCTTGATTTCAGGTCTGTTGCAGGATCTGAAATGGGATTCCAGAGTTAAGTAATTCAATGCCTTTTAGTTTAGTCTTTCTGCAGTGCTCACCCTTTTTTGAACAGCTCACTCTCAAAAAGGAAAGCTGGCAGTGCACATCTTATGATTTCCAACAGACTGTTATTTACAGAGTACAGCTGCTAATCAAGAGCAGCAAACTTAATTAGCATCTTTGAAAAGGCAAAACCTCTGTGACTTGAAAAATTGGGAATCCATTATTACCAATCAATGCTTGGATATGAGATTCAGGCATGATGCTGAATTAGTTGCTCTGGTAATCTATACGAATCTTCCTGAATACAGGAGAAGGGAAACAATTCCCTTCACCAGGCAAAAACTGCTTCGCAGTACCAGCTGACAAATTTGGGATGAGAATAAAAACTCTAAAATTCACTTTGTTGTCTGAAGTGTATAAACACATACATAGAGAGAGCAGTATATAGATATTTTGCATCTGCCTGGTGTAGGACGAGGTTAATCCATGCTATCTTGAACAAACCAAGGCTAGCAATTCAAGCATTGGCCACAAGATTTCTAGAGCTCAGCATGACAAGGTGTAAAACACAACAATCATTATCCTGAGTTAACTAGTAAAATGAATGCTGTCTGCTCTAGATGTAGAAGGCTTAGTGTCAATGTGATGCAAATTCTTTGACCTAGACTTGAAGTAGTTATACAATTGAGTCCAGTTCCTCACCAAAGCAACACTGTTTGTATATTAACTTTTGCCTATGGTTTGCCTGATACAGTGTTAAATTTCCCAAGCATGGGGACTTCAGCGCTCTGATGTGACTTTTCCGCTAATTTCACTTTTCCACTTTTTCATGACCTGCCTTTTCTCTCCTTAAGAAGGATGTTATCTCACTCCAGTATGATTTCCTCATATCACCTAAACACACAACTTTTTGGCCTCATGGCATTTTCAACCTACACTTGTTTTTGGACTTTTACAAGTGCAACCCTTTCTAGGCCAGGTTCATTCGGTCTTCTTCAAATGGGAGATGTCTCCAGCATGGGTGAGACTGCAACCTTGAAAACTTCCCAGTGACTCAGGAGAGAGCAGATCACTGACTGGAAATCAGTGAATCACTGTGCCTTAGATGATAGGACAAATAGAAAGGAAACTTTACTCACAGTATCCTGGAATGCCCAAATAAGGAACAATATAACCTCAGAGAAGTCCTCGAGAATTAGATAAGGGATGTACTCAAACAAACAGGACATAAAGTAAGCTCTGTGTACCCAAACTAGATAAAATAAAGAACAAATGTAACAGTTTTTGGTGGTGAATCACAACGACCCTGCGCCTGATCAGCAACTGAGGTTAAGACTACAAAGACTCAGAAGGACCAAAGAAGGACTTCCAATAGGGAAGTGACTATGTAAAGCAAACTAATGAATACATATTAAGTAAGCCAGACTATCTAATGAATATGCAAATAGTATGTGGAATAAAAAGCTCTGTCCATATGTTTGGCATGTTTGTTAGATGACGTCCAGAATGATGAATAGAGGAGAATGCCCTTTTTAACATCTACAAATCGTTGTGAAGAAGTTTGTTTCTACTGCTTCTCAGTATTGTTGAGGCTTGCCCTTACAACAGAGGAGCACGTAGCTTGACCCTCCTTTGGGAACTGGAGGGGTAAAAAGTTTAAAAAAAGCCCTGTTCTGAACCCAGTCCATTGGCCACCAGCCAAGAGGCGAAGGAGCAGAATCCACTTATTTTCTTTCTCTGTGCTTATGGATCTGAAAGCTCCTATATGTGCTCCTGACTGGGTTCTAGAAAGGACCTGGCAGATCTGACCAAGTCCCTTGATTTCCCTGATCAATTGAGTAAATACAGCTTAACCTGCTCTGGTAGCATCTGGCTTCTGAATCATCCAGCTTCTGGAGCATTTGTGTTTAAAACAAATGGCACAAATGCCCACAACTGGTATAAAATGCTTGGGCTGCACAAAACCGGACATGCAGATCTTTGTGTCTGAACAGACACGTAGTCACACTAGACAATGTACAGGACTTAAACTGCAAATACAGAGGGGCATCATATGTGGTTCATTGTTTGGTGCTCATTGGGATTGCAGGAGAAAGGCAGGGAAAATAAATTAGCCACCTTAGAGAGGTCACGTCCTGTACTTTGCAGTTGAACAGTGAAGGTGCAAAGACTTGTGAAAGACATCGAATTCCAAGTAAAATTGACAGGAAAAGCACCAGGAAAGTTGTCCTGGGATGCCTGAGGACACACAAGAGTACAAGGGACAAACATGCTATCATAAAATCTTGTGGCTATTATAAAATCTTCCCCCTCTCCATGCTGTGCTTTGTCCGTACCATTGAGGTGTACTCTAGGGGACTGGCTGGGCACTTTGAGCACAGAGGATAGGCTCCAGAAAGGCCATGACTGTGGTGGGAACTGGGGTCAGAGGGCATGTGTGGCAAGATGTGGTTCAGGTGAAAGAGGGCTGCACACGCATTCCCCCCAGCACAAAGTCCCTGTACACAGCAGCACACAGACAGAAACTAGAAAAGCAACACAGGTGCAGCCAGCCCTGTGAAAGACAGTTTGTTGGCACATCACAGTTATGCACATGAAATTCATTTAGGTTTAACAACAGATGCCAGCAGTTCAGCTGTACAGTGGACTGCATTATTTATATCTTGGAAGAGATCCAAGAATTAGAGGGAGAGCAATCAGAGGATGACTGTTGAGTGTTCATTCTTCCATCGTGCAGCAGTGCTGGCTGCTGGAGAGTTACCCATGGTTAGCGCAGATGTATGACCAAAAGGAGTGCATGACCATAGCAGCACCCATACTTGCGAGCTGCCAAGGAAGGAGGAGGTTTTTCTGCAATTCCTGTACATACTGGTATACTGGCGATGCACATTCAGTTACCTAGCATCATTTACAGGGAAGGTAGGATGACCGGAAAATCTCCACCATCTTTTTCTAGTGTAGTTAAACAAAAAAAACAAATCTAAAAGTATTTGCTCTGAAGAGATTTCAGCCTTCTATGTACAGACTGCAAATACACTTTTTGTCTCTGATTCACAATGTTAGACGAGAAATGAGCTGCTCAGAACATGCAAAGACAATCAAGAGCAAGGCAAAGACATACCTCAGAAAAGGCACTGGGGGTGCTGGTCTACAGCCATCTGAACATGAGCCAGCAGTGTGCCCAGGTAGCCAAGACTGCTAATGGCATCCTGGCTTTTATCAGCAGTGGTGTGCCCAGCAAAACCAGGGAACTGATTGTCCCTCTGCACTTGGCACTGGTGAGGCTGCATCTCAAATCCTGTGTCCAGTTCTGGGTCTCTCACTTCAAGAAAGACATTGAGGGGCTGGAATGTGTTCAGAGAAGGGCAACAGAGCTGATAAAGCGTCTAGAACAAAAGCCTTATAAGGAGCAGTTGAGGGAGCTGGGGTTGTTAACCTGGAGAAAAGGGGGCTCAGGGGAGAACTTACTGCTCTCTACAACTGTCTGAAAGAAAGCTGTAATGGAGGTCAGCCTCTTCTCCCAGGCAACAAGTGATAGGACAAGAGGAAATAACCTCAAGTTGTACCAGAGGAGGTTTAGATCGGATATTAGGAACAAAACTGTTCACTGAAAGTTTTGCCAAGCATTTGAACAGGCTGTCCATGGAAGTGGTGGAATAACTGTCCCTGGAAGAGTTCAAAACACATGTAGATGGGACATGTAGATAAGAACACTGTTTAGTGGTGGGCCTGGTAGTGTTGGGTCAAGGATCTTAGAGGTTATTTCTAACCAAAACAACTCTATGATGCTGTGATTGTATGACACTGAACTTACACCTCTCAGGTTGCAGTAGAATCGTCATGAGGATAACTTAGCTGCTGGAAGGTGGACCCTATAACCTCCAGGTTAAGTGGCTGTCCACAGCAGAAAATTCAGAGAGATGTCACCTCAATGTTCATTTTCTATCCTTAATTGAAAATAATGAATGCTTCTGGAGGGGCTACAGCAGAAATGCCATGAAATTCTACAAGTTCAGAGTGCAGGCATTGAAAAGCAAGATTTGTGGTAGGCTGGGTTTAAAAGTAATGATGTTAGCTAGGGTTGGAGAGCATCTTGTCTTCTGCCTGGATCTCAGGTCTCTGCAGCTTTTTCTTCAGCTATCTACTGTGGTTCCCTGTGAGACTTGGGGAGGTGCTCTCTGTGGTCTCATCAGCGCTTCCCAGGAGGCTAACGAAGGTCATGCACAGCAATTCTTGCAGGGAGCAGTGCTCCCGTTCCTCTCCATCACCCTCGGGCCGCTGCAGTGAAGGGCAGGGGCAAAGGGAAAAGTACAAGAGTTGTGCCTGGCAAAGCTCAAGAGCATGCTTGGAATGAAAGAAAAGCTTTTTCCTGGTACAGGCTGCCTTTCCCTTCCTGCCTCCCCTCCCCCTTCTACCCTCCCCTCCCCATCCCCCCATTGGTATTTCTTGTCTTCCTTGAATTCCTACACAGGTTATTTCCATACTGGACTCCTGCCCAGTCTTCCCTCACAGCTGAGACAGAGCAATGGCTCCATCCAAAGTCAGTGGCAGCATGCTTCCTATTGCTCACAAACCAGGATTTCACTCCTAGCAGGGTTCCCATTTGGTCTGTTTTGAATCCCTCCTTGTTCCCACTATGCCTAGGTTTTAGCAGTATAGGAACACATGCAAATGACTCCTTCATGTGACAATCTGATCATCACTGAAAAGGTGTTGCAGTTATTAACTAGGAAAGCAGTGTTGACAAAAGAAGCAAACATGGGCTAGAGCTATCTATTTTAACCTTCCTGTAGCCTCCAGCAAATAATTTTGCCTCCATTTCCCCATCTTGAAGCAATACAATTTGCCAGTCCTATGGACTCCAACCATACATCAGACCATGCTTATCCCTGGTAGATGTGTTAGCTGGTACTATTAATTATACTCACTGTACATGTGAAGTTTCCATGATTTTGGTTTGACTTGACTCAGATTTGCCTCTAATGACTGTATGGGCATTTTAAGGGACTTCTGGTGCAAACAAGGCATTTTCTATTTGCTTCCTGCTGCCTTGGCTTAAAATGTTCTGTTTCAAGGACCATGGTTCTTACAAGGCTACTTGTTGCCACAAGAAGTGTTGCCCAGCATCCAACATTCTGACTTGAGGTACCCCATGTGATTGCTGGAATATAGTCTGAGAATAATACTAGAAACAAAAATGGCCCCCAGAAAATTCAGGTTGAAAACATGAAACCCCAACCAAAATACTTTAATTGGTGTGATGATACCTTCTGCTGCCCTGCAGTTATTGAAGCACAACTGTCTTGAAAAGCTGCAACTTACAGGGATCCCATCTGCCTCCCTCAGACTTTTTTGAACAAATCTTTCCTCTCTCCTTGCCTTTTATGTTGTGCTTCATTCATGACTGCCTAAATCTGTAAGTGCCCTCAGAAATCCTTAACAAAGGAGTTAGATGGTATGTGCAGCTGACTTTCAGCATGCCTCAGGCACTGAGCTTTATTAGGTCCCTTTATAAATTCCTCCTATTAAGTGGACCTCACAAATACACAGATCCATTCCCCTACACTGCTGCCAAGAGTGCCTCGGACGGCAGGGACAGAAAAAGAGCAGCAGGGCAGGAAGGGGAACACCCAGTAGGAGCCGTTACTTGTTTTGTTTGTTTCTTGATACAAACAGTTTCTTGGATCTGAGCTTTGCAAATCTGTCCTCTGTTGTCATTCACTTACAGGAACCCACAGTTCATTTTTCCAGGGTGAAGGCTGATGTGAGGCAAGGAACGTGCCCCATGGGAACAGACAGACTTTCCACTGGGAGCAACAAAGGATGCACCAAGCTGCTGCCACCCTGAGCATGATGACTACAGCTCCTGATCCTGCTTCATCCATCTGATCTACCTTAGTGCTTTTATGTTGTGTTTGTTTGTTTATTTGTGCTGGGCAGCAAGCATCCCCATGTCCCAGAAAGCCACTGGAACAAACATGGCTTCACTGTGGAGAGGTTTTGTCCTGGTGGGGTAGCTCCAAGGTTATCCAAAGTGCTCCTGCTGAGGCAAATCAAGCCAATCAGGAAGCCCCCAGAAACGTGGGCTGTGTTCAGCTTGTTGTTTCCACCCTTAGACATTTCCTGCCATTGTTCTTGTGATTTTCTTTAAGTGTTCACTGGGCTGGTGGGTGGTGCTGCTACTGCCGGCAGGGGTTTTTGGGGAGGCCTCCGTCCTCTTGGGCACATGGAGAGCTCTCTGCTATTCCTTTCACAGACTCCTACTACAAATTTCTGGCATACAAGTGCAGGGAAGGTGGAGCTGTGGTGGTAACTGCAAAGCAAAGCTCCTTTTCCTGTTTGCTGTGCTAAGCTGGACAAGAATGTAATCATACCATAAAATGATGAATGAATTTTAGCTCCAGACGTTGCTTACCACCCCTGGAGAAGCAGAAGGTGAGTAAGTAGGTGGAAGCAGGAAGTCCATAGCATGATGGGATCCATTGAGGGTTGTTGAGAGCTGTGGAAATACTGACTGTATTATAGAAATTGAGTACTCTGGTTTTACCTCTGCCATCCAGAGCTTGGCTTTCGCTTTCCAAGAGTACAGAATATCAACTACAATTGCCTAACCCCATCACACCACTAGAGGACCAGAGGAGCTGTAACTATCCAGGCCTTCCAAAGACAATGCCTGTATCCAATTTTTTAGTTCTATAAGTTTCATGATTAAGTTTTTAATTCATCAGATGCATCTCATGAGCTTCTACCTTCAGTGGGAAGGACTGATAAAAGTTGGGTGCTGTACTTGGCCACGGTCCAGTCTCAATTGGAAATCACAGCAAACCAGCACCTAGACCCCCCCAGCTGCTCAGGTAAACATGAGCACATCTTTGGATTTCATCTACAGTGTAAGACAACTTTCTGTGCTGTAGAGAAATTGTGAGATTGAATTTGTGCTTGGACAGCATCTCTAATTCTGCAGAGAGGTCTCTGGAAGTCTGGTGTTATTACTGAGCTGTACTGGTGAAGAGACCCAGCTACAGAGCTATGTAAATGAAGAAATGGGTGAGAAAAATTGCTTTGATATTGCTTGGGGTTCACTTTTCCAGCCCTTTGCTCCACATTACCTAATATCAGCCACACCTGAGATATTGCTGTCTGAATCCTCATGGTGACGGAGTGCAAATAAATAAAAAAGGGAGAGTGCATTTAATAACATGACAATGCCCTCCTTTTTATTCTCCATGATAGATCATAAGCCCCCCTTACTGCCTCATAAGGTACAATTTAAATGTGCAGCACTGGAAAGTTTGTCTTGACTTTGCTCTGCGTGTTTGTAGTAGGAGTCAGCTGATGGCTTCCTGCTTGTGTGGGTCTCAGAGGGGTGAAATTCTTGACCCTCAGACTTCTCAAGCAGAGCTTCCAAGTCAGAATAAAGCAGACATCTGGGCTGATTTGGTTTAGGAGAGCAAAAACCAGACAGTAGAGTATCTGTGGAACAGGATGGGTTATGAAAAGGTATTATTTTCCTTTTTGAGAGAACTTCTATAACTGTGCCATAGTCTATTTTTGATGGTTGGCCTCAAGCTGACCACTGGTCATAGCAGAGAGGTGGCACGGGACTGCCTTTGTAAGGGTAAATATCAAAAAGGAGAACCTCAAAGCACCTAGCAGTGTGGTAACCCTCTACTTTCTAACAAATTATTTTGCAGTCAGTCCATTATTCTTTCTGCAGCAAGAGGAATAAAGCCAAGCATAGCCTGATGGGTTCCTGGCTACAATCCCAGGGAGGGGCTGGCTGGTCATGAGGAGCTGGCTCACCTTCTCTGGTTTCAGTGGATTCCATGACTACGTAAAACCATCCTCCCAGGGTCTTCTTGCCTGTGCAAACCATCTCTATTCCTGGAATGGTAGTATTGAGGGATGGGGTAGCAACGAGAGATGGTCCACATCTCATTTCTGGAAATTCCTGCTGGGTAACTTGAGAAAAGAGGCTAGAGTTTTGCAGGGATTTCTTAAAGCCTAAGTGGTTAATTTTGTCTGGTTTTGAGTCTCGCAATATTCTTAATGCTCAAGTATCCTGGACAAGAGAAAACCTCAGCTAAGTCTTGGCAAACCCATAAACATTCTTGGTTTTTTACCTATACAATTGATCCTCTTGTCTCCTTTTTGTGCCTATTATGTTTTTCATGTTGGTATTTGAACAAGGCATTCAAATAAAGCAATTCTTGTAAGAATAGGCAGTAATAAATGTGAGACCATTGTGAAAATCTGCTTGGGTTTACAGCACGGACAGATAATTTTAATTTGCTTTGTCTAAAACATGAGACCAAGGGCAAAGGCTTCACAGGTAGCCATATTATTGAGAAGACTCAGACCCATTTGTCAATTTACTTCATGCAGGTAAATGTGCACAATCTTAGGACGTGGGAAGTTAAGAAATTACTGTCCAGTTTTAAGTTACAAAAGATGTCAATAGCACCTTCAGGGATTTACAAAAAAAAGGTTAAAAATTATAGAGGTGCTCTTGAAAGTGAGATGCAGGTACTTCTGAAAGTTTGTCTCTGATTTCCATGCCAGTTGTTGTATAGCTATGAACACTTCTTCAACTTTGAAGGGACTTCATTTATGGATGTTTACAGATGAAGTGTTTATAGATGAAGTAGATGATACAGCAGTATTCAAAGCCTTGAATTTAAACAAGAGAGATGAACAGGCATTAAGCTCCAGGTGTGTAGGAAGTTCCATTGGTTTGAATAAATGAATACTTGGATGTAAGCACATGTTGAAGTGTGTCTCTGACTCAAGGCTAAAAGGGTAACCACAATAATGTGACAGCTAAAAATTAGGAAAGTTGTCCCGGTGCTTTGGAATGGGCAGACTAAAAATGAAATTAAACTAAAAAGGCCTTATTTGAAATAAGTCATAGAAAGTGAGAGCAACAACAAAATTCTGGGAGCTGGAATGGTATGAACCGCATTATGACTAGAAGTAGGTGAGGGCAGCTGGAAGTGCAGGCTGTCAAGATGACTGGCCAAAGGCTGGCTAGTTAGTCACTAAGTGCCAGATGGACACCACCAACTGTCTAAATGATTTCTCCCTCATTTGTAATTGGCCTCAGTTGTGCCTGATCTCCCTGGATCTGCCGGCAGTTCTCAGGTCTGCTGTTGACAGCCCCCTTGGTGTACATCCTGCAGCCAGCATGCAAGCTCCTGTCAGCATGACAGTCCCTGTGGTGCTGTGGGTTTTCTGGTCATGCCCTACTCTAACAAATTTTGCCTCATTGGCAGTGTGAAACACCCACATCACCATTTCATTCCACTCTCCTTTACTTTTCTCTATTTTTTTTTTGTCTTCTCATATTCATGTCAGCTGTTGTGATCAGTCACAAAGAGGCATTTTGTGATGTTGGTACAGGACTGCTGATATTTGCCATCTTACACTATGTTAACACTGGTAAGTAGAACCACTCTAAAGATACAGCTTTGTGCCCAAACCACCTTGTGCCTTTAAGCTTCTCTGGCTTCTCCCCCATGATCCAAACGCACAATGAGTGGTCTTGAGGCCTTCTGGCTACAGAGCTGCTCTGGTCTCTGCTC
Source organism: Manacus vitellinus (assembly GCF_001715985.3). Classification (NCBI taxonomy): domain Eukaryota; kingdom Metazoa; phylum Chordata; class Aves; order Passeriformes; family Pipridae; genus Manacus; species Manacus vitellinus. The sequence goes on along the minus strand of NW_021940917.1, from coordinate 8,477,995 downwards.
ATTGCTCCACTGTGTGCATCCTGCTATATGTTTGGGATTGTAGCATCAAGATCAAAAAATCCTCTTGTGGAAAGTCCTCCCGCATTTTCTTGTTTCTGCCTTCTTCACTGACATGTCATCTTTGGGAAGTACCAAAGTCTTGAGGCCAAGAAGTCCTTGAAACACTCAGTTGCTGTGAAACAAGGAAATTACTTTATGTTGAGCTCCAAAAATTCTGCATGGATTGACTTGTAGAATACATGAACCACAGTTTAGATGGTGAAACATGAGCTGCCTGATTCAGGCTACTTTTGGATGCCTTGAAGTTTGAACATAAAAATGATAGGAACTAATACTTGCCTTGGAAAGGCTGGTTGTGCAACAACCATGGATGCAAAGGCTTAGCCGAGAAGGTGGTTGCTGTCCCATGCAGAGCACTCAGTGTGTGCTCTGGTGTTGCAGAGAATGGCTCCTGCCCAGGACTGCAGAACAGCTCTCATCATCATGTTTTCACAGCATTATTTCTGCCTATGGTTGTCTCAGGTGGGTGCCATTCAGAGAGAAAGTAGAAACTGTTTTCAAAAGTACCAGGCAAACTGCCCTACCACTGCTTTCTTGGTGTTACAGTCTGCTGGGAAGGAAAGCAGAGGGGTGCTACTGCTTTTGAACAGGTCAGTACAATTGCAAATTTGAAGAGGTCCAACATTCAGTATAAAAAAGATGCAGGACAAAGGAGGGGAATGGTTTTCTCCAACAGCACACCAGCAAGAGCTGGGTAGAGCCATGTTCAGTTTATCATGTCCACGCACAGGATGTGGGTAATCGTGGATGGGTTATTTTCATCCAGAAATTCAAGTCTAGCTGTTGTAGCCTGTCCAACTAATCTGTCAGCTAAGGACTAGCAGATGTATCGGTGTATCCTGCCTGTGGTGATCCCTGGGAAAGTGGCTGAAGTTGCACTTTACCCCACATTTGCAGAGGGTTGCTGATGGGCTGTAGCTCATCACTATGGCTCATCTGAACCATGGTAAGGTGTGGCACTCTGGGAACTTGACTGTGAGTTTGAACCCTTCATTTCTTGCTGTTTCAGACTTCTACCCCTGAAATTACTATTGTAGTAAATATCTGCTTGACAGTAGTGTTCTCAAAGACTGTGGCCAGGGAGACCACGAAAATACTGCAGACAAATGCGACTTTTTCAGAGGGGTTGCTAAATGTCCAGTGCCTCTTGCACAGCCCATAGTTATTTCTCTTTTTGTATCTCCTCTTAGCCCTCCCTCATGCTTTTCCCACAAGATTGTTTGGAGTCACGGATCACAGTGCTTGCTCAGGAGAGTTCTTTTCCCTAGTAAGTATATTACAAAAAGCCTTCAGACATACATATTAAATATACAGCCATGGACCTAGGGAGCACTGCAGAATGGCACCAAATGCTAAACTTACACTTGTGCTTGAACACCAGCTTGTACAAACAGTATTACTTAGAAGGTCACACACTAGCTTTCCTTTCTGCTTCCCGTTCCTGCTGTGTGCCGTGCGGCGTGCTTTGATAATCGGAAAGGATTGCTCCACAGGCTGACAGCCATGGCCCAAAGGACAGAAACAGAGTAAAAATGAGAGGGGTCCAGGCCCAGCTATTAAAAAAAATAAAAGGGAAAATAATAATTAAAAAATTCCTACCACTGCATGCATGAACAGATTTTATAGGGCGGGATTGCTGCAGGAAGAGCTTTTTTGCAGTGTATGAGGCCATCTAGTGAGCTCGGGTACTGTAACAGCTCCACTTTTTCCATGGCACTCTTTGTCCTGCTTGTCCCCAACAGGAGACTTCACATGCCAGCTGCCAGCAAGTTATGCACACACACAAATTCTTCACTGAAACACGAAAGGATGAAAACGTCTGCAGGAGGAGAAAGAGTGACAACAGAAAGGGCATGGCTGATGCCAGGGAGCTTAGAGTGCTGGGTTTCTGTGTCAAGTCAGAAATCCAGCTACACTGTCAGTGGAAAGGCGGTGTGGTGTGCAAGTTTCCACTGAATCCTGTCCTCAGCTACAGGAGCTGGTGATGACAAGGGGAATTGTTCAGCCAGAGGGCACTGCAGCAATTGGCATGGTGAGAAAACCTTGTGAGGAGCAATGAAGTGTAGGCTGCTCAGTCTTATGTGGTATTTTTGCTGACAAACACTTGGTGAGAGGCAAAACAATGGGAAAGTGTTAACAATTTCAATATCTCACTTGTATTTTGCATGATGCTGGACTGGTAGTCCTGGAAGGGAAATTGCTGCAATGCAAAGCATTACACCTACCAAGTCCTGTCATGGTGCTTTGCCTCTGAGTAGACCGGCCTGGTTGCCTGTGGATGAACAACCAGCCCCACAATGCCCAGTCACTCCTCTGCATCTCCTGTGAGCCTGCCAGGTTATGAGAGCAACAATAAACATGTGGGAATTTTGGTAGCTTTTTGTGGCTGCTCAAAGAGCCCTTGAACATAACTGAACATATGTCCAACTCCAAAGCCTATAACCAGTGTTAAATTGTCCTGGTACTAACTATGGTTGCTCTGCCAGGGGTACAACGCTGAAGAACATGAGCACAGGATGGTATTTGGGCATTTTAGGTGCCAGCATATGACTTCTGTCTCCTCAGTGACACTTTCCACTTTCAGCAGAAACACGAGTTTTTATAGCGTGTCCTGTTGCATCAGAGGTACCTCAGAAAACTGGAACAAAGAGGTTAGAAGATCCTCATCTAGTGAACATTAGTTTGATCTCATGGAATGCTGGGAGCCAGGTAAGCACGCAGTCCATTAGTTTATCTACCTTCAGCTAATAAGTGCATTCACTTCCTCATCTCTTGGAAAATTATTTGATCTTCTTGGACCTGCCTCAAGGGTGAATTCTTCATGCCCACCAGTCTCTGGAACAGCTATAAATCTGGAGCTTGGTAATTGTAATAAGGACAAACTGTCCTACATTCTCCTAAATAGTCATTGAAGCCTTGATCTGCAAATGTTAGGATACCAATTTACTTTTCAGTGTGTAATTATTAGTCCCAGTGAATATGAGTGTGTACATCTGGAAACATTTACTATTTCAGTATGTGTCTGTATGTGTCTACACAGGCTATAGAAAGGATAAACAAAACATATTTAGCTTTGTAGCCTTGCAGCCCACTGAGTACAGTATCATCATTGCTAGTATCAGGTCCCAAGCTTTGTAATAGCTTTGCAAGGGCATTAGGACTTGTCAGGCCCCCTCTGCACATGCCCCCTTTGTCTTACTTCTGCACATATCTTTGTAATAGTATGGTGTAGCTACCATTTTCCAACAGCAGTGCTAAGCAGTCTTTTTCTGTAGAAGGAAGTAAGTATTGTAGTGATTCTGTCCAGTGGAAGACAGGCTCATTGCTCAGAAAGATAGATACAGGGTGCTACAAAGAGAAGGATGGAGTGGAATGATGAGAGAGGGCACAGGCTGGCCCCGGAATCCCCATAGCTATGAGCGAGTTTGCAGTGGTCAGATAAAGACCTAGAGCTGAATAAAACTGCTTTAGGAGCAGCAAAGAGAACAAAGAACAAGTATCAAAAGAAGCATGGCCAGCAGGTCAAGGGAACTGACTGCCTCTCCCCACATGGCATACTGCATCCAGCCCTGGGATCCCCAGCATAAGAAGGATGTGGACCTTCTGGAGCAAGTCCAGAGGAGGGCCACAAAAATGACCAGTGGGATGGAACACCGCTTCTACAAGGAAAAGCTGAGAGCTAGGGTTGTTCAGCCTGGAAAACAGAAGGCTCTGGGGAGACCCTGTAACAGTCTTCCAGTTCCTAAAGGAGGTTTATAAGAAAGACGGCAATGAACTTTTTTTTTTAGTAGGGCTTATATCCCTAAGACAGGGGGTAAACTAAAAGAGGGTAGATTTAGTCTAGATATAAGGAAGGTTTTTTTACACTGTGGGTAGAGAGAAACTGGAATAGCTTTCCAAGAAAATCTGTGGATGCCTCATCATTCTGAGTGTTCAAGGCCAGGTTGGAGGGGGCTCTGAGCAGCCTGAGCTAAGTCGAAGATGTCACTGCTCATTTCAGGGGGAGTCAGACCAGATGACCTTTAAAGGTCCCTTCCAACCCAGACTATTCTGTGATTCCATGATTCTATCTGACACATAATACATATATAGCAAATTTAACACGGAATTACAGACACATGAAGAAAGACAGAGGTATAATTGGTGTCACAAACTAAATAAAAATTGCTTCAAGTAGACTCCGAATTGAGGAGAAGAAACCATCAATGTCTACATCACATTCTCCCTCACGAAGGGAAGAAACCCTCACAATCAACATAATATTTACCCTGATGAAGAGCTTGAGATGGTGATGACTTGCCATATATTTTATCTCTCTCCAGCATGGATCCAAAGGGGTTGTGGAAGAGTAACTCTAAGAAGAGAGAAAGGAACAGGTACTAGGAAGGCATAACAGCTATAACTCTTATTCTGCACACTTTTTATGTAATACTGTTCCTTTTTCCCTTCCTATAATATTTTGACTGATACTAAAATCAATTCAGTTGCTAGATTGGTAAGATTCTGATTACCTTAACAATAAATTCTTGGCTTGGTTTAAAAAATCTGTTCATTTTTCCTCTTGACAATTGATTGAGTGCAACTACATCCCATTATAGATGGGAGTTGGTGGATGTCTATTTGTTTTGGTTTGGGTTTTTTTTTTGAGGGGGTTGTTTGTTGGTTTTGTGGTGGTGTGTGGGGCTTTTGTGTTTTTTTTTTTTTTTTTGGTAATCAGATGAACTTTAGGGAGAATATTCAGAAGAGTCTGTTTTCAAGGGCTGATTTTTCTAATTTAAGGACAGAAATAATTTTCTAGGCCTCAGATTGAAATTTGTTTTCAAAAATTCTCAAATACTGTAAGAATACAACAACATGTGAGTTTAATGTTACTATTAGTACACACACTATTTCAACCTATAGAGACCACACTGAAATGCTACTTTTGGATTGAGGTTGGTTGTTGGATCTAGATCTAAACTAGAAGATTAGAAAATAGGTGCAAGCCACTGCCAGTGGGTAGAGGAGGAGGAAACTAGTAAGCGTTGCATACAAATAGAAAAGTTTCCAGGAAAGAGGCAAAATTTAGCTTTTTGCTACGGTTCACCTTAAAACACTTATTTGTTCTTTTTATAGATTCTGTGTTGTTTGAGTAATGCTTCCTTGCATTTTTACCTCCAAAATGACCATAATTTTGTATTTTGAAACAGAAAAGTTAAGTGTTAAAATATAACATTTCTGCACTAAAAAAAGGTCCATATTTTTCTGTCCATTGAATTCAGCAGATGATTTTGGTGTACTCTGTTTCATATTTATGGAAACAATGACTTGGCTTGAATTAAAGTTCTCATTTCCTGCTCTTTACAGTGTCCTCAATCCAGGAAGCATATTATACAGATGTCAGATTTTCAGGTATGCCAACTCACACAAAAAGGCTACATCACTCTTTAAAATTACATCAGGCTGATATTTCAAAAACCTCAGACAACTGTGAAGGCATGAGACCACAAATTTCTTATGGAGCTTTTTCTCATTTAGAGATTCACTGTTATATCCTTATAATTATGGTAGGATTTGTTACATGAAAACAACTTTGTTGTATTGCATGTTAATGAATAGAACACATCTTCTGTAACACTGCCAGTCTTTGGATTATTTCAGTGGAGGACGGATGCATTTTGTTTTCCAGATTAAAGAGTGGAAACCATGATATAACAGTAGCATTGTTTGCATATAAATAAAATCCAGATTTTTTTCTCAAAAATATTTTCTTCCTCTACCATTTTTTTCTATTTTTTCCTCCAGAAGGTTTTATTGCTTAAAATCTTTCATGTGATTTGTCAGCTTCTTAAGTAGGAAAAATTCTCTTCTTCTTTAGGAGTCTGAATAACCACAATTCCTGAATTTAACTGTCGGGGATACTATTATCATATACATATGATAATAGCACCCAGTGGATGGACACACATGGGCATAAAAACTTGGTGGTAGATTTTAGGAATACAGACCTTTCTTGCATTGCTACTGTAATTTCAAAGTAATTTATTTTTATTCTAGCTAAAGCTGCCTTCTTAATATTTTTTTACTAGTATTCATTGTAAGATAAATAAATGCAAGCCATCATGTTATCAGAAACAAAGAAGGCATAAAACATGGTCTTTGGGACCTCATACTTGCACTAGCAAACAAACAACCTTTAATATGAATCCGTCTAAAGTTTTCTCCTGCAATCCATGCATACATCAGCTTTTGCCTGGCAAAGAAGAAGATATTTTGCTTTAAAATATGGCAAAAAGAGAAAGCCCATGGTTTCATTTTCCATGGGTTTACATTCACTAAACTTCTTCCCCTGAAGCATCCCCTTGGAGATTCTCAGGAAATACGAAAATAGGAATGACTCGATTAACAAATGGCATCTTCTCTAATCTTAGCAAGATGCCAGCTGCCATTGTGCTTCACCAAATTAAAGAGAAGACTCCAAGCCCTCAATCTGCTGCACAGGTGAATATATATGACAAGATCAGTAGGGTTTTCTCTACTATCCAACTAGTAGGTCATCTGTATGACTTCTTTTAGTTACAAACCTAAAGCAAGCAACCTTTCCACTGACTATTGCATCAGGACAACCTCACCTGGAATAACTTCTCACATGATGCCTTTCACTTGGAAAATACAAAGAAAAGGGAGATTTTTGTATATGTTGTACTTTCAGTTCTTGCCTACATCTCCTTGGTTTAAAAACAACTAGACAAATCATACATTGGTGTCCTATGGCAAGGAGGAGGCTATTAATAGCTCTCATCAAAACTAATCACACAGTCCAAAATACGAACTTTTCAGCTGTAAATGTTATAATAGGGAAGATGATATTCCAGATGTGGAGTTGGCCTGTGAGCTGGCAATCTTCGTCTTCTGTATCTTAACTCTCCTGTGGTTACAGACATCTAGGAGACAGCCTCTGGGCTGTGGTGAGAGTGGAGCACTGGAAATGATGTATAGCAGGCAGAAAGCCCATGTTAAGACACACACATTAAGAAGAAAGTTACAACAGTGATGTGAAACCCTAGCCTACTGCAGGGTTGGTGCATTGTAGGGTCATGGTGGTTCCCCAGAGATGGAAGGAAATGTTTATTAATGAGAATTTTAAAGGGATACATTAATACAACAAATTCCTAGAGGTCAACCAAAAGGATCTCTAATATATGCCGAGCACATTTCAGTATAATGTGTGTTATAATCTGGTTCCTGATTTTCACCAGACTTTTATCTCAAATATAGTCACGCTATTTTTAAAGGAGGAAATAACCTGGTGTGAATCTGGATCACTTTTAGGAAGCACTTTAGTACAGTTGATTTTATTTGTGGATTATTCATGTTATCTTGGTTCATTAAAAACATTTTTCATTAAGGAACATGTTTAAAATATATTTAAGCCTGGCAGAAACCTGTGCTGAAACTTTTGCCTGACCTATGGCCACTTGCAGCACACTATGCTGGTGTGGTCTTTGCCTGCAGACCAGCAGTGGGGTATGTCAGCAGGGCACTCTTCTCTCCCTCAGGGATGGAGCAGCAGTGTTTTTTGGTGAGGCTGGATGCTCTGTGCATCACTGCAGCCTGTTCCCACGCCCCACTGACCAGTAGCCGACCTGTGTGTCTCACATTCAAAAATAGATGCAATATACAGACTCCTTCCATTTTTAGCTGAGGAAGTGAGGAACATAAAAGTACTTCTCTGTGGTAAAACCTAGCCTTCCCAAGGATGTTTCTTAATGGTTGCAAACAGCTGCCTGCTCTCTGGGGTGGGATCCTGACATTATTTCATGAAGATTGGGTTATATAAGCCTCAGTACTTCAGTTAACTGTTTCTATTTTGGATGCTCTGGTCAGGATCTAGTCTCCAGTACTGAAAAAAATTTGGAAAAATCATGCAAAACCCATGTGCTTTGACATTATGATTACATTTCCATCTGGAAGCCGATATGAGGTCAGGCTGCTGCTGGCCCTTCCCATGTCCTCAGAGGGGGTTGTATTCAGAAAAACCTATATTCTATAGAAGAAATGCTTGAGGATTTTGCTATTCTCAACTTAAAATTGAGGGCAGTGGAGGGTGACATGTTTAGATAGAAAACCACCATGCAGATATAAAAAAAGACATGTAAGGGGGTGTCAGGCAGTTGTACTCTAAGGAAAGGTGATCTGATAGCATTTAGGACAGGAGCCTCTAGAGAAGGCAAGTACCATCCCACCACAGTAAATACACAATGCCATTCTTTGTTTGCCTGTTGGCACACAGACAGAACCACAGAATCATAGAATCACAGAGTATGCTGACTTGGAGGGGATCCACAAGGATCATTGAGTCTGACCTCCAGCCCTGCACTGTGGGACACAGCCTTGTAAAGCAGCATTTCTTCTTTCCATGTTGGGGCACCACACATTCTCACACTGCTCCTCCTCGTGCTTAACATGAAACATGTCAGGAGAGCTATTCTATGTGTAGAAACTGCTTTTGAGACAGGATAGAACAGGGAGCAGAAGTCATTACTGAAGATCAATCCAATGAAGATGACTTCTCTGTAGGGAGGAAGCCTTGTGATGCTTGAGTGGCTGCTGAGTGGTCCTGTCTCAGCTGTGCTGCTGGAGACCACAGTGCTATCACACCACAAAGGCAGGAATGCCAAATACACATCTGGGAACTGGAAGGCAGCCTAGAGAGGGGATGAATAAGGGGAAGAAGGAAGAAGGCATTTCCACATCTCCATGCAGCGATATGGGATCAATCACAGCTACACTATTGCTAAAAGGAGAGGGAATAGATCAATAAGAAGCACCATGGTCCCTGGCAATGGTGACTAGCAAGAGCAGGCAGACAGTTGGATCCCCCTCCTGGCTTCAGTATCAACTTCTCCTAGGTCCCTTTCCACGAGGTGCCTGTTCTGTCTGTGCCAATGGCAAAGGCACTGGGGCAGGACTGCCTGGTGCCTCACCTGCACAGCACTGAGCAGGCCAGGACTGGTACCAGCGGGGAGCCACGGAATGGCTGCTGTGAGAGCTGCAAAGCAGGAGGAAGAACAGGAACAACAACTTGCCTGTGACAAGATTAGTGGTATCTTATAGGTTAGAAAAGTAGCTTAATGAATTCCCTGTTGCCTTGGATGTTTAACATGCTCTATCAATAGCAGAGACTGTAAAATGCTTTTGGCAAATTCTTAACAGAAATCTGGGAGACAGAAGGGAAGAGATATAACAAACTACCAAAGGGAAGTACAATACTTGTAAGAGTATGTATGGAGCAACTACTCTGACAGAAAATACGTATGTTCGATTTTCCCTGCAGATAGAATGTGATAAGTAGCTGTTAAACAATTATGCAGTGTTCATATGCAGTATTAAGCAGTTGTTTTGTTTCACTCTGGAAATGGCTTTATATTTCCCTGATCATAGATTGGTTTCTGTCATTACTTAGAAGTATATACCATTCTGAGATTTGTGGGGTTAAAGGACACTGAAACATGATGGCATATGATTGGTGATTTCCTGAGAACCATTATTTCTTTGGAAAACATTGACTTAAATATAAAATGCCTATGGGAATGTATCCATTTCTTCTTAATCTGAGAGGAGATTATCTCAATATTTCTATGAAGCACAAACATTTGCTTTTTGCATTACCTTTGACAGATAAAAACTGATAAAAGAGTTCGAGTTGCAATGTTGAGAATGTTTTGGTCATATCAAAATAAATGTTTGCAGGAGGTCAAATAATATTAATTCCTCTCTTTCATAATAGTTTTAATAAACTTATTTTTTGTCTGTATTTGAGACAGTGCTGAAATTTCAATGTCTCAGAATTTTCTCTAAGATAGAAATTTTAAGTTTTGATCCATTCAAGTAATTGCTTTATGCTACAGCTTCTTTTATAGCTTCAGCTTCTCATAATCCTGCTGTCTGAGTGCATAGAGTCTAAAATTTATGCTTTCTGTTCCTCTTCACAGATATCTATTCTGACTCTAATGACAAAGGCTAAAAATCCACAGCCTGTTTCAGACTAGTGAGACAATGTAAAATTATTTGGAGAACAAAACTGAAACTCTGGATACAAAGCAGCAGATATATTTATGCCTTCAAATAAGAATTCTGAGTGACTGCAACACAAAAATATTTGGCCAGCTAGTGAGAAGAACAGGAGTGGAAAGAAAACTCCATCGTGATTTCAAGCTGGCTGGCTGCTTTGCACTGGTAGTCTATCCAGTTCTGTGCCTGGCAGCAACTGTTTCCAGGTATTTCATGGAAATGTAACAAAAATTCAGTGCTGGCTTGCATATAGGAAAGTATCTTTCATACCTAAAATGCAAGAAGATGGCTGTGTTCTACACCAAAAGAGCCAACACCCTTTCCTAAACACTATTTTACTCCATAAATCCCTGAAGATTGTACCTTGAATTTTGCAAAACATGCCACAATGAGGAATTTACAAGTGCAACAAAATGACTGTTCATAATGCAAAAAAAAATGGCTTTCCCCCATACCAATAATTTCCTGATTTGGGTTTCACAGACTGTCATTTGCTGTGGTGAAAATCAGTTCCTGATCTCACTTCTCTGTTTCATTTCCTTCTCCAAGAGAACTACAGAAACATAAAAAATAGTGCAGCTTTCCCCCTTATATCAAGTATCTCAAGCAATCTCGGTCAAGCCCCTTCCTTGGGGCAGGAGCAGAGATCCCTCTGGGGCAATTGACAATCTACTCCATTGCTTCACAGTGTTCACTCTTGAAAAAGGTCTGTGGGAGAAATGCTTCATTATTTTTTTAAAGGTCTGTTCTTCTGGCATTTTAATCCAACTTCTCTTGTGTTTGGAATTTATTTCCCTCTCTTTCTAGCTATTTTCAAACTAGTTGAAGACATTATCATGTCCCTATTTAACTTTCTTTTCTGGAAATAGTTTTCTTTTGCAAGTTGTGCATCTTTGTGATCAGAAAGGGGGAGAAAAGTCTGTGAGGGGCTGGATGTAAGTGCTGAACCCCAGTGGCCCAGAAGAAGGGGTCTGGGCAGGTCCTTAATGTCAGGCTGTGTTGGCTGAACTAGCACTGCTCCTGATGACTGTCTCTGGCCTCATCTCACAGACCTGAAATGAGGGACATTCCATGGCCTCTCCAGTGCTTTCACTGTCCTGATTGCTGGAAGGACTTCCCTAATGAATTTCCATTGCCAACACTTAATCACAGTAGTTGCTGTTCCTTCTACTGTGAACACAAAGAACAAGTTATTCCTTTTTATTGTGATGGCTGATGAAGTATTTCAAGACCTCCTCCCTGCATAAGACTGAGCAGTCTTTCCACGTAGACCATGTGCCCAACTACTTCCATTTTCTCCTCCTGATTTTCTGGTAGTCTGAATTGTACTTCCAGTGCAGTACCTCAACTGTACATTAATCTAGGTGAAACCCTATTAATGATCAGCAGAGGAGTTTTCTTTTATGTCTCATTACCTACATACCAATGCAACTTTACAGCACAAAATCCTTGACTTGTGTCCAGCTCCTTATTCAATCTAATTCCCACATATTTTTAGAGAACAGGGCTGACAGCCACAGCCCACCCTGTCTGCACAGTTGGTTAGGCCTGCCCAAGGATAAAATTTTGCACTTGCCTTCTATTGAGTTTTCAAGACCATCTCTAATTTGCTATTACCATACTGTTCTTCACTGTGTGCGCACAGGTTTGATATTGTTTTTAAGTTTAATAAATACAGCCTCTACTCACAAACCTTTTCATCACCTAAGGGGCTAATGAGAAGATTAAATGGTCTCAGAAACAACATAGAGTCCATTAAAACTTATCTCTTCAATTTTGACTGAATAGTTTCCTGACAGTGTTGTGTCTGCCTTAAAAAAGTTTTGCCTAAATCGAATTTCTACTACTTGATTATAAAAGTATCAAAGTCTCCTTAATGTCAAGATAAATGGCATCCTCAACTGATGTGGAGCTATAAAGTCTGCTTAGATGCCTGTCAAGGAAGATGCGTATCTTGGCAGACCTTAGTTGATAAATTTAAGTTGTTTATTATTCACTATGCAGTCTTCTAGACAACCACATATACTTCTCTAAGGAATGAAGTGAGGTTGGTATCCCCCAGCTCCTCTTTTCCCTGTCCCCTTGGTAAAGTATAAGCCTGACAATTGCTCTTCCCTTGAACAACCCTTTTCAAGATCTCAAAGAGAAACCATCTGAGATGGTTGCAGCCAGATCTCCAGTTTATGCATAGATCTCACCATGCTTGGATGATCTGAAATGAGTTTGATTTGTCACTGTACTCTCCAACCTGCTTCTCCTGGCTCTGCTCTGCACATACCTTGTGCAACTGCATTTCTCATCCAGTTGCAGCACACCTTTCCAGTAAAGACTAAAGCACAAAAAAAGGCTCTTGTCTCAGCTCCATCTACCATCTTTCATCTCTGTGGAACAGGAGATCAACATTTTCCTTTGCTTTCTCTCTCCTGGTAACACCGCCAGAGAACACTCTCCTATTACAGTACAGGACGCATTATGACTCTGCTTTTCTGGCTTTTGCCTTCACCTACTTTTGCAACTTTATTCAAGTTAGGTTTATCAAACTAAAATAATTTCCATTTTCTCTGAACTTTCGTCTTTGCTTAAAGACAAGGAAAAGCCAGTGACAGTACAGTAAGTCTGTTCCTACTTCTCCTCTCTTTCTTCTGGGCCAGTTTGTGTTTTTATGGTCATACATGCTATATAACTCCTCTATCCATCAAACCATTCAGGTATGAAATCTGTTGAGTTTATTGAAATCTACCTACCCCAAATCCATTATTTTTAGTTTGATTTTCCATTTGCAAGTCACAGACTTCCTTATTTCATGGTCATCCTAGAGGGTCCCTAACATGTGTATCTTGTGGGATCTCACCACGGACTAACCACTCTGCCGAAAATCTGCACAGTTAGCTATAAGATTTATTCATGCTCCAAAGATTTGCTCACCCTGTGCAGGGTGAGGTTAAGATAATTAATACTTTTTTTTTTTTTTTTAATAAGCAGAGTGTTTTCATGACTTTCTTTTCCTGTAAGTGTTTCTTCTGCTGGATTTATAAGGAGATGTTTCTAGTTAACTAAATTTGAGAATGGTGATTGAGCTTCAGAATTTTTCCAGCATCATTAGGGTATCTTAGATGCTTTTGGTTAGGAGAAAATTAATATGCAAAAGCTATTCTTTCCTCAGTCAAATCACAGCTTCTTTTTAGATAAGCAAACAGCAAAACTACAGGAATGCTAATCAATGTGGGACACAAAGAACAAAGACTTTCCCTCTCTTCTGCAAATCCACCCCCCCACTTAATTAAAAAATAGTCTTCCTAGGAGGATAATGAGTAAAAAGAGAGGAGTGGGAAGCAGAAGTAGAGAGAGCCAAAGGAGAAGCCTGTGCTGAAACAGAAGGTATAATTTTGACATTTTCTGATTCCTTCTGGAATCATCCCATACCACCTTTGATGCATCTTTTCTGGATTAATATGACTAATCTGTGTACTCCAGCCCTCTCCAGCCATGCTAACACATGCTGGGCAATGCCTGAAGACCACTGAGGTCCCTGCTCCGTGAGCACGGATAGCATAGCTGTCAGATACAATGGTCCGCAACTCCACAGAGTAAAACTCATATGCATGGGTTTGCAAATCCCCCACTTTGTGATCCCTGGGAGGAAAGGAGGCAAAGACACTAGGGCTAAAGCCTGGGAAAGCTTCCTGCTCTCCCCAGCACCCTCTCTGCTGGAGTGGCAAGAGCATTCCTGTCTGCTGCCTTGGAGAGAAGCAAGTAGTGGGGGAACGGGGTGAACAAACCACTGATGGGTGCACAGGAAAAGGAGGGTTTCATCATGGAGCCATGACATGTTGCTGTTCAGAGCTAAAAGGGATTTTGGTGGTGGAAGATGAGAGCAGGAACCCAAATGTTGCCTACAGAACCTGGCTGCCTGCCTTGAAGGCTGTCTATAAGGCAGCAGTGAGAGCTGCCAGAGCACTTTTGTTGATTTTGAAGGTGAAGCTTCATCATGTCATCTCAATTCTCATTGGGAATCTATCTTCTCTGCCTGCCAAGGTTTTCCAGTTCTTTATTAAAGGTAAATTTTTATCCAGAAAAAACTGGACTCTCGTTCTCTAGGAAAAGATGGAGAAAACAAATTTTTCAAAAGCCTAATTATAGAATAGTCTCACAAACACATGAATCAGCATCCCTGGGGCAAATGGACACATTGACACATTTTGTACACTGTGGGCTATTTCCCAGCTAGCATTCCTCCCACGGTAGACACAAAACACTATTAATTGTTTTGGAGGCACTTTCCTATGAAGGAAAGAAAATTCTTCAAAGAATTACATAAGACTGGACCATGTTCAAAATACATGTGTTCAGATGAAAATAATCACTCCTTCAGAAATATGCATCTCTACAATTTGTTCTCAGTACATAGAACAGCATGAACTTTTCACCAGTAAATCATAAAACCTGACACTTAGGTAAAATCAAGATTTTTCATGTCCTATTTTAATGTCTAGCTACTATCAGGAAAAGCTTCTTTTACCAAAACCATCAGTTTAATCTAGCACAGATTTGCATAATGTTTAATTTGCCCCAGATATCTAGGGGCAGAACACTTCCATCAACACTGCCTCTGTACAATCTTAAACATCCACTGGTCAGATTTTGTGACCAATACATCTGTTCTAGAGCAAGCAGCAGTCACAAGTATTGAGGCCATGTTGATGAGAACACAGCTGCACTGGGCAGGGCACGTCTCCAGGATGAAGGACCAACCACCGCCTCCCTAAGATCTTGCTTTATGGTGAACTTGCCACTGGCTGCTGCATGAGAGGAGCCCCGAAGAGAAGATACAAGGACTCCCTGAAACAACATCTCAGCCTTGGCCATATTGATCATCTTAACTGGTCTACTCTGGCCTCCAATCGGGAGGCCTGGAGACACACCATCTATAACGCTGCTGCTTCCTTTGAGAACACACGCAGGATCACTCTCAAGGAGAAAAGGCAACGCAGAAAGAACCGTGTCTTGCAGAAGATATCATCTAAGGAGTCTTTCTGCTGTGCCTTTTGCAATCGGATATGTCTGTCTCGTATTGGCCTCAAAAGCCACCAGCGTGCCTGTAACAAATGTGGATAGAGCCTTCCCAAATCTTCGTTCGCGAAGCCCGGCCATGATGATTCCACTGGCTACTACAACTTCTGAGAATGTCTTCAAATATTTTTTGTGCCAACTGGAAAAAAATGTCACATATTAAATTTTTCAATGAATAATTTCAGATATTTATAGTATATGTTGCTTCCATAATGATTGTTCTTTGAAAGAAGGTAATAATTATTTAATTTACATTTAGAAAAAGGTGTTTCAAAGCCTACTTTCAATCCATTTTCAGCTTTGTTCATACTTTAGGATGTGCATATATCTAATAAAACAACAAGCAGTTCAGTCAGAGATTACTAAACATAATCTACCTCTTTCCTAACCAAACACTAGCTATCATTATTTCTTTTCTTTATTGCACCAAATCCTTTTCAGCTCAGCACCATGTAAAGCAAAGACTAAAGACCTTTCAGAAATGCTGGGTCATTGCATCAGGTTTTTCAAATGTCTTCTCTTTTGGGAGATGAGGTGGCTCAGATGGTGGGCTGCTAAGATGGAAAAATATCAAGGTATTACTCATCTTATTCAAGATGCCAGTATGATCTTTGTAGTCTGTACTGATGCAGTGAGTGGTAAGACAAGCCACTCAATGAAACTGTGAAATGATTAAATACCAGCACTCTTAATGAGAAAAAAAGCATTTTCAGGATAGGTGATTCTGCAGCTTCACCATACAGACACTACATATGATGAAAAAAGCACTGGAAAAAAGGAAGGAATATGAGACACACTACTTTGCCTGAGGAACGATGTTTCACAGCTCTTCCTGTACATGGATACTATTGATCTGGTAATCTTCCAAAAGAAAAGTTGTATTAACTTTTTTGCAATTGAGGCAAGTCAAGAACAGCTTCACTGAATACAGGAAGTTTGAAATTTAATTCAGCAGCACTCCTGTGCCACAAAAACCTGTTTCCCAAGGAAGGTCTGGTGGTGATTGGTAGAGGGCCTGATGAAGCAGGGGCCTACCAAGTAGCCATCTATAAGAGACATCCTGTTCATTAAAAGTCTTCATTTGTCACACACCCTGTTTAAGCAGGTATTTTCACTGCCTGAGGACCACAGTACACTCTCCTGTCCTCTATTTTCAGTTGAGAGGGAGAAAGTCAGGACATTCCATTCTCCTTTCTTCTTTGAAATGCTTGAAGAATGAAACAACTGTCTACAAAATGCTGTGGAACCGTAGTTTTCCAAAAAGTAATGTGTAGTAACTTATACAACAGGCAAGAAATCTGTTTGGTCCTGGCATCCCTGGTAGCTTTGGGCACTGTAAGCCAGGACATCAGATTGCAGCTCTTGTGTATATTGTTTACTGCTTGCAGAAATTAAAGCATCTGTCAGCTATCACATTCCCCTTCTGAAGAGAGGAACAAGTTGAGGCATGGATGAAGAGATCTGTTCCAGTTTAGCTCTGAAGTTCTTTCTCTCTTGTATCAGCTACAACAACTTTTTTTCCCCTTCATATGATATTTCAAGCCCGTCTCTTCTGCTAGGAAAATGACAATGAAGAGAGAGAGCAAGTCCTCTTTTGTGTGTGAGTGATTTTGGGCAACTCTTACATAGGGGACGTTGGATTAATCTGAAACAGTTTGAAAATATTTTTTGTTCATATGCTGTGAATTTTAAATAAAAGAATTTAACAAACCAGTGTAACAAAGGAGGGTCTCTCCGGTACACTGGAGGTTTTTCTTTACTTTAGGTGGTATCATTTTGACTATACTAATCCCTGGCAATTGAAGGTCTCTGAGTAGAAACAATGTACTAGCAACATTAAGAAAAAAGTAGCTAATAAGAAGAAAACAAGTTCTCAAAACTTGTTTGCGTGAAGGAGACTTCAACTACTGGAACTTGTTTTCAATTCATCCTTCCAGAGAATTTATTCAGTTTTCAGGGATTGCTGTCCAGACCAAGCTGGACTCTTTACCTGACACTTGATGCTACACATTCATGAAAGACTTTCCCTGATAGCCTCAACAGGGCTAGGAAAACAGAACAATTTTTCTCTGACATAGTTTCAATACAATTGATGTTTTGCATTTGTAAAGCTAATTTTAAGTAGCAAAGAGCAGAGAATTACATGGGGTTTTTGTACATAGGGTGGTTGCTCCTGAAACTACTTGTTTAAAAGATGATAAAAGGAGTGTTGACCACTGCTGCCTGCCTGGAAGATTACTAAAAGTTATCCATAGCCTTAAAACTGGCCTTTCAGTGATGTGGCAGTTACTTGCAGTCTTTGGCAGGCAGTAAAATATTTTAGGTAGTGCATAAGTGAAATTACAGTTATTGCCCATGAAGAAAATAGAGCTGAGGATCACCATGTTCTTGGCATGGTGACACCCTGCAGTTGCCAGACACCACAGCTCTCCTCAAAGGGTTATCCCAATGGGGTAAGGGTTCAAAGGCATGAGGCATTTCCCTTGCATATTTTGGGACATAAACAGAGTATATGTGCAAATCCTGTGGCAGCTCCATTGTTTTCTCTTGCTGCAACATTTCCTAAAGTCAGAATGATGTTAAGTTGGCTTTTTAAAATTTATTTATTTTCTTACCTGAAGATCCTATGGCATTAAAACTGGACTGCCAGTGTAACAGATATGAACCACCTCCCCCCCCACCATTAGGAGTGATATCTTATTCCTGGGAGTAACTTCTGAACAGTAAGCTTGATTGTCCTTGCAGGACCAAGTCAATGGCTAGCCCTATGTGACCCCTCTGGAATGGCATTTGGAGAATATTCTGGTTTCCCAACAGGGATGCTGCAAGCAAGATGAGACTTACACGTCCAGCTCTGATGGTGATACACTGTTGCTCTGCAGCAGCTGATGCCTGGAATGCATTTCTATATTTGGGAGCCTTTTCTGTCTTTTGGGCATATTTCAGGTGTTCCAAGTCACAAAGCTCAGAGATCATCAGACAAGTCAGAAAACCTTTAGCCTTTCGCTGTGACTTACTAGTATTTCATATTCCCCTTCTATTCTTTTGGAACTGAGAGCTTCATCTTCGACTGAAAGTCTCAACAAACCTGACCTGGGTTGTTACGACTGTCCCTTTATCTGATGGACCTAAAGAAAAACATCTCACTGCAAACCGGGCCTGCAGCCCATTTCCTGATTGCGATGTGGGTTCTTGGGAGGATCACTTGTATAAAATTCACTGTCTTGATCAATAAGGACTCTTAAATTTAAAGAGTGGAAATAAGGCTGAAGATGGACTCACATAAGGAAACGGTATTTCTAAATACATTTTTAAAAATGTGCAAAAATAAAAAACCTTGTCATATATGGCTAGGATTCCAAGACTTAATTAAAAGTTGTTATTTGACGTGAGTATTACATGTTCCCCTACCATATGCCTACCTATTACCGGTAATGCAAGTTTACTGGAATATCTGGTCTATTCACATTTTGTGCAGTTCAGGTTCTGTAGGCAAGCTCATGTCTCCCCAGTGGGTTTCCTACATATTAAATGTCCTTTAAATAACTCAGCTATAATTCCACCATTTAGGACATTTTCCCTGGGCTATCATCAAAGATGTCAGGGTCTGTGCTGGAACACCTTCTGTCTCTTGTGTCTGTTTGCACAGGACAAGCCTTTCTTCTGGTGTTAAAAGAGTCCATCAGTTGGCTACAAACTTGACTTATTTACATAATAGATCACTCAAGCTTGGAAAACCAAGCCTCTAGTTCATGCTTCTGGTCCTCAATTCCTTTTCTAGTGATGGCTTGTCTTGCTGACTTGCATTATAAAGTCTTTGCAGCAAAGAGTATACATTACTGTGCACAGCACCCAGTGGGGTTGTGGGACCCACCTAGAGATCCAGTAGGAATCCAGGATTCCTGGATCAGAGTGACAGCAGGAAAAAAAGAAGAAATAAAACAAGCCCAATGGTTAATGGGTGAAGGTAAGAAAAACATCAACACATAAAGGAGATGAACCAATTGTTTAGGAACTGGATTTTGACAGCTGAATTAAAAAATAAAACTCCTCCAGGAATTATCAACTAAAGCTACTCATTTAATTATGCAGCTGTGTCACACCATGGGCCTGAGGCACTTAATGCCATGTCTTCAAAAGTACCAGATCACAGCTGCCATTGAAAAACAAGAGAAAACTGTGAAGAATTCTGAAGAGCAAAAATTCAGTCAGGATTCTAAGAGGCATTCGTGAAGTTCCCTTCACACAGTGAGAAGCAATTCCTGTACCAAAGAGCTCAGCTCACATCATGCTAAAAGTGTGGGAAAGATAATAGCATAAATGAACACTGGAGTATGAGATATGGAAGAACTGCTGAAGTACCTTGCTTCAAATAATGCAAGAAATCATTGGCAGAGGCAAGAGTTTAACCCGGGGTAATTCTTCACACGCTCTAATGGCTGATTTCTTCCCTTGAGGCAATTCCCAGGGACACACTCTGCACCACTTACATTGCCTAGATGAATGCAGGATGCAAAGACATGGTCCCTATGCCTCTGTCCAGTAGTAACTGACTGCAAACTATTTCACTGAAGTGCTGTTGTTGCCTAGAGGGTAGGCTGTTACTGAAAACTTTTTATTTTAGTATGTTTCCTAGTACAGAGGTAGGTGTACATGACGACAATAACCTCTGCCTACAGAACTCATTCCATTTAGGTGTTCATGCTTTTTGCTGATAAAAGCATGAATCCACAAAGGGAAGCTTTGCTTGTATAGCTGCATTAGTAAAAATGTTCTAGTACAGAGTTGGTATAATTTAACAATCTTTTGCATGGAGGACTAAATGCATTTTCCTGGAAATGGAACAGCATGAACATGGTAGTGCTCTGCCAGATCCTCTAGACCAGTTACAATCTACGGCTTTTTGAAATTTCTTTCCCTGCAAATATTCTTTCTAAGTAATTAATGATATTTTAAAGTCATAATCCAAGACTCCAGTTGCTTGACCTTGCTGACCAAACTTGGCAACACATAACATGCTTTGTTCAGGAGTCCTAATTAAGCCCTGGATGTTCATTACATTGGAATACCTGGTAAAGCTCTACTTTATGTGACCTTAAACTCATTTTTTTTTGCTGTTGGTTTTGCAAAATACCTTTGATTTTTCCTTATTTCCCCCCTTGCTCCCCCCCATTGCTTGGCAGTGCTCTTGAAATCTCTGTTAAGTTCTTTTTCCCCTGTGGCAGCAACAACAGGTTAAAGCATACGCCATGCAAGTCTTACTTTGAAATGGTTTTAATCCATGTGCATTTGTTGTATAAATTCTCTTTCTGTCTCCACTTATTACTCCCTACCTCTCCCCAGTACATTTTGCTGCCCCTGTGCACATCTGTCATACCAAGTCAGTCTTCTACTTTGAGTTTATAGTATTCTGGTGCTGGGTCCCACTTCTTAGTATCTTACACTACAGTCACATGCCACTTCAGCCTGCAAAGCCCCTATTTGTACAAGGCAATGAGCATGTTTTACCTTTGTAACATGCTGATCCAAGTGCTCTGAATGTCCTTCATCATTAATTTGACCATATCATTCATGCGTTATATTCTTGGATGTCTATAAACTTTTTTCCAACACACTGAGCTTCCCTGTTACTGCTTGTTTGCTTTTTTATAGTGAGACCATGATACGTTTGCAAGTAGACTACTGTCTATTCCTGACCATGCCTCCTTGGGACCTTTTTCTTCATCTGCACATTCCCAATGAAATCCATTACACTCATTCCTTTCTTAGCCATCAGGATCCCTGATTGCACATCCAGTCTTTCTTTGCCTTATGTGGACCACCAGCTGGGATTTGCATTACTTTTTGCCTTAGAATTCACATACTGTATCAGTTAAAATACCCTACAGGGAAGGTGACGTGTTTTTCAGACTGCAGATTTTTTAAAATCGAGGCTCAGACTGGCAATGTCCACTGGGTGGCTCCAGACACTGCACCTTGCTTCTCCTCTAACTATACTTCTACCTACTCAGTGTCTACACTGCATGTTCTGACCTCAGAATCTTGTGTACACATGTGCATGTTTACCCTGCATGTTCTAGCCTCTCTATGTTCAGCACATGAAGAGTGGTTTGGTAGGGAAGAGCGAAGTCCTCTGATTTAAGGTGGAGACTAAACGACCACTGTAAAGCAATAAAATAAATTAATGCTGTTGCTTAGCTCTCTGCTTTCTCTTTGTAAATATACTCTAGGTTTGTAATTTCTTTCAAGATTGTGCACATGTAAGTTAACTCCACACAAGCTTGTCCTCCTCTTACAGAATTTCCATAATTTTATTTTTTCCATCCACCAGCTGCTATATGCACTAACTGCATGTAAGGAGCTGTTTCGCCAGTACTGCCCTGTGTTAGGGCTGGTGTTTAAGGAAAGAAAACCAAGCAGCCAACTCCAGCAAAGATAAGTATAACTAGGAAAGGAATGGAGACTAGTCAGTGTTGTTTTAGCCCAGGCAACTATCTCACTTGGCATATGATTAAGATTTAATTTGAATGTAATGAAGTCAACAATTCCTACTCTTCATGCTATACTACAATTTGCTGCTTCAGGAAACCCTTGTCAGTTCTACTAGGCTTAAAAGAGGTATGAAGGTCTTAGATGGCTTTCCATATAGAGGGAGTGTGGATAATCCACGTGCAATGACATACATAAGATATATACATAAGATAATACATGGACGATGAAGAGATTTCCCCATCTTTCTAACAGTATCAGATGGAGAGTGATGTGCACTTTTTACCCTTGAAATGTTAAAGCCAAGGAGGCTCTGGGGTTTTGCACTTGAAAATCTTCCACCAGGTCTCATCTACTACAGCAGCAGATACCCAGCTTTGTACAAAATGTCCACTTTATTTAAAGGCTGCAATTACTGAAATTTCATTTTTCTTGCTGAACCTGACCCAGAGGTAGTAATTGACCCTTTCACAAGGTACTGCAGCATGTGATCTATTGTTAACCCATTTACTAACTGATGGTACTTTACAAGTGTTAGTTTGCCTAAAAGAGGTGCCCTTGAAAACCTGCTACTGTTCTTTATGAACATGTCTCTTAATCTATAGCATACTGACATGGATGAAGTGTCAGAATCACTAGAGGTGGAAATCTCTTGATCTATAGAGGCAGGGTTTTGGAATTTCTTTTATATATGGCTCTCAAATTAGGCAAATGGGTGTCTCTATCAAGGTCCATATATGGTACACATATTTAAGGAGAACATAGGTGAAGTGGAGGGAGTGTGTTTGAACTGAACAGTCAATCCTTTTCCCTATTTTATAAGATGCATAACAATCATTAAATAACTACAAGCTAGAAATGCATAGGAGATGTGAAAGATCCAGAGACTGCTTACTACTAAACACAGAACGCCAGCATTAAAGCAACTGCTAAGGCACTGGCATGTCATTCTGCTATTTTAAGTATGAGCTGAATTTCAGAGCTGAAGTAGTAAACTGTGTTATTATTTTTAGTGTTGGTTTGTAGTTTCTTTTTCTTTTGTTGCATCTGAATATATTATACCATCTAAAAAACCCATGAAACCTATTGCCACTCAGCAACTCTTAGCTCATTGCTCTTCTGAGATCATCTTGCAAGTCCTGAGAAATTCTCTAATCACACTGCAGAGCAGGTTCCTTTCAAAATCTGAGATATCCTATTGTTGAGGTTTTATGCCTGGTTTTGTTTTGGTGTCTATTTTTCTAGGAAATGTATCACATATGAAATACATCCCGGCAAGACCTTAATGGGAGGTAAAGGTTATGCTGTTTTGGAAACCATAGTCTTTAAGGGTTGCCAAATTGAAATCTACAGAGTTTCAGTATATAAGAACTGATATTGATCAGTCTTAGCTGAGAACCAGACAGAAGACTTGGAGATGAACAGCTGCTCCTGTGAGGGAAGGTTGATATTCCCTCACAAGGTGAGCAGAATTTGAAGATACTGAGTGGCTATGATGAGACATTCTAGGTAAAACCCAAAAATGCTGAATAAACAGTGCTCCTCATAATTTTCTCCAGCTGCTATCAGTGTGGAAGTTGCAAAACAGGATGCATTGTTCTCTGCACTAGCATAAGCTTCAGAAACCATTCATATCTCTCTGAAGGCTAAGACTGAAGGGAAATGGATGAGACCTTGCTAAGGAGAGGTTTATGACACCTCTGGTCCTGACTTGCACTATCTACTCTAGGGGAGGTCTGAGCTGGTTTCAACATCAGATGATCCTTCTTCTGAAGGATTGAAGACTGCAGTCACATCTGTCTTATGTGCTCTCTGTCCCTCTGTCATGCAAAGACTATTAGTGACAGTCTAAGACAGACTGAATTATATTCAGAGTTACCGGCCTGATACATGCTAAGTTTTTATCCTGGAAAGAAGATGCAGGATACAAACATTGGCATCAGAAAGAAATGAAAGAATGGGCACTGGAAAGAGAGAAGATGCTAAAGGTACAGCAGCTGCAACAACCTCAGCTGAACCACGAGCCTGCATTTGCCAGACTCTTCCATGAGTAGAGACTTTAGTGTAGACTCCATCTAGCACCACAGATCTGTGAAATGCTCATAATCTATTAATAACATCTATTAATAAGATTTTATATTCTTCATATCAATTCTGCTTGGTGACACTTTTCTTCTCAGGGCCCAACTCAGACTCTTTAACAACACTCAAATCTGAGTATTTACCTGGAGAGATTCAATTGCAGTAATGGAAGAAGAGGACAATTCTGCCAGCTTTGGAGTTCTACTGCATTTTGGATCTGCTTCTACTTACATTAAGACTTCTGTCTAATACCCGATAAGCAGACTTAGGTCAAGCACAGTAGAACAACAGAGAGCCTTGCACAATCAAGGCACATTTTGCCTGAGAGAGGTGGTGACATCTCTCTTCCTCCAGCACTGGTCATTTCCCTTGTATGCTTCCATACAGCATCTATTTTGGTCCTCCAGGTCCTTTTCTTGGATAGAAGCTGTGCATCTTCTGCAGTTTCTCTCACAGGCATCTTTCAGTTCAGCAGTTTTTTAAAATACTTTCCAAGGATTTTGTTTGAAGAACAGCAGCACTCTGAGATGGGAGCTGCTGGGAGGGAGGGAGATTTTGTGGGCATTTACTACCTGCTCTCATCAGCAAGGCAGCAGCAACCAGTAAAGACGTGCTTGTCCCACGAAAGAGCTATGGTCCAAAGCACAGAGCTTCCCCTCCCATCATTAACACTGGAACTCTCCCTCTGTGCTGGCCTATCACAGAAAAGTTTTCTCCTAGAGGTGACACATCTGTGGCTCATAACCAGCATGCCCAAGGGTGAAGCACTTCAGAACCCCAAAGGGCTTTTGTAAATGTTAGAACCTTGGATATGCTGACAATTGAACAGGCCTGAACAAAGAACAAGGGATACATGTATACCTTGGCTGCTGTCCAGCATTGCTTCACCCCCAAGAGCTGCCACACTGCCAAAATGCACAAGTGTCTCTTATCTGTGCATTTTGGGAATCCAGAATCCACTGGCCTAAGCTGCCTGCCTGGCCCACATGCCCAAAAAGGCTGCTCTGTTAAAGCAATAATTTTTCACCCCTTGGAGTTACTGGGTTGCTCCTCATCCAAGGTGAACAGATGCACTGTTGATTACTGAAGGGATATGCCACTTCGCTGAAGATTTATTTCAGTGGGTTTCTTCACTCCAGGAATCACAACGAGTTCAGTTCTGGTATTTCATGACAGTGTCCATTGTCAAGTATGGAGATATGTTGTCATGGAGTATTTCTTGTTTCCATGATACACAAAAGCTTCAGAACAATGAACTTCAGAAGCTTCAGAACTCTTCACCTTTTGTAGTAAATACAGGCCAACAGCACATCCTATAATTTAACCTAGTAAAACAAGATAATTTTGGGGTCATTTAAAACGCTGTGAAGGAACTGCAGGCTTTGGTTGGGCTGCTCTGCTCTATGAATACTGCCTGTTAATACCCAGATGTCAAATGCCAACTTTCCATTCACTGCTGCGAACAAACTAGATTGTCATGTGGTAAAAAATAACCATGGGAGGCATGCAACACATTCCAGGATTTGTTTCACCAGGTTTGTGATTTGGAGAATAAGTTTAAGGGAAGGAAAAAAAATTTCACTAATCTTTCACTCATTTACTATCATTTACCCCACATCTAAGGTAGGTGTAGAAAAGAGATCGCTTTTGCACTGTGTAACACTGTGAAAGAAACTTGGAAATGTCTACTTCCCTCTAACATTGACCCCAGATCTTTAGAAGAACATAAAGATCCTAAATAGCTTTAAAGTTTCTCTGTTCTTTCTAAGTACAGTTTGTGTCAGGAGATATCCAAAATCCAATGGCTTCACTCTGACATTGATACAATGCTACCACCAATCTTCCAGCCAAGTTTCAAACATTTAATAATGTCATCCCACTACTGCCAGATCTCCAACCCACTTAAAACTCAATGAATACTGAATAAGGAGTTCAGTCTTCTTGTTAAGCCTACTGGACCAACCACTTTTTTAAAGAAATGCAAGAGACAAAGGATTTTTACATGGGGCATCTTGTCTTATTCTGAAGATTGAAGACAGGAAAGCAGGAGTGCTGGAAATCCAGGACCAAACTTAATTTAGCTCTTTTGATTCCTCTATTTTCACTTCACGTTCTTGGAAACAAAGGCTGTTTCTAGTGTTCATATATTTCAAAATCTCTAAACATATTAAAATAATCCCAATTGTCAAATCATCATTCTGCCTGTAATCCACCGTTACACCATTTGTATGCCTGCATCTTGTCCTCATCTTGCACTCCCTGGTTTTTAACTTGTAGGTACATCATGTACTTCTAGGTCCTCTTGTTGTTAATTATCAGCATAATGGTAGTATTAAATTATTTGTATTGCATTATTTGTTCTGCTTTATTCCTGTTCTTGTGATGTTGATATTTTTTCCCTTGCTTAGCCTGAAGTGCAGCGAATTGCTGAGTAATGTAAGCACTCTTCTTCAAAATGGTTTTGCAGACAAAAGAGCTCATTAAAACATTGCACTTACTCATGTCTAAGTTGCATCATGTACACATGTCCTTGCAAGCTACAAGCTTAAGTATATGATTTCTTGTATCATGATGTCATGGAAGCCTAATAAATAAGAATCAGTCTTTACATCCATGCATTTTTACTGCCTCAGTTGAAATTAAACAATTCCCACACAAAGGAGAACTGGGTACACTAGCTTAAGAATAAACACTACAAGCATGTTTACATCTTGCAAAACATATGATTTTAGTGGGAAAAATCACTTAAAACTGAATTAGAGAAAGAAATACTCTACCAAAGCATTTTTGTTAAGTGAAAGACCTTTAAGACCACCTAAAACCCACTGCTAGCTCTCCTGTTTCTCCAAGGTAGACATATTTGCCTTTCTGGACAGAACAGACCTACATGAACCCACATCCTCATTTAGGAGTGTTAGTCTGGTCTCAAAACACCACTTCCTTCAGTTTTCTGTTCCAAACATCACAGTTCATTCAGCTTGTCAGACTTATTGTTTACAGTGGGCCTGCAAACAAAGATAGCTATTTCTCTTGTACTACAGCTATTCATGTAGTAAAAGTAGAGATGGAACCTTTCTGAGTGCTTCAGTGTATGTAGAAGAAATGGTGCTCTCTATGCTGGTGATGGGATGTTCTGCTTCAAGGGGAAGGGAATGACTGCATGTTCTTCTTTGTTAAAGAAGGGTAAGGGGCACTGGCTGCCAGCAGCTGCCAGACTGTAAGGACCGAAACTCAGCTGTCAGCAGGAAGGAGTTTGATGGGATTGAACAGCAGGCCTTGGGCAACAGGGGCTGAGAGAAATCGCATCACCTGAGGACCAGACACTTCATCACAGGACCTGTTAATATTTTGCTGTGCTGATTGTTCTGTCTCCCTCAGCAAGACATAGAAAGACGTTGTGATGATGTTATCAGACCATGTAGAACCCCCTTTGTTCTCCTCCACCTATGTGGTCCTAGCTAAGGGATAATATTAAGCACTTTTGTAACTGTAGCAGAAAATTGTGTAATCCTCTAGTTAGCATAATCCATCCCCTAGTTAGCATAACCCATCCTCCTCATTAACATGTCCTGCCTTCAAGACCCTTAAACTGTGAGACGCATGTTCAATAAATATTCCAGTTTCTAGCCCCGAATTGGGATTGATTAGTTATTGACCTCCTACACTGGACATTGAACATCATGAATAAGCTTCACCCTGCTCCTAGAGTAAATACAAAAGACTTCATATATTTTCCAGCATGTATGTCACAAAAACTCTTCATAGACATATTGATGCTGCAGCTGCTCTGTGCTGGGATTTACGATGCAGTGTGGCTCTAATGAATGTGCAACATCCACAGCACAATGGTCATACAGTCCCCTGGCATCAACACTATGGTTGGTCTTGCAGTAGTTTCCTACCCTCCTGGTGAACCAGCTTAGTCTGTCCTCTGTCACCCTCATTTGAAGGGTTTGGGCTTTTTCACAGGGTTCCTTTGGATAGTACATAGTGGACTTCCAAAGGGCCATCTAGCCCCTTCAATGTGAACAAATGAACTGTAATCCTCCCTTCTGATTCTCTCCTGGGAATGCAGAGGGAAAATGCAGTACACAGGCAACAAAACAATACTTTCAGGATGAGTCCTTCTACTTCACTCCTCTGACATGTCTTTCTTCTTCTTCTTCCCCTTTCTACAGCTCTTTACCTTCTCAGCCTATTTTGATGGGCTCTGGATGAGTCATGTTGTCATGGATGTAAATTGCAAATAGACTAATGACCTCAACCTCTACTGTCTCATCTCTACAGTTCAGATGTAACACCTTCTCATTTAAATTAAAATACTTTTTTACTGTCTTTGGAATTCCCCTTAGAAAGACAACAAGGAAGTTAAGCATGTTAGCAAGGCTGTCACACAAACATCCCTTCAACTCAGGGGCAAGCAGTTGACTTATTGACAGATAGGTGGTCACAGGAGAAGAGAGCTCTGTTACTTTCAAATATTCAAACATTTGATTTCATGGTTGCATTTAAGGAAGAAAAAAAGCAAACCATAGGGACAAGGTTTTACACAGTCGTTCATCTTGCATTTTGGACTAATTAAGCAAAGCAGGTTTCATTGTGATCAGTGGTGGTAGTCCTATAGTTGAAACTAGGCACTATCTCATGTGTTTTGCTGAATGGGGTCAGAACACTTAGCACCTTGCAGCATTCCATACTATGTACCTATTTCTGAAGTACGATCAATGTATTTTTTCATCTATGACATTAATTTATGAAGTAAAATATCATGTAGAATAGAAAATCAAAAAAAATCTTTCTTGCCTTATGTTACCACAGATGTAAAAGAACAATAGGTATTCTTAGATCAATTTCAATTAATAGCAATCACAGGTCAGAGACCAGTAGCATGAAGCAATTCTAACATTCATGCCGATCTACCACTTCCACAGAGAAGTCATTTAGCCTCATCCAAGCTTAGGGTGGATCTGCTTGTGTGCATCCCCAAAGAAACATTCTCACTGATTTTTTAAAAAAAATTCATAAGAAGCCTGTCATAAGGCAAATTGAGTTCACCAGATTCTAGGTTAATACCACAGCCCTTAGATGACTGGTCCTATTTGCTTTTTCTCTGTCACTTGTATGCCTTAGATGACAAGCTGTGTTGCCAGGTTTTACCAACTTTTGTCAGTTCAAAAAACTCTAAATTGACATCAGCTAAATGGTAGAAACAGCTCTGGAATTTCTTCTGTGAGGAATAAAAGCATTTTCCTTCTGAGGTTTAGAGCTTATTGTTTGTGGTAAAACAAGGGGAAACACAAAAAAAGAGGACAAATATCAACTCAGACTGCAATGGTAAACTGATAAAAGGGAATAATTCTAACACCCAAACTTTGCTTCTGAAAGCAATAGGTATTTGATCTGTTGGTGGCATCTGCTGTGGCATTTCAAAAAGTCATTTGCACCAGTGAAAAGTGAGTGCAAAAGAATGCTGCTCCCTTTGAACTCCTTTTGGCTGTAGGAGGTGTAAAGCAATGGAGAATCTCTCGAGTGTTGATCAAGTCATACATGTGTATCTGAAGAGGCAACTCAGCCTCTTTTTAACTTCCTCATGAAAGTAATCCATAAAAGTTGATTAAACACAAAGATAACACAATGGCTCTATCTTACAAATCATGGACATTTAGGAGACAAATTTTGGGCATGTTTGGCTGTACTTGTGACCGCCTCTTGCACTCTTCCCTGGGTGGCTGCCATCAGCTGCTGCCAGAGTTGGGGACCCAGGAAAGGAAAGCCCCCAGCCATAACAAGAGTGACTGTTCTTAGGCAAAGCTAAAGGCAACTGTCTCTACCTGTGTATGTTTTCTTCCAGCTTTTTCACCTTCAGCTCATCCTCTTCTGACTGCCTCCTTCTGGCTTCTTCCTCTTCTGCAGAGCCAGCAGGAATTCCCTGTAGCAGCCATTTTTCCCGAAGAGCTTTTGACTGTAAGGTAAAAAACCCCATATCTTAGGATCAGATTGTACAAAAAACCATCTGGATATTGAGAAGGATCTGCCTTCACTTCTGAATATTAGACTGTCCCCACTGAATTTCTGGTTACTGCTTTAGACAGTTGATAGCAACCAGTCTATTAATTGTTTATCCAGATGTCAGGTCTTCCAGATTTAGGACCGTCAGTTTTACAGTATACACTTTATTTACCATTATTTCCTTAACATAAAGTTATTTTTAGTTCTAATAAAAACAACTGTTTAAACCACACAAATTAGTGAGTCCTGCAAAAAATGAAATCTTTGAACAAAAATGTGAGTCTCTCATGAATGATAAGGCATGTGCTGGAAGGACTAAAGTCATAAACTTCTTAAAGCTTCAAAAACAAAAGAGCACAGTGCTCTAATTGTACTGTGTTTCATGGAGAATAAAATAACTCTACTATTAAATCAATCTAAGATGTTAATTTTTATTTATACAGCAGATGTGTCTCCATATATTTACAGGTAGACAGATGGACACAGATATACATACACATAAGCACACACATCACCTCTTAGGCAGACGCAAATTAAACAAATGAACAAAAGTCTTCCAGAAACCATGGGTATCCCAGGGCACAGCAACACTGTCGTAGAAAGCAGCAATAGCCTTCATCCAACAGAATTATTCCTGGGGGTTTTGCTGTGCTTTCTACACCAAAAACTTGTCTACAACCTCACCCTGCATGTTTAATCCAGCTGCAGCTTTTCAGGAGAGTTCACTAGTGGAGGTGCACTGGTTGGAAGCCATCCTTTACATAGCACATCTGTGTTCCCTGTTTGGCAGAAATCCTACCAGAGGAATGTGGCAGATCAGTTGGCAGACAGGACAAGCACCTGTTGTATCAGGAGCCCAAAGCTAAGCAGGACTTTGCCCCTTGGCAAAAAGAAAACTGAGATGTTGGAAAAAAAGGTCAGCCAAGGGACTAACCAAACATGTCCCTTGCATTGATCAGTAAAGGGGAGACTTAGTTTTGAATCTGCAAAGTGATTGTCAGTGCTAGTTCAAGGAACCAGTTCCTTTCCTGTGAAGAGGAGTTAATAAGGAAATCATCAGTTCAAGGAAATTGGATTTCAGAGGCAATCCCAACGTGCATGCGTGTCCTTTCAATGCCATGTTGTTGTTGGAATGGAACTTGACTTGAGCAATCTATGTATAAAGGGAAAATATTTACCACCAAAAGCAGGCTTCCAACCTTGCCCAAAATAGAAAGATTTTTGACATGACAGACAAGGCTTTCTGGCTAGTTTTTGAGTGTATTTATAGACATAGTATCTACGCACAAACTATTCTTGTCACTCCATAACCTACTTGACATCAGGTAATTAGATTTTAGTAAGACAGCAGACAGAAAGCAACACAAAACACACAAGCAAATGATACTTTATAAATTACTCCACCTTTCACTGGCTTTAACTGTGCTCTGCATGAGAGGACTTTTAGGTGAATTTAAAGTGATATCTATATAAATTAGGACATCTGCATGACAGAAAAGGTGTCATGCTCTTGTCCCATGAAGTCACATTCAACAGTTGGACCTGCTGGTGCTGGTGACGTTCTTTACCTAGCTGAACTCAGCTTTGCTCATGGCCTTCAAGGTGTTAGTTCCCAAAACATTAGGAATGGCTGTCTCCAGCCACAGCTTCTGCAGTTTTCTACTCCTTTTGTTGGCATTACCATCTGTTAGTGTTTTCCGCCACATTTCATGGGCTGGTAGTGAAATTTTTCTGTGCCATCTTTGCTTTCGTGTTCAAATGAGCTGATTACTGGATAGAATTTTCATCAGCTCATTCAGACTCACTGTGCTATTGAGGACTCCCAAGTCATCACATGTACCAAGAAGCAAAGTGAGGGAGCCAAAGATGGATTTACAGCTCTTAAGGTGCTAAGTATTTAACAACCTGTGCTTTGGCATTTAAAAAGTCTCAGTAGCACAGCTTAGCAGGTACCTGCTGGGCTAGATGTAGTGCAAAGCCTTGTGAAGGTTAACTGCTCTTCTGCAAATGGCTGACTTTTCTTTGAAATGTGGACCAGTTGGATGAGGAATTATGTTGCTGCATGTATCATATTTAGCTGTAGTCTCGAATCTACAACCTGGAGTGATACTCAGTTGGAAAAAAACTCCCAAGTTTCTAAAGACTACGCTCTGAAGATGAAGGCAGTCTTCTCTGTTTTAAACCTGTTTCAGACATAGCTCCAGTAGTGCTAATAAAGCCTTTGACGAAGTGCTGCTTGGACAGCACTGAAGACATTCAGTTAGCAGTCACTCCTCATTTGCTACAGGAGGACAGACAAAATCCAGGCGTATTTCAATGTGCTTTTACAGAGTCTTCGTGCTATGCTCACACATGGAGAAGCTGGTCCCTTCAGTATAACTGCTGTACACAAAATACTTTGTTGAGCTTTTGTTTTAGTCTCTGTTTATGTGAAATACTTAAGCTACAATATCACATGGTTTCATTCTTGTAGAAACTTCTTTTTTTTTTTTTGACCTATTAATAGCATGAATTTGAAACTGGAAAATATCAATGGGATTTTTTAAAAGACATATTTAGAAACAAGAATGCTATGATCTACTAAAAATCCTCCCTCTTGGGTGAAATGTCAGCATATTTTATATAAAACAGGAAAAGTGGTAGCTTTGATGTTTCTGACTTTCCTTTTTAAGATGAAATTTAAGGCATTTGTTAAATACTATACCAAGGAATTTAGACAAGAAGGCCAGGAAATGGAAACCCATATAAGAAGCATTTCTTATAATGCAGAGAGTCTATCTGGCAAGCTGTTGAGCTTGTGCATATTTATACACTCACTGCAAATACAACAGGCTAACAGGCAGGTCCACATCAGGGGGTGTTGGTCAAACATGCAGGAAACATTTTCTCCCATGCCAGATGACTGGCATAGTGCTGAAGCAGCGGGCAGGGGTGGAAGAATCTCTCACCTGCTTTGAGCAAACATTTCCCAGGGCATTTTCATCAGAAACATGTAGGGAAGGCTCTGGGACACATGATGAGACCAAGGGTAGGTAGGGCACAATAGGTAGGGCTGTGCTGGTCGCCTGGGCACAGCTCCTGAGTACGAGACAGTCTAGTGAGGCAGACAACATCAAGACAGCCCAGACAGATGCAAATGAGAGCCAGATGTGGCTTGGAAACAAAAGAGTTTGCTGCCATCTGTCCTCCACAGCTATGAAATTTGGGTTATGCTTCTTAAAAAAAATCTTATCCCAGGACGAATAGGAGGTGTTTCTCGAATGTGCTAAAAGCAGAGGGCTTGCATGAGGATGGAGCCCAAAAATACCTATCTGTATGAGCTACCCCTGCCCAACAATGTTGTACATTTGCTTTATGGTCTGTGACTTAAACAACCAAAAGCACTAGTATTTCAGCATTGCTTCTTCATTGTCTGCTTTAACTCTCTACTGCATCTTGGAGCTCCTTTATGCACCAAAGTTGTGCTGTATGATTAGGTGCTGTCAAAATTGTAGAAGGCTCCAAGAGTGGCCTGACACTTCACTGTAAAAATACAGGCATTTGTACAGCTCATTCCAATACTGAAATATGTGAATATTATGAATATAGTGTTGTACTTTCAGAAGGCACTGCTTTACTGATACAGCAACAGCTATGCTATGTACAGTCTGGTGTAAGTATTCCTTCATTTACTACAAGAGAACAATTTGTTCTGGGTTAAATCCTTCAGCAGAAATTAGATCATGTCATTAAAAAGGTTCGCTGTTACTGAACTGGAAAGGGCACTGATCTTGCGATGCTCTAGATAGCCACTGCTCTCAGGTGATTTGGTTTGTCTGCACAGAACTGAGATTGAAAGATAACTGGCAGCTCCACTCTGTTTAATTTGTTAAAACTTTGGAATACAGAGTGGCTTTTGCACCATGAAAAAAGGAAAAAACCCAGGTCACAATTATGTGAAGAAAGCATGGTGAGGGCAGAAATAAGTGAACAGATGTTGGACAGGACAGAAAGAAATCGTGCCAAATGTTTGAATGAGTAGACACAGTGTTGACCATAAAAGTAGTGCACAGCAATCTTACGTGCTATTTATTCCAGTTTCATGCTTCAGGACAGTAAAGCCTGAGGGCTTTAAGTTGTTTACTTTTAGTGCTAGCAAGGAAATAATGCATAGCTTCTCAAATGCACTCAGTAGAATTAATGCTGTATGCAAAGAAAATCTTTACTTTCAGTAAAGCTGCATTTTGCTTTACTATTGCATCAAAAGTTTAAATATCAGGGGACATTTTATTACAGCAAGTAAAACTTTTTAGTACCCTTTTCATATACCTTTATGCCTATTCCATGTCACTTCTTGACTCCCTGCTTTGTGCAAGTTGATTAATTCTAACCACTGATCTTGCTGATTTCGAACCAACTTCCGTAAAGTTTCTCATATGAATAACACATTTCCAGTCCCACATACAGTATGACAGTGTCTTAAACTGAGACCAGATGCATTTGCCAGACTTGCTAT
This sequence comes from Manacus vitellinus, assembly GCF_001715985.3. NCBI lineage: Eukaryota > Metazoa > Chordata > Aves > Passeriformes > Pipridae > Manacus > Manacus vitellinus. Next base: position 8,443,737 of record NW_021940917.1, on the reverse strand, counting down.
TTGACATTTTATGACAACATAAAAACAGTCCTTGCTGTGCTGCTACCTTTCGAGGTAGTTCCTTCAAAGAACTCTGGGTGTTTTTTGTGTTTGCAAGTTCTTAGAGGGGCAATCAGTACTATCCCTTCCTGAAAGCAGTGCTTGCTAAAGTGGAGCACTTTTCTGTCTGCTAGAGAATTTTCAAGGAAGATGATATTCCTGAGGAGAAACAAAGTTCAAAAGTTGACCCAAGACAGCCTCATCCAATAAAATGTGCTTGCTCTTGAGAAACATTTCTGGATGTGGACTACTGAGGGTAATGATGGTCTTCTCTGTCACAGAAAACAGGTAATAATCACAAAATCAAAAAATACGCCGAGTTGTAAGGGACCCACAAGGATCATCAAGTTCAGCTCTTAGCCCTGCACATGACCATCCCCAAGGGTCACACCATGTCTTTGAGAGTATCATTAAAATACTTCTTGAATTCTGTCAGGCTTGGCGTTGTGACCACTTCCCTGGGGAGGCTCTTCCAGTGCCCAACCACCCACTGGCTGAAGAACCTCTTTCTAATCTCCAACCTAAACCTCCCCTGCCATAATGATCCCTGATGTAATTCCACCGCAACCAATAGGACAACATCAAAGGCGCTTTTACTGAAAACTTTGCCAAACTGAATTTTTGCCAAGTCTTTGCATTTTGAGGCTTGAAGATCATGAGACATTTACAAATTATAGTGGAATTATTTTTTAAAATGAAATTATTTTCTCTCTCTCTGCATTCAGTATTTGTCTTGAAAAAACATGAATTTAAAAGGTTAGTTCCCCATATTCTCAAATCTGCATATAAACAGTCTATGCCCTACTAAAAGAGTGCAACAGACCTCTTCTTTTACCTGTCAGTGTGAGTCAGATATTACCCCCAAATACACCCATTAGGGTGCTAGCATAACTGGTTGCATTTCAGATTGGCTCTTTGCATTTCAGAAAGTTCCCTGAGTATAAAGAGGGTGAGGTTTTCAGGCAGATCTGGAACTCTGGAGGCAGCAATGAGCCTGACTTTGCTGTTTGGCAGCTACCTGGAGCCCCCATCCAGGGACTGCAGGTTTGTCACCTACTGGATCAGTTACAAGAGGGAAGGCTTCCCAGAGCAGCAGAGCCTACTCTGCTTATGCATGCTCACAAGCATCTGCCTTGATAAAACTGAGTTTGCAAGGGACACAAGTGTAGGAATGACCACTACTAAAACTTTTCTGGGAGTGTTCCCTTGTCCTGCCTACCTTGTTCCTGTAGCCACTCTGAATACTGCATCTCTTGCTTGCTGTATTTTTGTGCAGCTTCCCCAGTCATCCAGCTGGCCCTAACCCAGCTAGTACAGGCTACCCAGCATGTCTGGGTCTGACCTGCTGACGCGCAGCAGTGTTGCCAGCACTAGCAAAGAGGTTACTGGGACACGTACTGAGATTATAGAAAGACTTGTTCCTTTGCCAGCAGGCCTTCCCTTACCTTCCAAAAAAAAGACACAAAAAAAGAAAGATTATTTGCATGGCTGCAGCATAAGCAGGCATGTTAGATGCCCTTAACCATTTATGACTAAACACGCAAATGCAGAGAGGAGCTGTAGGCAAAAGCTGTATGGGCAGGTAGGTCCATCTAGAAATAAATAGCTTCTCAAAATGTATTCCTGAGGGATGCTGTAGTATTTAATCTTCCATTAGGTGAATGAAACAGTCTGACTCTGCCCAGATTGATGCAGAGTTTTCCTATGTGGGTTTTCATTGTGAGAGAATCTGCTTGCAAAACAAAAGAGAGGTGTGGTCCTCAGCAAACACGAGAGATTTAACTCTGCTCTGCTGCAAGATGGATGTGGCCTTGTACGGTATGACTGTCCCTGGAACAGGACAAGCAGTCATTTCCAGCTTGCTGGTATGATCTGGTTTTGCATAGCAGCAAAACTTTTTGTTGCCTTTCCAGTTATCTCAGACACTTGTTTTAGCCTAAAGAGCATGTCTGCATGATAGATGGATATGATTCAAGGATTGCCCAGATTAGGGAATTAAACCAAACTGAAAAACTTGTAGCTGGATTGTAGTCTTTACTTCAATCACAATGCCATAGCTCACATAAGTATGATTCAACAAAAAAGCTATGATAGCTGGTGAAGCTTAGCCAAGCCAAGAGCAAATAGCATGTTTATAAAGCAGATTAAATATTATCCTGCAGAGTCGCAAGGTTGTTGTTGTTATTCTTTGTTCAGGAAATGAACAAAACATTTCTTAGAAATATGTTAAGGAAGTGATATCTTAAAATTTTTTTAAGGAACTTACATTTAGTCCAAGAATTGCAAAGATTTTCCAGCAGTTGGTTAATGTGTATTCATCACACAGAACATTAAAACACATTAACTTAATTTTTTCCAGCTTATTTAGATGTGGTCACCACAACTGACAACCTTTTGTGACTAGTCATTAGAGACTGATGGCTTAACCTCTTCCTAAGCTTCTTCTCAGCCACACAGGTACAGGTAACTTGTCTGAGTTTTTCCTTTTCATAAAACCCTTACTGCAGTGGACCACCAAGGCCAGGATCTCCAAGGCAGTCTACTCACCAAAGGGACTAGTGCTCTGCCTGTCCCCAGAGACCCCTGTATCCTCTTTTCCTATAGCTCCTGGAGTAACAGAGTTTTGCTAGTGCATCAGTGAGTCACCGGGCTGGGGGTATAAAGGGGATGCATATGAGGAGATGAGGAAATAAATAACAAAAGAAGCAAGTAAGTAAATAAAGATAAACAACAGACACTATTATAACTACCACATGGAATCATGACAGCCAAAAGACTTTGCAGAAATAATCTTTCCCTCTTGTTTGCTTGCTGTAGCTGGTACATTTGACGGCCCTTCAGCTCCCCTGAGTATTTACTCAGCCACTGCTTTTTCTCAAAGCACACGTTCAGCACAGCAACAGAGCAGACAGGAACACGTTAAACAGTGCAACATGACTGCAGAAACGGGTGAGGGAAGACTGAGAAAGGTGGCATGATTTGTGTTCACTTGGGGAAGGGCTGCATCTTGGCTTGGTGCCCCCATGGTAAGGCAAAGGGCTGTGACAGCACAGCTTCAGTGTGAGTTGGAGCTGCAGATGCACAGGGAAAGCATGGCTATGGCAAGCGATCTGAGGGATGGGTATGATGATAGCTATAGATAGCTTCTTCATGAAGGTCTCATGCTTTGTCTGCTTAAAAACTCACAGGAACTGAAACTGCAGCTGTACATAAATGCCGAATTAGGAAGTTTTGTGGGAAAAAAGCATCAATCGGTTTATGTTTTCAGAGTAAACTTCCCATTCATTAGCAAGATCACCAGTGTAAATATTTTGTGTGCATTGCTTTTAAATTGTTCAGGTCCCATTTATTTAACTTTGTAAATCAAGTAGACAGTTGTTTCCACACAAAGATGAAGAAGATGAACTAAAACCCAAGCTGTTTCGGCTGCAAGGAAACCTACCACAGCAAGAGACATTGTCAAGACTCTAAAGTAGACAAGAAGTTTGTGTCTCTCTTGTTAGATCATTCATCAGCCACAGAGCCCTGGTCTGTACAGACTAGTTTCAGTGAAGGGGATCACAGGTAAAGCCTGATACAAGGTAAGAATTTCTAATAATCATTATAGAGTTGAGATGAAATTGAGGCGAAACACAATGAACAATAAGGTGACAGTTAAGTCAAACACAGGTTCTTTTCCTCATACATTTTCTAAGCATCCAGGCTACCAGGAAGTTTTGCTTGAAGTAACAGGTGAGATCAATCACGCATACACCTTAGCTGGAGAGCTGGGGGTTATGCTGGAGAGTTAGGGTTTATTTTTCAGTATGTCTCTTTAGGAAGTCATTTAAAATTTCAGACTTCTTCATGGCAAGATGATAATGATGGCTCTGTGCATTTGTCTGGTATCCCACCTGTGGCAAGGTTAAGCATCATGATGAGAATAGACCATAAACAAGCGTCATTGGCTGCTGCAGGGGTGAGGAGAGGGATGAGGTGATGGGCTGTCCCAGCAGTGCAGGGACACAGCTTGCAAAAGGGGATGCTGCAATGACAATGGTGGCCTGACCTCAGAGCAGGTTTCCCAAAGGAAGCGTGGGATTTCTAATTCTGGGCAGAGTCCAAATGTAATGGGATGAGGATGGGCATGGGACAAACCTGCTTCTGTTGGCAGGAGCACAAGGAGACCTCCAGGGTTGCCTCACACATAAATTATAACTCCATGAGACCTTCTCTGATTCCCAGGGAATTTTGGAGGTGGAATAAAAAATAGCTTCAAGCTAGCTGAAGTTTCTGGACTTCATGTGACTGGACTTAAAAAATTGAATAAGACCCCCTTTTGCAGATACCCACATGAAAAGAATTTGATCACACTTTTACCTCCTGGTGCCAGAAATTTAGGTATGCTTTGGTTTCCCCTGAGTATTCACTTCATTTTTTCAAAGGAAGTAAAGTATGGTTGTGAGAAAAGTAAAAATAATTTAAAAATAACCCTTTTCGGAATAATGAACAGTCTCAGATTTCTAAAATTGTCAGACGTCTTCCCCCCAAACAAATAGGCTTTGTAAGTTATCATCATTACTACACAGCCACAATTCTTTTTACTATTGTCTCCTGAAAGAATAATTTCTTCTCTAACTTCAATCTGTCCTTGGCTTCAGTTTATCACTCCTTTCCACACACACATGTAAGTCAAAAGAGGCAAAAAGAAAAGTTATACTTCAGAGATTCCTTTCTTTTCTAGTCTTAAAGTTTTTTACATTCATTGTTCTAAAAAGCTGGATTCAAGTAATGTGAACTCATTTTTGAGCATGTTTCAGGCCATTGGGAGGGCCTGGGGTCGAAGCAAGGTAAGCATCCTTCAGCTACTTTGACATAGTCTGGCTAAAGAAAAATCTGCCAGAGTGGCTATGAAGCGCTAGAAGGACCTGGTTACTGGTTAAAATGTCAGTGCCAATTTTGATGTGTTTCAAGGCAGTCCTGCCTGTACGGGTTCATACCAGAATAATTACAGTATACTCAGTGGTGTTTCAGTGACGTAAAAGCAGATAAGAAATATCCGTTAAATGACTAAAGCTCTCATCTTTCTGCAGTCGTCAATTTGTGTAGCTGGCCTGGATATTCTATTATGACTAAAAGATTTTAACTGGGGATAGTTACTTTGTTTTCTGACTATATGAAAAAAAAAAAAAGCATACAAGGATTTTTTCAAAACCCTCCTTTCAAAGTGGTACTTCTCAGTAAAGATATCTTAAGGTTTCGTACTCTCTAAGAAATACAGGTAGAGCAGAGCCCTAAATAGTTATGCTGTGCAGTCCTATTCCCTCTCCCACTCCCTTTGTGGCTTAATAAATCTGGATTTCTCTTCTGGATCATAAAACAGGTTAGCAGAGAGGCAGAGAGCCTCTCAATTCTCAGTTTAAATCCTAGTGGTAGACAAACTTCCCAGGGTAAGGTGGGCATCAGCCCAAAGGTGCTAATACACATAATGGGACAAACAGGGGTCCCCTGTGCTCTCAAAATACAAATTTCTCTCCAAATTAGCTTAAACCTCTCCATGCCCCAGAACTTCTGATAAGACTCTCTGTAGACAGACAGAAGTGGCCTCATGTTCACAAACCCCCCTCATGGGGGACTTCAACCACCCCAATATCTGTTGGAGAGACAACACAGACAGGGCATAAGCAATTCAGGAAGTTCCTGGAATGCCATGATGATAACTTTCACCTCCAAGTGACAGAGAAGCCAAGATGGAGAGATGCTATGCTGGATCTTGTTCTCACCACCAAGGAGGGACAGGTGAGAAACGTGAAGCTCAAGGGCAGATTGGGCTGCATTGACCACGAAACAGTGGAGTTCAAGTTTCAGGGAACAGCAAGGAGGGTGCACAGCAAGCTCACTACCCTGGACATAAGAGAGCAGACTTTGGCCTCTTCAGGGATCTGTTTGACGGACTAACATGGGATAAAGCTCCGGAAGAAAGAGGTGCCCAAGAAAGCTGGTTGATATTTAAGAATCACCTCCTCCAAGCTCAGGAGCAATGCAACCCAACAAAGAAGAAAATGCCAGGAGACCTGTGTGGATGAACAAGTTGCTCCTGAGCAAACTCAAACATGAAAAGAAAGCCAATAGACAGTATCAGCAAGGACAGTGGCCTGTGAGGAATACAAAGAGATTGTTCAAGCACCCAGGGATCACGTTAGGAAAGCTAAAGCCCTGATGGGATTAAATATGGCCAGAGACATGAAGGACAACAGAAAAGTTTCTACCGATATGTCCGGGATAAAATGAAGACCAGGGAAAATGTGGGGCCTCTCTAGAAGAAAACGGGAGTCCTGATCACCTGAGACATGGAGAAGGTTGAGGTACTCAATGACTTTTTTGCGTCAGTCTTCACGGGCAAGTGCTCCAGCCTGAGACACAGAAGGCAAAAGCAGGGATTGGGAGAAGGAATAACCACCCACTGTAGGAAAGCATCAGGCTTGAGAGCACCTAAGGAACCTGAAGCTGCACAAGTCCATGGGATCTGATGAGACAACTGGCAGAAGAGGGAGCTGAGCCATTATCCACCTTATTTGAGAAGTTGTGGCAGACTGGTGAAGTTCCCAGCGACTGGAAAAGCGGAAACATATCCCCCATTTTTAAAAAGGGAAAAAATAAAGAAGACCTGGGCAATGATAAGCCAGTCAGTCTTACCTCTGTCCCTGGTGAGATAATAGAGTAGGATCATCCTGGAAACTATGCTAAGGCACATGAAAAACAAGGAGATGATTGGTGACAGTCAACATGACTTCACTAAATCATGTCTGACAGATATGGTAGCCTTCTATGACGGAGCCATAAAGCATTGGTGGATAAGGAAAGAGCAACAGATATCATCTTCACTGTCCCACATCTCTAAACTAGGTTTTGGGAAATACTGCGCTGACCCTGTAAGGAATGGAGACTGTATGACATCATCAAACTTTTTTTGTGTGTTTGACTGAGTTGCCATTTGGTTTAAGGATTAATTTACTTGAAAATCCTAAAGGGAATCATGACAAAGAAGTAACAAGATTCCTTCATTGGCAAAAGTTATCTCTGTTTTTCCACAATGTTGTATATATATAGAGAAAGACAGATACACCTATTAACATTTTCTGACAGCAATTATTATAAGAATAGAATAAATTGAGGATAACAATGTAACTGTGGAACTATAAAATTAAAATTTATTTATAGAAGAGTTAGTTTCAGCTAAAACCATACTCTAACAAAATCTCCTAACATAAAAAGGCTTTCCTTTCCTTTAGAGTAGAGATGTAATTATGTTAGAGGTTGTGTTCATGAACTGCAGTCTTTAGGAAGCAAATGTTAACAAAAATAGGTCCCTAATATTTATACCACTCCAGAACTAAAATAACTGTGGAAAATGGATTTATTGTAATAGTTAAAGTAACTGCAGTGAAGTGATTTTTCATCCAATTAGGAGGTTTTGTGCTGTTTATTTTATTACCATCGGCCACCAAACAGAGCTACAGTAAACAATTATAGAAATTCTGTTCAACTAACTACAGAGGCAGCCAGATCTTGGAAGAAATGCTTCTACCCTGGAGTTCATTTGAAATAGTAAACATCTCTGTTAAAACAGGCCTGCACAACTGCTGCCTAGCTGAACAAGTTAATAAAAAAAGTTGTTGCTCATAGGTTGAACCTTCTGTTCAACTATTCAGTCAAAATAAATTTTTATCTTTCTCCAGAAACCAAATCATTTTGATGGATACTGCAGGCAGTGTATTTGGACTGTGCACAGGGTGTTTGGTGTAAGGTGAATTTTGACCACTTCTCTGATTTTAAACTACAGAAGGTGGTAGCACTTCCAATTCCCATGGACATTCCAAGCCCCATTTGTAGGCATATAGCCAAGAAACCATTAAGGGGTGAAGTTGAAACTCTGTCTTGTTAAAAACACAACAAAATTGACCTTGTATTATATGAAGGGAAAAGCATTATTTTGGCACTAGGGACTGGAACGGGGGGAGGTTAGGAGAACTCCTCTAAATTGCCTCTTATTAGAGTAAACGAACCTGTTCAGTCTCAAAAAATGGGGCTTCAAAGCATCTTTATACTTTTCCCCACACCAAGGGCCTTTCCAATGACACATCTGACTGCAAAGTAGACAAATACTCCTCCTGCCTTCAACAGAGAGCCCCAGTGGCCTAGAGGTACTACATGGGCCCACCAATGTCCGTACTTTGCAGTGATTCGCAGGAGAGGGGATATGGCTTTCATTGTCAGCAACAAGGGAATTCAGCTTTTAGATCCTATACTACCCTGGATTCTCTCCTACTTCAGATTTTAATGCTTGGAAGGTTTCACTTGATTAACTCTGAATCTCACACAGACCGTCAGTAGCTGAGCCACATTTTTGTCCTACATCCTCAGCCATAAAGCCACCGGCCTCATTCTTAGGAGCCTTTGCAACATGTGTTGCCAAAACCTTGCTCACATTCAGCTCTGACTTTTAGTGGTCTAGTATTTGCTGGGCTGCTCTGCCTAAAACAATGGGCAGCACCTGCTGCTGCCTTATTTTCAGTCAGATATGTAACTAGGGAAAAATGAACGAAGTGGTGGTAAAGTCATTTTGTCAGAGGTCTAATTGGCATCAGCAACTTGAAAATAGGTAATTCAGCATAAACACTTGCAATAAACTATTTCCATTAGATATTTTTCCAATATGAATAAAATTGTCTGAAATTATCAGAAACACTGTAGCTTCCAGAACCTTTATGAGGTAACTAAACATGCTGTTTTACACAGTGTTATTTTAGAACGAAAATTACTCTGACATTTCACAAAAATGAAGCAAATCCATTGAATACTGGTTGTCTTTGGGTGAATTCAAGCTCTTATGCTTGTGGGATCAACTCAGACACTGCAGACACAGGATTAACCCAGATTTTTTTTTCAAAGGTTTCTTCACAGCAGATTTTAATGCACACTGATATGAAATCCTTACACTCTACACAGACATCAACAGCCTCACAGCATTTTGAGTAAATACAGGGGCTTCCTAGGAAAGCTGGTCTTTTAGCCTGGATTTATGTCTTGCACAGAATTAGATGAAATCCACATAATTCAGGAAATAATTCATGTTCTACCTAGCACTCTGAAGGAAAATAGATGCACTTATATTGACCTCTGTGTGTCAGATTGAGGAGCCATATCAGACTGGGGGATTATATTCATATTAGACTTGGAGCCCCTGAATTGGAGAGGCTCAGGACAAGCAGGGTGAGGTGAGTGAGAGCCTTGGGCAGGTGGGAGGAGGATACACAGCTTTGCAAACGAACAAATCAGCCTGGCAGGTCAAATACCATTTTGGTCAGCACTCCACTAAGCAAGCAAAACACTGAACGACGCATTAAAAGAAAATGCAGTTTGCTTAGTCTGTCTGCATAGAGAAACAGAAACACTACCAGCCAGTGCTGCTACATTCCTTTTTTTAATTTTATTTTTTTTAGGAAGGTCCTAGCAGCAATGAATATGAACTCTGCAATCCCAGCTGGACCTCTGCTATCACCTTATTTATGTCTCCCAACAGACAGTTGTTTGGTGGTACAGGCAGATCCTGGAGCAGCAGTAATCATGACCATTCCTGTAAAAGCAGCACAATTGTCCTTTGGTGACAAGTGATGCCACTGAACACAGAGGTAGGGAAGATCCTATCACATCTTGTTGCTCATCCTTGCACTCAGCATTACAGACCTTAAGTCTGACTGTGCTTTAAGCTGAAAAAGCTGCCATTTTAAATCTCTGTGCCCTTAAATTTCTGTGCCTTGATCTCCCCTTAGCTTCCTCTATGATTATTGCTCTTGCTCCAGCCTGTGGGCTAAAAAATGAAGGGAAACAGCTATTTTTCAAGTGTGTCACTGAAGAAAACCATGCAGCAAAAATGAACCTCCACTAGTGGCAATCAGCATAGCAGGGCTGAAGGCAATGCCAGTCTACATCAGCCAGGGGCTGATCCCACTGCACCACTTTGAGGGTTTTTACTTTTTCTTATGCATGATGGTAAAATTCATTTTAGCAACAGCTACATCAAAACAAATCAGATGAATCAGGGAATTGACAGAACTGGCTTTCCAAAAGGCTCTTCTTAAAGAATTTCATGAAGAATCATAATTCAGTTTGCTTGGAAACAGTTAACATGATAAAGGAAGTCATCAGTTTGTAGCAAAAAGAAAAAACCCAAACATTATTAAGGTACTGGAACAGCATCTTATTGCCCTGCTGCATCACCCTACAGTCATCAGAAAAAATGTGCCTTGCCTGTTGTCAATGGCAGCCTGAACAAAATGGCAAATCCTGTTACCCCACTGAAATGCAATCACATCTTTTATTGGAAACACCAAAGACAATATGTGACATTCACAGACTGAGGGTAAACCTGAAGGGGCATTTGTGTAGCCTGACATCAATTACTTGGGCTTAACTGCATCATGTTTACCAGAAAAGGGGGAATAGTTTGCAAAACATGACAGCGGGGTCTTGGAGATGCAGGAGAAAGATCCTGTCTGTAGCATAACTTGAAGTCTGGTCTTCAAGTGCATGTGTGGGCAGAGATATTCTGTGCATCATCTCCCCATGCAGATGCATTGCTCACACATACATATATTATTCCACAAGCAACCTAAATATCTTAATTTTAAAAACACAGCTCAGCTCTCTTGCTGCAAGGATAAACTGTCCAGTTCTGATCATCTTTCTCAGGTATTTTAATCACTGAAATTCCTCAGGCTCCCCTACTGAACTAATCTAAGAAGATCTGACCAAAAATTGCTTTCCAGTTATAAAAAGATCACATGTATGTTTTTGTTCTTATCTTTGCTATGCACAAATATGCTACTGACAGGAGGGATAAATGATAGAAATGGCAAGGATGGCTTTCAAACGATGCTATATGCAGCTGTCATGGAGACCAACAGGAACTGGGGTTGCTCAGCACCTTCTTAAATATCAAGGCACCTCTCCATGTAGACACACACATAAGCATCAACACCTTCCCTGCATGTACATACATGCCCATTTTATTATGCCATGTATGCATAATAACTTCATCCTACATTTAAATCTTTATGCACATACAGAGAAGGGTGCTAACACTCCTTCTGCAACACACACACACACACACACACACACACACACACGAAATGTAACGACAGGCACCAGAGAAATCCAATGCAGCTCTGCAGACAGAAAGTGCTCACTGAAGCCATGCAGTGCACACCCAATCCACAGCGATTGGTGTCTTACCATTATGTATAATAAATAACAGTGTTTAATAATAACAGCACAGCTGTGCTGCCTGCACTCACACCCTCCCGATTCCATGCTCCTAAACCATTTAAACAACGTGGTTCTGTACATGAAACACAGAATGAAAAGCAGGCAGGACATGATCACTGCAAGAGATAGGCTTCGGCAGTGAATGCTGCTTCATGTCAGAGTGGGCTTTTCCCAGCTTTCAGACGTGTGATCTGCATGTCTAATAATGAACAGATTTAGTCAATCCATCATTTCTGGCATCAGTCCCTTACCTTGAAATGCTGCAGCTGAAGTATCTGGTCCTCAAGCTGTTGTCTCTTGCCTTCTATTTCTGTCTGCCTTTTCCTTTTCTCCTTGGAAAAATTATTTGAGAGAAAGAGAGAGAGAGAGAGAGAGAGAGAGAGAGAGATATCTTGTCAGAGAAGCGGAGGCTTTAAGGGTAGCAGATTCGTAACAGCATTTAAGCAGTCAAATGCATCTGTACAGATGTCACCAGTCCCATTTCACCTGCTCTTCTGCCTGCTGGTATGCAAACAGCAGTGTTCTGGGAAGACGCCAGCCCCAGACGAGCCGGTTGCTTGCCAGCAGGAGAAATTCTACTCGCTTGCTCCCGGCAGCCGGAGCAGCAACAGAGTGCACAGTCCCAGAGGAGGGGAGAAAACAGGCATAACAGCTGAGAGAGAAGTTAAAGGGACAAAGATGTGATTTTGCTTTTGAGATGCTGGGCCAAAAACATGGATAGCGTGGTGCAATTGTGCGACAGTAAGGTGTCACAAAAGCAGTGGGTGGCATCACAGAGGAAGGGAGCCAGTTGCAACTTCATTTTTCCCCAGCAAGGCTGGTGGTAAGGCTTTCTCTGGGCTCAATGGGAAGAAGATGTTTAAGCCAGACTGCACAGGATTTACCTGCAAAGTATATGGGATCAGTAGCTGGCTGTGTTTAAAATTCAAGCTACCAGCACACACTAGCAGCTGGCCCTTACCAGGTCCCAGAAGTTGGACTGACCAAGTGCCACCAAGGACAGCACAGTCATTTCCTCAGCTGAGGGTTTTCATGGTCCTGTTCATGAGCACAGCACTCACCTGTGCCCAGGCTGCTCCCTTCAGTAGGCAGCAAACTCTCCCAGGCATTTCAAGAGGAGAACAAACTGCTTTCCCACCCTTCAACACCTTCCTCTTACAAAGGATCAACTGTTTGCCTTTGTCAGTCTTCTGTACCTTGTGGGGAGCGTTTCTTCTCACCCATTCATCCCCATCCTGGATCAGGTTCCCTCTTCTGAAGGCCTTTTCTCATTTTAGATTTTGTAGCCAAGATGGACTAACAAATGAAGGCAGTCAATAAGCATACCAGCCTCTGTTTTTACTAGAACAATATTTTTTATTCCCTATCTGCAAAAGCTTTTTTTTAAAATTTAAATATTTCAGTAGTTGTAAGGTTGTGTTTGAAGACATTTAGGGAATCCTTAAATCCCCAAAGGAATTTTTCTTTCTCATTTCTAGGTGCCCTACTAATGCTCTGGGAAATCTCTGCTTTCCAGGGATTTCAAACCTTCATGTCTTTTCCTCAAGGAGTATATGATAAGAGGCTGCCTATGCAGAAATTAATTTTTCTTATTTTGGACATCAAACCAGGACATCAAAAATATTGAGGGAAAATGTTACATTTACAAGGAAGATCTGAATATTTTTTTTTAATTATTATTCAGTGTCAGGCTTACTCAAAACAAGGAGGTAGGTGACTGCCTGGACCACTTCTGCCAAAGAGTTAGACATCAGAATGGCGATGAGAAGGTTGGTGTAAGGTACCCAGAAGAGGTGAAGTAGTCAAATGATGCATATGTCAAACAGTTCTGTAATACACTGCACACTCTTTCATGCTGATTATTCATGTATGCCTATGCCAACACCACACATACATGCACACACACTCCCCATTGTCTGAAGTACGCAAGAATGTTACTGCTGAACAAAAACATTCTCATAGAACAGAATTAGAGAATCACAGAATGGCTTGGGTTGGAAGGGATCTTAAAGATCATCTAGCTCCATCCACCCTGCCAGGGGCAGGGACACCTTTCCCTAGACCAGGCTGCTCAGAGTACCATGCAACCTGGCCTTGAACACTTCCAGGGATGAGGCATCCACAACTCCTCTGGGCAACCTGTTCCAGTGCCTCACCACCCTCACAGTAAAGAATTTCTTTCAAACACCTAATCTAAACCTACTCTCATTCTGTTTGAATCCATTCCCCCTTGTTTCTTCTCTACCTACTCAGGTAAAAAATCCCTCTGCATGTTTCTTGTAGGCTCCCTTCAGGTACTGGAAGGCTGCAATCAGGTCACCACAAAACCTTCTCTCCTCCAGGCTGGACAGACCCAATTCTCTCAGTCTTTCCTTGTAGGAGAGGTGCTCCATCCCTCTAATCATCTTGATGTCCCTCCTCTTGGTCTGCTGAAGTTGTTTTTGAACACGAAAATTAGCTTTTTGGATAACTAAAATGTCACAAGTGGTGCTGCTCTTGACATCTCACTGGTCTGTGCACACAGAAGATGGTTTGTATTTACACACATACAGAATTTATGCACGCACTTTAAGAATCCTTTCTTATACAAAACTGATAGTCTGTGGGTCATCCCTCCTATCACTCCTCCAATTCACATTATCCCTTTGCATTTTTGAATGAGGTAGGATATTGAATGGTTCCGTGGTTAAAAAACCCAACATTATTCAGGGAAATCTCTTGCCATTTTCTTCATTCTGCAATACTAACAGTGTACTTCAGAGTCTGAAAACCAGAATTCGTTCTTTGCTATTTCCTCAAATAGCTGGTTGTCCATGGACTGGAAAAAAGTAGTTCTAAAAGATGTTTGAGTTAATGGTCTGATATTCTCAGAATAAGGATAATTTTGCCCTTTTGTGCCAAGCTGGCAGGATGACAAAATATTGGATTACAAATATGTAGGCATTAGCACCCCACATTTGACATTCCACAGGCCAGCACAAGGCATGTACATTTTCACAGTTAACTGATCTACATTTGTAAGTGTGTGCGTGTATATATATATATGTGTGTGTGTGTGTGTGTGTGTGTGTGTGTGTGTATGTATGTGTATGAAAAACCTTTTCTCTGAGGTAGTAAAGAAGAATGGTTTGCCCCACTGATAATACTGGACCAATCAACAGTTCACGTGTGCCCTACGGAAATTACATACCCACAGAAACGGAAGAGAAGGTAGTGAAGACAGTGTAGAAGGCAGGTAGCCACGAGGAGGCAGGGGACCAGTGAGCCCCTTGGCCCCCAGACCCCAGGCTCCCAGCCCCCAGCCGAGGCTATGGGAGACCCGGTATAGTGTCAAAGCTGGACCGGGTCCCATAATCAAGAGCTGGAAAATTTCCTTACTGTCAGTAGCAGCAGAAGACATTGAAAGCAGCAGCGGAGCAGCCCTGAACAGAGACAGTGATGGCTGAAAGCCAAAAAGATAGCCAGTAGCAGCGAGATAATGTGAAGCTGGCTGAAAGACGCAGAGATGTTCCTGCAGCAGGGAGAGTGGGCAACAAAACAGAGGTAAACTCAACAGAGCTGGTTTGGGGTAAGACTGTATAATTTTCCCAAAACCAGAGACTTTCTGAAGAGGGGTGGACTTCCAAAGCCTTAGGGAGTCTTGAAATGCAGCAGCAGCTAGAGAGAGAGAGAAAGGAGCTGAAAACCCTGAGCTGTCCTGAGAGCTGAGCCAGGATGGAATGCGGAGGAGGAGACCGTGCCCTCTGCTGCTGTTGTTGCTGTTTCTATCATGCTGTCGAGCTCAGACAGAGCAAAAGAGCGTTGGTAAGACTGAACTGAAAGCTGCCTTCAATGTCCTAACCCAAGAGGAGTGAAGATCTACAAGGAAATACCCCGAAGGCTCGGGCTCGGGGTTGGAATTTCCACAAAGTAAGAACAAAATCCTGACTGCCGTACGTAAATCTGCTGCCTCAGGAAAATGAAGGACACTAACCAGTGCCACAAAAACTGAAATGAAGGAACTGTGGCCTGAGAAGTGATAGACTTTTCTCTTTTCTTCTTGGACTTCTATTGAAGAAGAGGAGAAATTTAATTTAATGTAAATATATATGTGGGTGTAAATATTTTCCCCTTCCCCCAGTAAGGAATGGTCGTGTTTTGTCTGAAAACTCTTCACGTGGGGTAAAAAAGATATCAAGTCCATACCATCACTAAACACTCTCACAGGGACAAACTGTGGGATGGGGGCTTGAACTTAAAAATTAGATTCTTGGGAGTTTCAAACCACCACAATATGTATGTATGTATGTATGTATTCTACCTTTCACAAAAACCTATTCTCTAAACATACAATGGAAACCACCACAATACCTCCTCTGGCTGGTTGTGTCATGCTGTATAATGGATGTGACAAGACAGCCTTATAAAAGATAGATGGAAATTTCTTTTCTTTTTGAGAAAAGGGAAGCACTTAGAGTATTTTCCCTGTAGGCAGCAACACAGCAGGCACTAAAATACTTGAACTACTTACTAACTAGTGGGTTTCTGTGGAGTTAAATTGGAATATTGCTCATGTTTCCATTTCACTGGCATTCAGTCAGTCTGAGTGTATGCCTCTACCCTCTGATTTTGTACCAAATTATGGCTGAGGAATATTACGGAATATGACAACAAAAGTACTTTCCCCCTCCCCCCCAAAGATTATGTGAATCAGCTATCAGGACATTTCACTTTCAGGTCACTATATCACATTCAATTTAGGTTTCTCCCAGTCACTGAAGGTTGGAACTCTATGTGTATCTGATTTGTATGGGTGGGTTCTAGAAAAGCGTGGTAGAAGATTGGATTGGATCACAAAAATCCCACCAAAACCAGCATGCCAAGGATTTTAGAAGTTCAGAAAATGAAACCAGCCCCCACTCAAGCAGAATTTCACTGAAAACGCTGGGATATAAAGCACTTTTGAGCATTTGTTAAAGCACTTTTCTATGGGTAAGTCAGTAAATGTTCCTCATTACTCTGTTCATCTACTTATAGATAATTTTTTTTCCAAGTATGCCTGCTGAGTTATGAATTTCTAAGGGTCCTGTCACAAATAAAGTGCCTGCTTTAAACAAATAAGTTTGCTTGAGGATTACAGAAACTGGGTTGAAGAGAGGTGGAAAAGACTGACATCAGTTTTACTGTTACTGTTATGTTTAAAGGAAAGGATTTATGCCTGTCTGAAGTGTGCTGCTTTTGTAAGAATACAGATGGTCATCATAGTTACCTTTCCCAAACGGTAGAAGAGTACCACTTGGGAGGTATTTTCAGGGCACCTTGAATATTTGAGACATCAGTGAGTAAAATAAGATTTAAAGTTTGCACCCCTCCCTTCACCAGACTTACAAGGAAAATTGGAAACTGAAAATACTTTCTTTTTTTTTTACTCAGACCTACATGATGGGAAAAGAACATAGGTCAAGCAGCAAGGTGACTCACATCTTGGAAAAATGAGATTTGTATTCAGGCATTCACACATGGATGTGCAAAAGGTGTGCAACATCTTTTCCAAGAAACTTGATTCTGCAAAGGATGAAATTCTTAGCTCAAAAGTTGGCCATTACCACTTTCCTATTGCTAAAAGCCAAATATATCAGAAACTGAGCAAGACACCATGCACTTGGAAGAAAAAGAGGCACTGGGAGGACCAAACAGAGATTTGTAAAATCATGGAAATAGCCAGTGGACACCTACTGCTCACTCTGTCTACTCCTGTAAGGAAAAAAGGGGCATCAAGTGAAACTAGATGGGGCAGTTTGAAGCCAAGACAATGGTCTACTGTGGAAATCCATGTGTCAGGATGCTGTGGGTTCTATAAGGTAATGGGGACAATCCGAAGGAGTACTGTGAGGGTTACTACAGAAACTGAAATTACATCTGGTTCAAGAAGCCCCTGAACCACAGATGATTTTAAGTGTGTTTGTTAAGTTTTTGTATGCTTGTCCTTCTCTCATGTTAACCCTAACAACCACTGACTTCTTTATCTGAATAGTGTGTTACATTGATCAAAATAACCTACAGTTTAGTATTACACTTGTCAAACTGCTACAGTCAAAAAAACCCAAACAACCACAAACCACCACCACCAACCACAAAAAAAAAACAAACTCAAAACAAGCACAAGATTTGAAAAAAAAAAGTTACACCAAAATGCTTCTCTGCAGTCACAGAATACCTCAGTTTTCCACTACGAAATAATTTTTGTTGGAATCTGCCTGCAAAGCGTGGGAAGTGATACAGAGATTACTCAGCTCACCAAGTCAGAACCATCTGTGGTGAAATATATACCTCTACCAATCCCTGGGGCAGTAAAGACTTGGTGAAACCCTTTGCTCCCCTTGCAGTGGCAGAAGCACCTGATTTCTTCAGTTTAAAGCCAACTCAGACCTGTACAGAAAGCACACCGTGGAGCAGCACAGAAGCTAAGCACTATTTGACTGAACTCACTCTGAAAGTACGTGCCTAAACCTGATGGCAAGCAAAGGTATGGTACAAGGATCCAAAATAAGATGGTGGGATAAAAGAAAACATTCCCAACTCAGCAAAAAACCCAACAGGGATCACATGAACCTTGAGGAGAAGGGTGGCACAACACTGGAGGAGCTACCGTCAGTAGTTTCAGTGAATCATTTCCCACTGCCTTCATCCTGCATGCCAGACAAGTGTCCTGCCTGCCATGGAGGAACGGATGGAAGAGGGTGAGCTCCTGCCTGTCGTGAAAATGCAAAATAAATGGCACAAAAATGGCACAAATGGAGGAAAAATTACAGTCTGCTTCAAAGCAAGGAAAACAGTTATAAAGAACTGTCTTCAAATAATCACATTAATTTCTTCAGCAAACAATTATTTTCTCCACTCTCCATAGTTGGCAGAAATTATTCCACCTGTATTTAAAACACATGTATTTTTAGGGCAGGGAGTAAGGAAAAAAAACGCAAGCAAAAGAAATGCTGACCCCTCATTATTCTGCTGCCAGTTCAGAGACACCCAGAATTCTGGGAGAAAAGGAGTATCTAGGTTCTGCAAACAATTTCAACCCGCAGTTCTCATAATCCCAAGAAACCACCGTCATGAAAACCAAAACTTTCCCCAGGGGGGTCATTTAAATGACCATTTTGACTGTGGTGACTGCATATCTCTCATAAGTGAAATCAAATCTGTATGCTTGTTTCATCTTTTGCTGTACAGCAGCAATGGTTCATGGGAAAGAAAATATTAAGAAAAACAGGATGCTATTTTTCTCCCTTTTTTCTTTTTTGTTTTGCTTTTCTCCCTTTTTTCCCCACTTTCTTCATTCACATCTGGTCAACTCTTTTATCTTCCTCTTGTGTTTGAAGAGCAGGAACCTCTCCTGAGAGCAACCATCTCTACCAGTTGCAATGATACAACCCAGTATTGGCAGCACTTTGCAAACTCCAGTTCTGAATACTATCTGCTGTTGTGAACAGCATGAAATACAGATCACAGCACTAGAAGAGGCAGGATGCAGAACTGAAGCAAAAACATTGATACATCAAAATAAACACACCTTGAAGAGTGGTGGTGCCTGCTCCTTTTGGATCATCAATGCCCACTTTCTGCCAATTGTCCTGCATGACTATGCTTGGTGAAAATTTTGTTACGGGTAGCCACTCAGCCTCCATAATTGAAAGCTGGAGGCTTGTCTGTTTTGAGCACTGAGAAATATATGTTGTTTCAGATTATGGGAAATGCCTCCTCCTGAAGCTCCTCTTCCACCCTGCTCCAAGCAGAACCAGAGCCTACACTTGTTTGTTTCCGAGATCCAACTTTGCCCTACTATTACACCATCAACACCACATAAATGTAAGCTACTGACTTTACTCCCTGAGGCACTTTCCTCCAAGACTTTTTCTGCCTCAGTTCCCTGAAATCCTGTAGCCACCTGGCTAAGCTTTGCTTCACTTAAAACACAAGCCAGGGACAAACTCCCTGCATATGTATACTGGAATCCAGTTTCTGAACCTAAGGAAACTGCACTCTATGCTCCTATGTGGCATCTATAAGACTGGCACCCCTTTTCACTCACAGTCTCCCTCTGACAGAGGTTCATTTCCTAAAGCACAGATTCAATGTTTCAAATGTCTTAAGTGCCTAGGACCTTGGTCACTCACCTTACTGGACTCCTTCCATAGCTGAACAAACAAAGCAAGTTGTACTTTGGAAAGTTCTACATGGGATGCAGGGATAGCAGGAGTGAGGAATGAATGACAGGAGTTCATCCACATGGAGCCCCCATAAGAGTAACTCCTGCTCAGGGCTTCTGAATTATGAACATTTCATAACTGCCACAATCCCACTGCCAATGTCATACCTGAGACTATCCAAGTCAAAACTGTCCCAAAGGAGAATGGAGTCTCTTTGTTGAAGACAAAAATTCTCACAATCCTCTAAAGGGCCACAGCAAAAATTTCAGCTGCCTTGCAAGCTTTTAATTATAGCTCTCTGGTCACCGAAGGCAACCACCATGATGCACACAGACAATGACCACTTAATTAAAATCACCATGCATCTCAAACAACAAATAGAAGGATGGCACTGCTCCCAGAACAAGAGCCCTTACTGAAAAGTGATGAACACGGGAAGGAATTTCCTTTTTAAAAACTCCTTCATTAGCATTTTTGAAAGGGGATACAATGGAAAAATGCCTCATTGAGATGGTGAACCAAAATTATTTTAGGAGAAAACATGGTTCTTCTGATATCCCATGGGGAAATCCTCACTTTAATGGAACAATACCCATTTTGATACAACAAAGATTTTAGATGCAAGATTCTCCTTTCACTGAATGCTACTGGGTCACCTGAAGCAGTTTCTGGTCTAACACAATCCATGTGCCTTTTTGACTGGGCCACCACCATAACGAGTCCTTGAAGTATGAAAACGTTTGGTTGACTTTTCTTCTTTCCTCCTATTTCTGAACTGAAACTGAACGTGGGCTGAGACCCACAGATGCTGCTTCCCTTCAGTTGCCGAGAGGAAAAAAGCCACTTTCCTATGCATTTACCATTTCATCATGGGTGTCAGGTTCTTAAATGGTTGATGAGAGGTGATGAGGGTCACTGGAGTCTGAGTATCTTTTCTGTGAGATGTAACAGTGAAGCAAAAGTTGACCTATAAATGCCAGATTCCCACTCTCTATTAATTCCCCATCAGCATGTCTTCCAAAGCTTCCAAGTTTTTACACTAACTCTGAAAATGTGTAAGAGCTCAGAGTCACCTGAGTCTAGAAGCAACGTTCTCCGCAACATCAAGTATTTCTGGAAAGTACTCAAGAGACTGTATAGAGCCCACTGCTAGTATAAATCATGAAATGGACAGATTTATCCATTAATCTGGATAATCTTTAATAGTAATAAATAACAGGCAGCTGCACTTCATTACCTAATGTCCACTGCAGCTAACCTCAAAGATGCTGTGCATAGCTTGCTAGCACTGACCTTGTTAGACTGCAGCCTAAGCTAGATGAAAAGTTCTATGTCTTCATCTAGCAAAGTGCCTTTCTTCCTAAAAATAAGGTGGAATTTTCTAGGTAGTGTCACACAGAACATATTCTGAAACTTCTATTTTCTCTAGAAAATGAACAAAATCCTGAAAGGGGCTACTTTTAAACAACTATTTTTGTTTTCCTGTATTTTCCTTAAAAACATATTTTGGACAAGGAATGTTAAACAAACTTTGATCTAAGTTTTTATTCACAAAAGTATACAACAAGGAGCTTTCTTTAGGCTGAATAGACTATTTGTAGAAAACTAGTTCATTAACTCTCCCTACTCTCATGTTGCTACTGACTGGTTTTGGTTTAAATCCATGTTTTTCAATGTATATCCTTTCATGTTTGCTTCTGAAAAGGAGAAAGACAGGATTTGGTCTGTGTGGCTTAATTTAATCACATTTCCACAGCTTCAAACAAAAGTCTCTTGTTTACTCTCATGCCCCATCCACTCCTTAAATATCTCTTCATGCTGCCAAAGAGGCTGTTGCAAAGCCTGTGGAAACATCTCTGATTGCAGCTGCACGTGCAGAGGAACACCTATACAAGGCTTATCTAGAAATGAAAAATAAATCACGATAGTTTTAAATCAAGGCATCCAGGCTGAAGCTGTGATTGCTTATGCTGGTTTCCCCCTAATCAAATTTCTGGTGAGGATCTCTATGCATTATTTTTCACTCGGTGAGAACTTAGATCAGAATCACCAAGACTGGGATTTCAGCAGAACTTGTTAATCCATTTTAACTGCATGTATGACAGGCATCTCCACCTCAAGAAACTTAAACTTCCTCAGGACACAGCATGTTAAGTGGGAAGAGGAAATTGGATTTTCTGGAGTGGAAAGGGAATGAACTGGTCTGGCTGGTCAGCACAGACAACTTGCAGGCCACAGATCCATAGGGACAACCAGTGCTAATTCTTGTGCTTGAATCATATCCAGCTTTTTGCTTATTATTTTCAAAGTAATGGTACAGAAACCCAAATGAAGGAATTAATACATAGAGCTGGGTTTTGTGTTTTAATCCTTACAGTCTGACTGGATTAGCCAATTATTTCAGAGTCCCAGTGCCTCACATCAAAATGTTTTTACTGAGGCTTCCTCCCTTTGCTTGTGTGTGTGGCAGCTTGCCTGCTGACACTGAGGCTTTTGGTGCCGACCTGCATGGAACCATGCCAGATCTTCTCGTTTTGCAGGGCTATGCTTGGCAGTTGTACTGTACCGGGCTCCTCTGCTGCTGAAAAGCACTTCTCGTCATTTGGGAGGTAAAAACTATCAGCTCAAAACCCTTTCTTTAAGCTTTTGTCCAGTGTTGGTCATGAGCTAAGGATACTCAAATTGTCTGATGCTCAGGGATCTGCTAACACAAGTGGCAGTTACCGCTGCGATTGAGTCCTAACTTCTACATTCAGGAAGAATGTAATTCTACATTCATGACTGGTTTTACAGAGAAAAGAAAGAGGAAGAGAACCTTCCCTACAAGCGCAGTGTGAAGCAACCAGAAGTCTGAGTCTTGTCACCTTCTAGCTGCCAGTGTCCTTCCACTTTGGTGATGCTAATGAGACGATACACCAGTTCACAAATCGCCATTCTGGCTAAGTTTTCCTTTATTTCTAAAGAGGGTGTGGGGGGCTGGCTTCCTCTTGCTTTTTGACCAGCCTTGAAGATTCTATACATTTGCGCTTTGTGAAGAGCCACATGGGCCTGAGAGGGCACTAGTGCCTCTCTTCAGTTAGTGGGTAACTCCCTGCTGAGTCATGGAGACTGATGGGGCTGTTGGATATGCCACTTCTGCCTCCTCCCCAGTTCATCAAGGGAATCACATTACTCCAGCAAGAGACATAGAGAGACCATGGATCATAAATGATGAACATGATCATGACTGGGAGAGTCGATACATTTATGTGCTTGGTAAAAAAAGCATGCTGTGATCCAGGTATGCTAAAAATCCTACCCAGCCTCAGCATTGGCATCTTGCCTTTACAGCACATAAAACAACCGGCTTCATCTCCAACCAGCTTACTTCTGGAAAGCTTATTTAATTTGACAGGTGTAGGATCACATGCCTTGATACTGAACCTTAGCAGTACTCTATGTCATTCCTTTAGGTCAGGCATCCCAATGCTTTCTCTGTGAATATGAACAGCTGAGACATTATGCTATGGATGGCCTAACAAATCCATCTGCTGGCCTTCTCCGTTCACCATCAAAGGCAAAGACCACCCTGATCCTGGTAACTCAGACAGACTCCGCTGCAGCTTTTCATCACTATCACGTCATCTCAAGTAAGGAGGAGACGGTGAGCACATGAAACCTGTGACACGTGCCTGCTTGTCTCTCCAGGGATGGATTGGCTGCAGATCCTCAAGGCAGAGGGCTCATGGTTGCAGGCCACAGGCAGGATGCAGAGGAGTGCAGTGTCAATCTGATGCACTGATGGGGGAGACCTCACAGTCTGGATCTGTCTGCCTTGATGCTTGGGTCCAGAACCCAAATCCATGTACGGATGGCAAATTTCTGCCATGAAAGGTTTCCCCCCTTCAGAAAACTGACTGCATTCCTCCATGACTTGCATTCCTGCTGCAAAGTGTATCTGGGAATTCACAGCTTCAAGGTCATCTCAGTGACCCATATGACTGCTGTGTAGTTTGTGCAAGTTTGTCTGCCCAGTTGCTCAGGGTTTGGGGAGGATTGAAACAGCAAAGCCTGTACAGTTTGGAGGAATTTCATACTTAGCTGACACACGCACCTGAGAGGTTTATAAAACTGTGAAGCATTTGAAACAACTTATTAAACAGCAATCAGAGCACAAAAAAACCCTAAACCCTGTAGATAGCAGAAGAAGCTTCAGTGTTGTGGGTTGATTCCTGCCTCTTCCTGCCTGCCTCCTCCAGCCACAGTAACGTGGCCTCTTCTACTGCCAACAAAATGCCACGCAGGTCCTGTTTAACTGTTCCTGTAGAACTCCTCCTCCTGTGTTCTGGAGGCATCTGCATAAAGGAAGTCTTATTATTTTACAATCCCAGACTTTGAAATCACTCCTCTCCTTCTTTCATGGGGCATTCCTGTCAGTTTGGCTCTTCTGTTTCACTTGAAAATGTGTCTCTTCAGCAATTCCTCCTGTGAAGCTGAAGGGGGGAGAAGATGCAACTGGAGACAAGTCCCTTCCCAAAAGTCAAATTCTTTCTTCCTCATATTGTTACTCTATCCTGACATACAGAACACACAATTTTGCACACCTGAACAACCTTAAGGAAGGTCAGATCCCTCTCTGAGGCTGCCTTAGCAGGTTTAGAACTTTTCCTTAAGGCTTTATCCTTTTAGGGTGGGTAGCTTAGTCACATCCAAGGATTCAGACAACATAAAGTCATTGAATAGTCATCATCTACTGCTGTCTCTAATGTGTTACTCTGTACACCCCCGTTAACAGTCCCTGGTGAAGGATCTTTTTTAATTCAGGTCTGTGTGAAATGTGTATTTCATTTTACTGAGCTCCTGGATTAAGGTGCAAAATACAGCTTGTGGATAGGTTGCAGTATTTTGTATGGTTTGTACACTCTGACTTTATGCAGGAGCTTCTAGAAGCTGGCTCCTAAGACTCCTAAGCTGGCTGCACCATCAAAGCCACAGTGTGGCAGAGCAGCAGTTTTCAAGGAGTGTACCCCACTGCCTTGACCTGCAGACTCTCTTTGGCCTGGAAGACATCATGACCAAGATCTCCAACCTTTTAAGTGGAAAGACCTTAAGAAACATGCTCAAAAGGCAAAAGATGTTCAAGTACATTGGCCAAAAGTGATGCAATGCACCATGAAAATTCGAGCACCTGCCTCTTGTACCATAGCATAAGGTTACTTTGTCAGAATTCTACATGGTATTTGCTCCATACTTGTGCTAAACTAAATTAACCACCATCATCTATACTCTCTTCATGGTAATAAATTTGGAAGTAAAAAGCTAACTTGCTCTATAAACTACAACTAATGGGATCTGCCCTTGGTGGCCAGGCTGCTCCACAGTTTCTCAGTTGATGCTGACTTTGCCTTAGCAGAACTAACTGCCAGCTTATGAGCAGAGAGATAATTTCTGGAAACATTACTGACAAAGGTAGTCAAAGATACTCTATTACATTGGTACAGTGATTATAGTGTCTCTTCTTTTTAGCTAGAGGTAAAAGAGAGAGGTAGAGGGACATAAACAGCTTCTCAACTACCTAACAAGGGAATTTTCCAGAGTAAGGTCAGAACAAAAACTCATGTTTTTATTTGTTTCATACCCAAATAAAATCAGATTTGAAGAGAGGAAAAATACCACGTGTTTTTCACCTCTTTGGTTTTCCAAGAAAACTGCTGGCCCTCCACTTAACTACTCACATCTTCCACACAAATCTAATTTCAGTTTGATGGCTGGGCTGCTACCTGGAAAGCTGGACCACTGCAGAGCTCAAATACAGTTACAAGCATGGCACTGCCCACAACCAACTCACATGTCTTTGCAGGGACCTGCAGAAGAGGATGTAAAGCCAACACCCAAAGTCCACTTAGAAAAGACATACCTAACACTTTTCCAGGGATGGCAGGAGAGTCTGTGAAGAGTACTGGGAATTTATTTTCCGCTACAGAAGAGGGGTTGAAAAATCCCTCTCCTCTATGGATCAGCACTTGTGTGATACGTAGTCAGTTACCCCTCACAATAACAGAATTCGAGGGAGGTTTTTCGTGGTCTGAATGTTAGTGGACCAATCATCCTGCAGAGGCAGTAGCTGCCGAGCTCTATATGAAAGCCAGTTCCCACAGCTCAAGTCTGCGTCACATCTGGCTGCAAGTCCCCACACAGGAGGGGACCAGATAGTTCAAATGAGGAGAGGACTTAGAGGCTTTGGTAAGGTCAGGTTAGAAAGATATTTTAGTTTTTGCCCATAGTTTGGCAAAGTAGGATTGGGCTCCAGACAGGATATAGAATATTAAAATATTCAATTTTTGTAAGATCATTTAAAAGAAAAGTGCCTCCATCCTCAACCACTCCTGATGCTCACTGCTTTTTGTTTGATGACCTCTTTGTCTTTGGATCTCTCGGTCCATGGCAGAGACAACACTACCTACTGTATCCAGACCAGGCTTCCAACTGGTCTGTCACCAGAGACAAGCAACTTTATTTAGACTGCAAGCTCTTTGTGGCAGATACAGTCTCTCTGTTCTGTAAATGCACAAAATCTAACAAAAAGAGGTACTAGTTGCTGTTTGGGGTTGTTACGTTATGACAGCAACAGTCTCATAGCCAGACCTAAGCGCTGTGCACAGGAGTTCTGTTCTGTGAAAACTATATGGATTCCCAAATCCTGAGCCTGAACTTTGTTTTTCATTAAACCCTTACTATATTTGGCAGTGCTATAGATGGACACACAAAATCAGGATGCTTTCTAGATGTCAGGCAAAAAGTGTCTCACAAAAAGCAGGGACAAATTACTTTCCACATAGACCTACTCAGAATTTATAACTCACTCAAATGATTCAAGTTTTTTTTTTTTTTTCACTGAAGGACACTAGTTTGACATCCCATCAAGCTCTCAGTAAAACTATTAAAGAAAACTTCAAGTATATTAGCACTGGGATTTTCAAATGGCTTCACTCAATATCTTTAATATCAACACAATAAGGTCACTGTTTGCACATCTGCAGTGCATGCTCTTTCACTGTACCAGAATAAACTTTACAGATAACATCACTTATTTGGCAAGCATCTGTCTCCGGTACCACTGAAATCATCAGCAATCCACTTTCAAAATGGATCAGCTTGCCTGCAAAATCACTGCTCTGCACAGGCCCTAGAAATAACAGATTTCCCCCATGAGAGCAGCTAAAATGTTAAAAATGACAAGTTGTATGACTGGCTACATACCACAAAGAAAAGATGGCACAACACTAAGCTCTTACAGCAAGCTGAGTTTTGCTTTACATAGCATGCACAGCACCACTACAGTCAGATCATGGCAAGCCAGCTAGTAGTGACACCATTGAATTGCAAGCTCCTGTCCCTGAAATGCTGGGTGTTTCCTAAGTATTCCACTCAAGCAAGGACAAAATGACAGAAGTGTTCCAGCCTGTAGACAGTTCATGGTGAATTCACTGCCAAGCAGGCTGAGGTGAATGAGGCAGCCTGGAGGTGAGGGGCTACTGATCAGTACATGCCACTTTATCTATGCTCTCCACAGTCTCCTGAAAATAATATGTACAAAACTCCCTGTTGCCAAGAAGGGATGGGAAGAGGGAGACCTGTGTCCCCTTTTTTCAAGCAGACAGCCTACAACAGTTTGCAAGATGGACACCTGAAGGTCAGGATGCCACCCAGAGGGACCTGCACAAACTTGCAGGCCCATGGGAATCTCATAAGGTTTAATACAAGACCAAGTACAAGGTGCTGCAGCTGGGTCAGGGCAACCCCCAGTGTCAACACAGGCTGGGAGATGAACAGGTCGAGAGCAGCCCTCCTGAGAAGAACTTGAGGGTGCTGGTGGATGAGAGGCTGTGCATGAGCTGTCAGTGTGCTCTCGCAGCTCAGAAAGCCAACTGTGTTTTAAGCTTCATCAAAGCAGAGTGGTCAGCAGGTTGAGGGAGGGGGTTCTGTCTCTCTACTCTGCTCTGGTGAGACCCCACATGCAGTGCTGCATCCCACTCTGGGGTCCCCAGCACAGGAAGGATACTGACCTCTAGGAGTGAGTCCAGAGGAGGCCACAAAGATCATCAGAGGGATGGAGCATCTCTCCTACAAGGAAAGACTGAGAGAATTGGGTCTGTCCAACCTGGAGGAGAGAAGGTTTCAAGGTGACCTAATTGCAGCCTTCCAGTACCTGAAGGGAGCCTACAAGAAACATGCAGAGGGATTTTTTACCTGAGTAGGTAGAGAAGAAACAAGGGGGAATGAAACTGAAAGACAGTTAAAGTTTAGATTAGGTATTTGAAAGAAATTCTTTACTGTGAGGGTGGTGAGGCACTGGAACAGGCTGCCCAGAGGAGTTGTGGATGCCTCATCCCTGGAAGTGTTCAAGGCCAGGTTGGATGGGGCTCTGAGCAGCCTGGTCTAGGGAAAGGTGTCCCTGCCCCTGGCAGGGTGGATGGAGCTAGATGATCTTTAAGATCCCTTCCAACCCAAGCCATTCTATGACTCTATGGTTCTATGACTCTCATGACCATGGGTGGAGGTGGGGTGTACAACAATTAGTAACATCATAGGCTCTTTCATGATTATAATGTCTGAAGTGGCAAATTGCTGGATTCCACTAGAGGATGAAGTGTTGCATCTGCAGATGCTCACACTTTTTAAGTGGAGTTTCTGGTTTGGTAGGAAAAACAGCACTGCACCTTTTGCCACCCTCCAAACAACCCAAACTCAAACTGTCTTCCATTTAGCTTTCAGTAGAGAAAACAAAACCTAAATCATCTTATTCCCCTGACTAGTGCTATGTAGACAAAAATGCAATTTGTAATATAGGCTAGTACTAAATATCACTTGAAAGGAGAGTGTGAAGAGGACAAGAGTTTACATTTGCCAGGCACATAATAAGCATCATAGTATCTAGGAGCTCCTTCTGGAGATATCTCTACACAAAATTTGGCTCATAATTCTACTCTTGGGCAAAAAACCCCAATGACTTAAATAAATCTCTTTCTGCTCACCCTTGTGGTGAGCAAAAGCACTCAAAATCACCATTGATGCATCACTTTTGTAGAAAGAATGAAAAAATCCCAAATTCCAGAACAGAAAGTACACATCATAGAAGGAAGATTTTTAACGAAAGGCTAGGAAACCAATGTTTTTCCACCAGGTGCCTCCAGGCCCCAGATCTGCTCTGCGCTGTACTGTAGTAAGCATGAGCTCAGCAACACTAACAAAAAAAGCAAGACCTTTCCTAAAACATTTCTTTCTGTCCAAGCAATTCTACACAGCCATATATGCTTCCACCCTTATATCACCTCTTCCTCCAAAACCTGTTAGTCATGGTTGTCATGCTCCCTACTTGTAAAATAAAGGTAATTATTTAGCATAACTCTGCAAATCTTATACTCAGTGAACCATTTTGTCTGTAAGAAATATGCAGAAGAGTTATAGGCAGCTGGAACACAAGAAGATCTTGGTTGCTACCCAGAGAGCATATAGTTTGCTCCCCATCATCTACTCCTTTCCTTCAGAAGCTTCTACTTCAATGGCAGAAAGCCAAGAGCAAATACAGAGCAACCCTTTGTTATAAATCACACCTTTACTTCAGTCTTTCATGAATGAATTACAGGAGACTGTTCTGGCACAGAGGCTGGTAGCAACAGCTGGACCCCATGTCCCTTCCCTGGAGCAGGAGTATAATGCATTGCACAACTGGTCATTTAGCTCTAGAGCATACCTAGCCAGGCTGTTATCACACTGAAGGTAAAGGAATAAGGGATTGAGGGTTCTCTGCCTTTGTGCATGAGCTATTCCAGGATTGGGAAGTTGCAAATGGCTACAAGACCTGCTGAGAACCATGCTGAATTCCTTCTGTCACACAGCGGTATGGCCAAAGGAAAATACCCTAAGGTATCAACACTGCAGATAATTTGTGCTCTGAAGGGGAATCAGCGGGAGCATTTGAGCTCCTAAAACAGGAAACTTAAAAGAAATTCCAAGTCCTGGAGTCATGATTTCTTTTCTGGTTTGCCTTTGGAGCTGCATGATGCTATGCTGTTCCTTGCAGATAAGACTGTATTTCAAACTTAACAAATATAATACATCCATAAAAGCAACAAGCATAATTTCTTTTGAGTCCCTTCCCACATTATTATTCTTTAGGAGACAGTGTAATTAAATAGGTTGGAGTATAAAATAATGATACATAGAGTCTGCTTCCTGCTGTTGGTTTATCACTTCCACTATTTTTAGCACTCTTCTGAGTATTGGAAATACATCTTGATAAAGATACCATCTTCTAGGCAGGGATACAAATAGTGAATCATTCTGTTCATATTAACGTCACAAGAAACACCACATCTAAGCCAGAATGAGGCAAAGGTCTCTGCAATGCATGTTTTCTGTTTGTTACCAACAATTTATTCTTTGTGTGAGACAATCAAGGGATCAGGCCATGCATATCACACTTCAATCCCATTGCCGGGATTTATGCCTCAATACTGTTCTTTACTGGATGATGCCTGCTTGTTTGCCTGTAGCTAGCTGTGGTCAGAGCTGGGTATTCTATAGATCATGCGGCTCACACTCCTCCTGGAAGTAATTTTGTGAGCTGCAATTTTCAGCAGCAATCTCAAAGAAAAATTTCCACAGGCAAAAAAAACCCCAGTCCTGCTCTGCTCAGCTTAATAGATGTCTATTTTAAGGTTTTTGTGTTCGAGGGCCTCCAAGTTTTAGAAACGGTAAGATGAGGGATACAAAAGTACTTCAGAAAACAAAAGTTTCTGTTTAGACAAAAAAGACTTGGATTAAAAATAGCTGCTTTATGGCTCACATCTCAAAATCATATTTTTCCTGAACCTATACCTCCACCTAGTTTTTAGCAACCCCTTAGCCTAATCAAGCTTACTGACTGAAGAAAAATTCCCATGGACAAAGACACATTGCCCTTGAAGACAAGCAAGAGAGAACAGCAAATGAAGAAATGACAAAGACACTGCAGATTTCAAAGCACCTGTCCATTTTCCCAATGGCTCTCAGTATAATTCCTTTACTTAAACTAAAATTCCTTTTTGGTATTTATCTGAGTAACGCAATTCGGGGCAATGCTTCCTGTGTAGCCTGAAGTTTACTGCTTTCTTTTTCCTTACATGAATAAGGCTTATCATTTTTTTTGTTGGCTCCCCTCCCACCCCGCCAAGCAGTATCAGCTGGTCTAATAAACTTTGTCTCATTTCCTTCTGTCATGTGGATGCATGCATATGTGTTCATGAACAGATACACAAAAGATGTCAGAAAAGTCCTTTTGCTAAAATGCAGAATTACTGTCCACCTATAGCACACTGCAGCATCATCTTCTTTTGCCCCTTTTTCATACAAGTGGAATTAATCCCTGATAATCTGCTTTAAACGCTGAAGAAAATGACTAACAGTCTGCAACAAAGGACAGCTGTGTTGACCTCTGAGTACTCACCTTTGCTCAGAGACCAATGAAGTGAACTAAATACAGTCAAGGACTGAACCTCCTCTTGCAAATGGGCCTGTACTCACAGCGTATAAAATAATAATAAAATACAGACCTCTAAAACTCAAGGTTTATAGTTTTTTGATCATGTGTTTTCAGCATGGCCCTACTTTGGCTGACAGTGTAATGCATTAGTGTTCCTTGAGGACACTGAAGGGTGTTATGGCATCCTTTATGGGCCACTGGATGGCACTAGTATCAGAAACACCACTGCCAGCCCAGCATTTTTTTGGCCAAGAAAAAGACATTGACTTTTAAAAATTAAAACACTCAAAATTGCAGCCTCTTGGCAGCCTGCAACAGTAGTTCCATGTCTGACAAAATTGTGTAGGTCAGAGGAAAAGTGGCGCAAACTAATGCAAATTATGTCACTTCATTGTTTGCTGTAGCTCCACACCAGAAATTTGGGCTGCACACCAAAGATTTGTGGCCATAATGCTGTACTTGAAAAGTAATTTAGGAAATGGATTAATTCTGCTATATGTTGAATGCATGCAACTCCCTATGTGTTGGGTTTGGGAGGAAGGAATAAATGAAAGTAGTATGTCACTATCTCCTTTTTATATATGCATTAGAAATGGTCCATTTCTATATTAGTACTTGCATCAAACCCTGTGGGGTTTTTTGTAAACAAAGATGACATTGTAATGTGGGCAAATTATGCTCAACTAAAATGAGAGAAGCAGCCTGCTGCTGCCCATGCTTCAAATGGTGTTGATGGAAATGTTCATAGCAAACCATCTCACGGATTTGAAACATCAGGCTCTATACTTTCACTTCAGTATCTTGCCTTAGAAGAGGTGCTTGTTGTCTGACTCAGCTTTGTCCTCGATTTAAGAATAAAATGGGAAATGTGGATTTTTAAATTTGTTTTTTCCCATGAAATATTGGAGACTCACTGGAGATACTAGACTTGGGACACATCTCTTCAATGATCAATACAGAATCTCTGGGTGGCTGATAGAAACAACTTTAAATGTGGAGTCTGATGAGCAGTCATGGTCGAGTAGCAAACTTGCTTCAGTATGTCAACAGATTAGGGCCTCTGCTGAGTGCTTAAAGCTCTGAGAGAAATCCATTCTTTCCAATGAAACTGGAGCCAGGGCAGCAATGTGCCATCTCTTGGTACTCACTCAACAGGAATCATTCTTCACTTTCCTTCATATGACAAATAGGGAAAGCTGTCTTACATTTAACATTATCAGGACAGATTTTAAGTCCAAAGAATGCCACTATTAAAAGTGACAGCCTGTCTTTTAGCAACTGCTTTGCCTATAAAGACCCAAAAGTAGAGGGGAGAGAAGGAAGGAATGGTGAAAGAAAAGATGGTAAATAGCAGTTAAAGCAGACAAAAGGGCTCTGTTGTGGAGTGCAAAGGAAGCACAGCTGGTTTACAGGTGCACTCTATTCTCCTAGAAGGTAGGGCACTGGGGAAATGCCATAATGCTTCCATTACTATCAGGATGGTACAACAGACCGGATGGCCTGAATGGCCCTTTTCTCCGATGCCCGTAAAAATAATAATAAAAAATCCATTAGTTCCCTGCAGCCTTGTGAGCCCTGAGACAGGCTGTCACATGTAAGACGGTAGGCAGACTGCTGCTTTGCTTTCAAGGCATTCACAGGAAAAAGACTTGGAGTAACACCCCAAAACCTGATTTTGAGAACAGATCAGAAGAATTTAAGGAAGGAATTCAAAGCAAAGATGAGAGCAAAGCAAGCTGGAACTAATGGCAAGCTTCCCCTTGACCTCGGTGGGCTTGAGCCCCTTCTGCCTGCTGTTTTCACTAGCTCATGATACAATATTTCATCTCCACCTCCTTACCTTTCCACCCGATGAATAATCGCATGAGCCTCCAAAATACTGCACACCTATTTCATCCTTGCACCTCTCACTTTTCTTGGCCCACACATTCATGTCAATGCCACTGTTTGTCATTACCTCCTTCTTGATTATGATCAAAATTTACTGGGATAAGATGGGATCATTATGAGTTCAAAAGCTTTCAAAAATAAGTACTCTGCTGTTTGTCTGCCCTACTTAAGGAAGCTCTTGTGCATTTGTGTGAGTGTCTCTTGCCTCCCTGGGATAGGCTGCTGCACGAAATGGGGACACGGTCTATAAATTACAGTGGCACCAAACCTGAAAGCAAGCTCCCTGTGTATGTGGTTTTTGTCTGAGATGAAAAATAAAAAATAATAATAGTTAGTGAACAGTAACTATGCCTCAGACACAGAAGGCATTGCTTCTGCAGTAGAGGTAGCAGAAGATTTTAAACTTCTGCATTAGATTGAAGGCTGAAGGTTTCTCTTTTGAGCTATTAAGTCTTTAGCACTATTCCTGGTGTGATACAGTAGTCTCTCTCTAACTAGGCTCATATAAGACAAATTCTACCAGCTATAAAAAGCTTTAAAAAGTGCAGCTATGAAACCCAAGAATGTAATTTTTTCCCACCAGGAGTACATCACAAGCCACTCTGAGTGTGGATGTCAACAGCTCCTTTGTTGAATTTCGCCCAGAAGACTCAAAGCTGGGAAAAGTCAAAAGCACCAGCTTCCTTCTTCTGAAGTTGTGCAAGAGCCTTTGAGGTTTTGCTATTAGTAGCCTCCTTTTGCAAATTGTTTATTCCAAGGAACATTCATTCCCCACGTTAAGGTCAACCAAGGGTTTCCTTAAGGCAGTTGAGCCTTAAGGCTCTCCTGGGAGGTCCCAGAGGGAGATGCAACTTTGGGACTGCTGTCATGGGCATGTGCTGTAGATGTGGCACAAACCCAAAATCTAACTTAGAGTGTTGTAGTGCCAGGGGAAGCCCATGTTTGACTCCAAAGATAAGCAATTGCTTTCTGACCAATTCCAAAGGCAGGATAGCCATCTCTATGCCCCACTAAGCCCAACAGGGAACTAACTGGTTTATCTATCTACAGGAAGAAGTTACATGTGTGCTAGTAAGTTACATACTTTAGATGAACTTGAAGGCTTTTTCCTCTGTGCCTTTCACACTGCTGCAGATGTGTGTGCAGCACGTATGATAGCAAAATTTTGCAGGTAGACCTTATGCTTTCCACTACAGCCAGGCTTGAAGATTTCCCTGAAAACAGACCTTTTAAACTGAAGTAATTGATTCTGGCATAATAACCCCCCCAACCATTTCAGCTGCTTCACAAATGAAAATGACATATAACGACATTATTTTAACTTAGTATCTCTGTGGTTTGGAATTAACTGACACAGAACTGGAGGTTTCTGCATGAGGGAAGTGTATGGATGATCGAGATAGTGTTACTGCATAGAGACATGATGGTCCTGAAGTGAGTCCAGCATACGGCTACAAAGACTACGAGGGGACTGGAGCATCTCTCTCACGAGGAAATGCAGAGGGAGCTAGTCCTGTTTAGCCTGAAGAAGAGACAACAGAGAGGGGACCTCATCAATGTCTACAAGTATCTGAAGGGAAGCTGTCAAGAGGATGGAGCCAGGCTCTTCTCAGCGCTGCCAAGTCATAGAACAAGAGGCAATGGGCAGAAACTGGAACACAGGAAGTTCCACCTAAATATGAGAAGAACTTCTTTACAGTGTGGGTGACTGTGCCCTGAAACAGGCTACTCAAGAGAGGTGGTGGAGTCTTCCTCACTGGAGATATTCAAGTATCATCTGGACACAATCCTGTGCAATGTGCTCTAGTGCATGCCGCTTGAATGTGGAGGTTGGACTAGATGACCTCCAGTGGTCACTTTCATTCTTAGCCATTCTGTGATTCTGTGATTATGGATAGTCATGTGGAATCAGAGAGGCCTGAACTACCCTGCAGGTTGCCAAAACCAACAGTTTTTCCATAGATGTCATGCAAATAAGTTGTCTAACACCTACCTGTGCATTAAAAACATTACATTATAAATAAAGATAACTGCAAAGCTTTTTGATATTCAGCCTAAGTCACAGGTCTTAAAAATGACAACAAATGAGTGCAGCTACTGCAAAGACAGGGTATTTTTTCATGTTCTGTATCAAGCTTCCTGCACTGGTTTAGCTTTGCAAATAATTTTCAGCAATCAATCAAAAGACAAGTCTGTGGAACATTATCTTCTGTTTCCCAGATGTTCCCAATCAAACTAACACTTTAATCTGTCCACCTCCTATTCTCTTATTAAGTTTTGTTATTTGGCAGAATCTTTATGTTGGGTAAAGGTACTCATGAAGAGGGGTGGTGGCTCCACATGTCTAGCAATCACTTGCACTCCATTTTATACGCAGAGACACTGACAGCATCCTCAGAAAATACTTCTTTCCCTTATAGTTACCACTAAGCATGTCTCTTTGCTCTTTTTAATTGGTTATATAGGAATAAGTATTATCTATTACAGAGTTTAATTTTTAAAGGTAAAACTTGTCAGAAGATTTTATAAAAATTCATGCAGTAAATGCAGAATATTTCACATACATTTTTCCTGGAGCCTCAGTTTTCACCTTCCAAAAGCAATGGTCACTTATGACCTATGCGAATGAAGACACAGATACATATCTGCTTTCCAAAGGACTTCACTACTGCAGGAAATACTGCTTCCAGCTGGTTGTAACTGCCTTCTTGACAGAAGCTACATTGCTCCTCAGCTGTGTTTCTGTTCTGACATGTTTTCTTCAGTGTAAAGTTGACCAGTTGGTTTAAATGGAGGACAGGGGTTTTTCATTCCACTAACTGTGGAAACTCTAGCAGAACATGTCACGAATGTGGTTGTTGTCACCTCCTCAGGGCTGCAGCTGAGTTTGGAGCACGTAGTTGTACACCTCTGCTCCTAAACACTTCAGTTGCATACGTGTAACATGATATAACAGAATATATGAGGTATTCTTGAAATTGCTGATCCTAATCCAATCCATTCCGGTCTGATCCTATTAAAAATTAAGCAAATTTTATCTTCGTTATGGTCTGGGATTCATAAAAGTTTGGGTACTCTAGGCTGCTTGACATGTTTTCTCTTAACAACTGTCAGTTCCTGCCTGACAGGAAAGTAAAATTGCATTAGAAAATGACAGTTTCTGACCCATAATGTCACTGGCATATGAAACACGGTACGCTGTGGGGTTTCTATGCCATACTCAACTACCATTGCTCAGGGCTCAGCCAGAGTGATGATGAGTGACATCTTCACCAATGGATGTCACTGAGGTATGAGGTAGTTCTATGTAGCTACATGCTACTTTTAAGGTCTCTTTTAGAGTCTGTGTCCCCCTTAGGGAATACCTGATACAGCACACCTGCAAAAGAAACTGGCCTGTGAGTGACATGCAGCCCACAAACCCAATTTTCCATTTCATCATATAGTACTTCCATAGTAGGGAAATTAGCTATGTGTCCACTTTATAAGATGGGAAGGAAGATACGGAAGAGTTATTAATGAACTCATGGGCAGGATGGGCTCGCCAGCCTTCCAGCAGTCATCCTAGGAGAAGGACAACTCTAATCCCAAACTGGGCAGATGGAGCTCACTTAGCCCTGTAAAGCCATCCATCCAAGAGAAGGATACTCTAATTACATCTACATCCTGAGGACCTCGGTGCCACCATCCAAGCTCGCTAGGCCCTGGCAGATAAACCTTAGGAGTAAAGGGTGGGACCAGTTCTGCGCATGCTGTGCCTCACCTAAAAAATCCACTGCGCAGGCTCGAAGGATATATCCACATTTGTAAAGCCCTGTAGTGACAGGCAAGGGATCAAGTGGCAAGTAAAGGTGCACTGGAAGCCGCAGACCCAACCCTGCATGCAGGCAGTTCAGCGTATTGGTCGCTTGAGACTGATCCCAGAGATGACAGTCTTGTTTGGCAACATCCTGAATGACCAAGCAGCCTTTTTCAAGGAGAGCACTGCTTGCTCCACACGGAGAGGGGCCTAAAAAAGGTGGCCTAACCAAAGCTCATCTCCACCCTTCACACGGTTGGTTAACCATGGCTAACGGGCATCTTCTGATGCGGTAAATAAAGAGACAAAGGCACACACTTGCCTTTAAAGGTGTGTTCAAATTGACATTTGCATGCTGGCTGTGCCTTTTGCAACCAGACTTGTCTACCTCACATTGGCCTTTTTTGCCATCAGCGTGCTTGTAGCAAGTGTGGATAGAATTCTTCTCAAATCTTCATTCGTGAAGCCTAGCCATGATGATGATGATGATGATTAATGAACACACAGTATGACTCAAGTGGGGGCCACTGTAGGAATTAAAAAATTAACATTTTTACTTCTAAGTTACTCCACAAGCCATGTTTGTATTTCATATTATCACACTATCTAATAAAACATTAATCAAAAAGAAAGAAATTACTTCTAGTAGTAAAATATTTCATCAGATTAACAAGAAAGATGAACTTTTACTTTTGGGATAAAGTGTTTCTTTTTTATTCTTGAAAGGACACATCAGAATCTTTGAAACTCTGTGGAGTGAGAGGAATTCTTGTCCTCTTACCATGTCTAGTCACCAGACCACAAACCTCAGTTCAAGAATGCACATAAATTATACAGCCCTTTCCTGCAGCTGCACAGAATAATAAAAGGAGTTGCAAACAATAATTTATTCACTTTTCCATAGATTCTTAGAAAGGACAAATAGTACAGATTTCTTCCCCACTCAATTAGAAAATTTTGTCTTCTATACCTTCTTTACAGAAACATCTTTCTTTGCTTTCTGACAGATCACTTGGTTGTTTGTGCATTGCTAATATTTTCTTGTAATGGCTTCTAAAACCCAGTCAGCCAGTTGTGAAGGACAGTGACTTAACTGGTTCACCACAAAAAGAAACAACCCCAAACAGTCAAATTTGCTGAACTGCATGCTTCATATTGCAGACTTTTGTGCCATGACTGCCTGCCCTGTGATGGTTCCTTTGCAACACCTCTGTGCCTGGCACACTGATAACTTGGCAAAACTCCCTGGTATTTGAAAAAAGTGCACGATGAGGATGACAAAGAACACTGTTATTTGCTAATGGGTGGCTAGAAGACATTGCTGATGGCATGAGTCCCTAGCAAAGAGTCATTTTGTAGTGGTTAACCTCTTGCACTTGGCACAATGAGGGTTTCTTTACTGAAAGAGCAGTCCATCCTGGCTCTGTACTGGTAGCCAGTTGGAAGAACTGTTGCTAGAGGTTTTTTTAGGTTGTCCTTTTGGTATTCCCAGGGTAGATGAGCAGTCAGTCACTTCAATTCTGTGTGACAGAGAGTTCAAAAGACCTGTCCAGCAACGAGGCTTTACATTGCCCACAGAAACTTTCGTGCTGATTCCCACCATTTTTGTTAGCCACAGAGAGCCAATAGAGCTCTGTGGGTCTAGATATGAATGTGCACACAAGAGGGTGAGTTTGTCTTATTGCCCAGTGGTCCCTAAATGCTGTGAAGCTCACCTTGCAACACTGTGCATCTACCACCTTGATGTCACAGAACTACTGCTACTCAGCTCTGGTAGGGAGGGGAATACTGAGGACAGCAATACTAACTTGAAGTGTTAGATAATAACTCCCTAACACTGACCTCTTTGATGTGAGTGATATGTTGTCAAACAAAAGAGTCTTAGCCTCTTCAATCACTGATGTTTCAGGTAAAATTCAGATCTCTGCTATACCATCTCTCTCCTGTTTATCTTGGATAAAGCAAAATACCACAAATTCTGCCTGTCTCTCTGCTCTGCCACTGCCATGTCTGTTAAATCCTGCAGATCATGGACAGCATCATACTCTACAGGAGTGCTCTGAAACATTAATGACTTAAAATTTTCTCAGTCTTTCCATTTCCTAATTCTGCATCACAGCAATGCCCAGAGGACCCTCAAAACCAGAAAACAGCACTGCCTAGTTACCTTTCTTGTAGACAGCATGTTGCGCTTTCCTAGAGCTCTCTTAAATGCAATGAAACAAGCCTTGTAAAGACCAAAGAGAATTTAGACTGAAATTTGTTCTGTCTTTAAAAAGACAAAATGCCTTTTCTGTGGGACATAAGAAAACACAATGCTCATTCCTAGCACTTTCATCTCCCTTCCTGAATGAGAAGCTGTCACATGGTGTCATCACAGCTGTAAACTTGGAAAACCTTCCTGTGCCAGTTATCTCAACATTCAAATCATAGTTTGATGACAGAGGAGCTGAGGTGGCATCTCATGGTGAAGAATCACCTGTGTTACACTAGGAAAGAGTAAATTCTCCCTGCACCACATGTGAAAAGTACTCACTAATCTGGGTTAGCTCTGTGGATACACAAAGCTATCTGATTTGTTGTAGGAAACCATTATTTCTCAAGTACTTCCATATAATTGGTACGTCCCTGCAGAGGCCTGTAAAGACTGTCATATGCAATGTGGTATCCCAACAGATATTTTCCAAGTCACAGTGTAAGTAAGGTCATACTTTGTCAAGCTAAACAAATACCCTGAGAGAGAAGAGTGCATTCAACCTGCTATGAGATGATAAATTGGAGCAGAGAGTAAAGCACAGACGCATTAGCTTAAGAGGGCATTGCTAATTTTTAAAATCAGACTTATTGTTATCACGTGCAATACAACAAATTTTGTAAGAAAATTCTGAATTACTCTGAGGCCACAATGAAGCTTAGGTGCTACCATGTGCACTACAATAATACAAAGAAGCCTCAAATGAGGAGACAAAACTTAAGATTTATTTATATCCCCTACTGGTTTTCCATGTGGAAACAGACAGCAATCTTTACTCATATGTAAACTCCATCATTGCTACAACTCAATTGTATTTTATCCTGCAAAAGTTATTTTTTGAGATGTGGTCACTATGAAAGGAGTCTTCTGCAGTTGTAGCTCTGCATCTTAAATGTCCATTTGCAGTTTAGGTCTGAAAGGGCAAGTTTCTGACACTTAACTAAACCTCTCCTTGTTAAAACCAGATCATATCCTCTGCACATCTGCTAGCAAAAGTTTTGAATGTCACTGTGGACTATGCATAGGAGGAATATCAAACAACATTATGGCTAGTTCTGTTTTGTGAGCTCTTGTGATTTTGTAGCAAATTTCACAATTATCTCCTATTTTTCTTAAAGGCTATGTTTTATGACTACATGAGAATCTCAGCTTTCATATTAAAAAAGGAAGTTAGGAGTCTTAATGAATGCAGGGAAGAGGTGCAAGTGTAATCCAACTGTGGAAAAGAATTAAAAAGTGTATAAAATATCGCAGTGTGTTTTTTATTATCTGCATTTTACAAGCTAAATCTCCCCTTCATTATGGAACCAACATACAATCATAATCTTCCATGCAAACTGGCAAGGATGAACACACCTCTTTTACCACACTGTGATCCCTTTTGGTCCCACAAGTCATGGTAAAGCTGTGACTCCACAGCTCCAGCTGGGCACTTTGGTGTGCACTGCGCTGTCGAAGGCAGATCGTTTCCGCTCGATGACAGTTTATTTTCTAAATCGGTAATATCTTTGCCATCAGCTTAAGCTGATGTCAGTAACACATTGTCATCAGGAAACAAGGATGATAAGTTTAAAGCAATAGAGTTGCCAAGGAAGTGACTGAATGCAAATTAAATCTTAACTCTTGCTCAGATATACATTATTTTCTTTTTCAAATTTCCATAGTATTTTTACAAGTCCTTTGCATCAGTGTACAATCTAAAGGTGGAGAAGACAGTAGTCCCTGCAAAGCTTTCTCTCCCCTCTCATTTTCCTATAATCAGGAACTACTTTAAGCAGTATTTATAACAGTGAGCTTGCCAAGAATTTTCCTCTGGAATAATTTCCTCTAAAGTGTGATATGAGAAAAATTTATCTGGTAATTGCTATGGATGGTTCTTGTATCTTGTAGTTGATTCTTCAGAAACAGAGAGGCCTGAAGAGACTGCATTACACAAGGAAAAAGTTTATTAGCAAGTAAGTACAAAAAGAATGTATTTTATTTAGTCTTTCCAAAGGAAATCTGAGAGACAGAGTTTCAAATGCTGGTAAGAGATACATGAAGTGAAAGAAAAAAAGTGAAAGAAAAATTTGAGAAACGAGCTTAATTTCAGTCTTGGTATTTGCATAGACAGACATCAAACAAGATGAGAAAATGAGAAGCTGGGACAGGGTGTAAGGACGGGAACATTTATAACTTTCTTTTCCTTTACGTTTCTAAAATGTTTCCTTATAGTGTGGCAAACAGATGGGATCCACCCACCAGGAGTTTATGTAGACATGTTCACTACATTTAGAGGTATATTACGAGAATATAACCCATCCCATACAGAAATGATAAGGCAGAGGGGCCACAACAGTCTCTTTTTTGAAGGGTGCATCTTTCATTGAAACCCTTTCCTATTGTACGCTGCATGTTGAATTCTTCTGCAAATCTGGTCAAGACTTTGCATTCTGCAGAGAAACTTCAATCCAGATTGATCATGGGGGAATAAAAGAAACATGACAAACAGTAAGGAGTAATATTAAAAATGTGCAACTACAGACATGCGAAGAATGAAAAAACAGCTATACAAGCTCTTCAGTTTTCTTATGAAGGGGAAGGAGCAAACCCTGAAAGACAGCACGGTGGTGAACAATGGATTTTTCCAGAGTAAAGTATCTTTCGTCCACTGTACATTGCTACTTGGTGCTTTTTATGCTGCATCAAGCTGGGTCCTGACTGCCATCCAAATATGACAACCTTTGCTGGGCTTGAACCATCAGGCAATACCTGTAAGAGATGAATTTACTTGTCTCCACTATGGCCAGCTGCCATGCTAGAGCACAGCATGGGATTGCTACAGTGCTTAGTTCAAAAGCACACCAATGTCAGAAGTAAAGAAGAAAGGTAGAAAAAAATCTGATCGAGTCAGTTTGATAAAGAAACAAACATAGTTCAGTCACATTCACAAACTCTGGTGTTTGATAATGAAATAGCAAGTAGAGGCCAAAGATCTAATTTGCATGAATTAATTGAAAAGGAAGAAGGTTTAGAAATACTTCTCTAAACAAACTGTTAAGAGCATTTCTTGGCCCACATGGAGCATTCAGTGGGAATGGCAGTAATACTCTCTGCCATTTATAAGAAATTGTCTGTAACAGAAAGAGATATAAAAAAAAAAAGTCTTCTTTTTTGATGTAACTTTTGCCAAGTAAAAGTCTGCCATAATGATCTTCCCTGCAGTCCTGTGCTGAACAATTGGCATTCAGAGAAGACATACATACTAATAAAATATGACTCTTCTACCACAGTTTGTTGCGAGGATGTGTCTTGGTTGAGCAGCTATCTGGCTGACAGTCCTGGTAACTGCTGGTGCTTGAAAACGCTCTCTTTCTTCCAAGAGGATTGCTAGGAAACTGGTGCCAACACTTTCACCTTTTTGATTTTCCTCTCTGAATCCTAGCAGTCTTAAAAAACTCAAAATTTCCCACCACCTGTCCAAGTTCACAGCTTGGAAGTCAGAGGCAAAACCGATCCATTTCACTGCTGAGGTTTTTAAAAATACACGCCAGAGTTATGTGATTTGTAATGACTTGGACAGAATAGTTCTGTACAGCTGAAAATATTTCCATCTACGTTTCTCCTTCCTAAAGTCATTCTTTACTCACAGCCTAAATGAGGTTTTTTTCTTTCTAAGGGTTATTACTTACCTAGGGGCAGTATCTTTAGATATGTCTGTGAACTAAAACAGAAAGAGAGAGAAATGAAACTATGTCCATAGGTTCTGTTGCTGAAGAGATGAAAATGCAACCTATTTATTTCCTAGGTCACGTTAGACTGTGAGGGGATGTTCTTGCTTTATGCTCTAAAGAAATGTGTTATTCACAGAATCATAGAATGAATAGGGTTGGAAGAGGCCTTAAAGATGGTCCAGGTCCAACCCTTCTGCCATAGGCAGGGACACCTTTCACTACACCAGGCTGCTCGAAGTCCTGTTCAACCTGGCCTTGAACACTTCCAGGGATGGGAATCTCTGGGCAATCTGTTTCAATGTCCCACGACCCTCACAGAAAAGAATTTCCTCTAATATCTAATCTAAATGTCCCTCCTTCAATTTAAAACCATTCCATTTGTGCTTCAGTTTCCTGATTATTTTCATAGCCTCCCCTGGACAAACTCCAGCAGGTCTACGTTCTTCTTATATTGAGGGCCTCAGAGCTGGATCCAGTACTCCAGGTGGTGTCTCACCAGTGTGGAGGGGCAGAATCCCCTCCCTTGCCCTGCTGGCCATGCTGATTTTGATGCAGTCTAGGATATGATTTGCTTTCTAGGCTGCAAGTGCACATTGCCAGCTCATGTCTAGCCCCTCTTTCACCAACACCTTCAAGTCCTTTGCCTCAGAGCTTCTCCCAATGCATCCTCTGCCCAGCCTCTACATGTGCTTGGGACTGCCCCTGTATATGGCTTATTAATATAATATAATAAGACATGACGCAGCGTTAGGATTTATAACAGCCAAATCCTTTATTAGAAGGAAAAACCCCCTTTATATACCCTCAGGGGGCATGTGACTCACCTGGACCCAATCACAGTAGGGTTATTCTGCTCATGTGGGTCAGAGTACGACCTGGAGACTCCCAAACCCAGCATGCATCACCTCCACATCCCTGGGACGGTCTCCTACATCTGCAGGTCAGGGCCAATGCTGTAATATGTACTTTATGTGATGATCTATCAGCCTCAGAACTCTATCCCTCATTGCAAAGGTACTAGCAAGGCCCACCCGTATACCCACTAAATCAGACCAGGTAAACAATAATAGTGACCATGAATGTGAACAAGAAGGAAAACAGCCACATCAGCAGGACTGAACTTGGGTTTATTCCTGGTTTCAGGTGTCTGTGTACTGGAGTCAGCAGACCTATGTTCAATGCAAATTCTGGTCCTCTGAACGAGTGTAGACCTCAGCTGGTGCTGCTCTAATAATGCCAGTAATGAAAAATTGAGATTTTTGACTTCTCCATTGCCAAAACAACAAAAAAACCCCAATGTAACAGGGTTTTCTTTGCCTCCTTTGTAGCATCAAGTTTCATCAGCTGCTGGAGACAGAATATTAAAGCTCAGGGAAATACTTGTGCTTGAAGTCCCATGTTCAAAGCACTGTTTAGACTTGATGTAGATGGTTTTCACGTTGCTCCTGTTCAACAATAAGTATCACAATCTACATTTTGTAAGGAAGGACAAGGACACAAATTCAAGTGACACAAAAAAACCCTTTAAGTAATTTAGGGACAAACCAAAACTATTAGAGAGTGAGGTGTGGTGCTTTTTTTTTTTGCATGACCAATGCTGTCAACTCCAATGGCCTGCCT
Source organism: Manacus vitellinus (assembly GCF_001715985.3). Lineage (NCBI taxonomy): Eukaryota > Metazoa > Chordata > Aves > Passeriformes > Pipridae > Manacus > Manacus vitellinus. The sequence goes on along the minus strand of NW_021940917.1, from coordinate 8,399,426 downwards.
TGTATTCCTTACTACTGAGTAGAAATGGTTTCCCTCCTTTCTTTTATCTGTGTTTCATAGGAGAAACTGAAACAAATATCGATTTAAAGCATGAAGACCAGTGATGCAACCACGTTGTGTTAACAGGGTAAGTGGGCGCAATTTTTCCCTATCACGAACTGTGTGTTAATGTTCAATTTGCCACTTGTGAAACTTCCACAAAGCAGATTTGCTTTGGATGTCTGGTAGATGCAAAAGTCAGATGCGCTGAAGTTTCCCAATGTCTTTCACATCAATACAAGATACAAGATTCTGGATATCTGAAGCACCACACAACAACCTATCTTCTGAAAAATGCAGGCTTTGAAAATGTCTCATGCTGAGCATTGAGTTATTGGATACTTTTGCCAATCTTGCTCTCACTTGTGCGTCAGGAAAAAAGTGGGTAGATAGCTGGTCCTCATTAGAGCAACATAAAATAAAATAAAACCGCCTCAAGTTTGTGATGATGGTTGGTTGGAAAAAATGTCTGAATAAGGGCACTAAGGAGAATAATAAACAACTGCATTGCCTCCTTTCTGAAACAAAAGTTTAGACTTCATGCTGAGTTTACTGAGTAAGGCTCTTCGGCATGTATTTTTGAGTCAGATGAGAGCTAATGGATGCCATACACCACAGTACTGTGCAGAGGCAGCTGTGCTCATCTTAACTGCTCTCTGCTGATCTTGGAGCAAGTTACCAGCTTGTTTCCATTACCTTTGATATCTGTTGTAGATCCATTCCAATAATCTGATTTGTCACAATGAGGACACGTTTTGGATACCCAGCAGACCAAAAAGCCAGATGTGCATCTTTGTACAGATGTAGGTACTTCACTGTATGACTTAGGTATGCCCTAAATTATTGTAATTATTCATTCAATGTCTTTCAGCCAAGGAAAATATTCCCATCATTTTGTAGACGGAATACGCTATGGTCACCTTTGAAAGGCAATACAATTTGAAATGCTGAATGCCATTTACACAGTGATTGTGATGCACTTCACCGTAAAAAAAAGCCCAACTCCTGGACCAACCAAAACCACGGTTGATATTTCTCAACTAGCCAAAAGAGAGTTTTATTATGTTTGTTAAAGGGAGAAGACCTGGTCTTAAAAGGAGGAGCTGTTAAATCACATGCCAGTGTGACTACTGTAACACTATAAAACTCAGGAGGATAATTTCTGCTATGACACAGTAAGAGGTTGTCACCAGCTTTGCCACCTTTGCACTCTATTGTACCCAGTATCTGCAATTCCAGACTGCAACTGGAAACACATAATGCTTCAGCAATATATTCACAAGCAAACCAATAGTTCATGGTTATTGTTCGTGCTTATTGTTCATGGTTTAAGTGGGGCTTTATAAAGAATTCTGCTAAAAAAGGAGAAACAGCTTGAAATGGGAGTGCAAACTAACAGCACATCAGCAACAAAGGCTCTCTCTGATCAGTTTCTTAAACATGATGTGAGCTGTCTTACAACATAGAAATAGAGAAAGATACATCTATAAAGCTGTGCTATACTCTGAGAACCTGTTGCCTTACCTTAATGCATGCCGAAAGGCTTTCTGCACATAACAGGTCAAGATGTAGCCACAAAAAAATGCCTTGCCTGAAGCTGAGTTTTCTAGAGGCCTTTGACAATTTATTTGTCCCACAGATTATGCACTATTTGTTTTCCTGCCCCCAGATACGACCTGGTTCAAATTTTCAGTGCAAAGTTTTGCATTGCTTTGCAAAGGCAACTCAAAACCAAGTTGGGTTGGGCAAAGAGAAAAACACTGAAATTAAGTCACAGTATTGATGATTTACTTCTGCTTGCATTAATTTACACAAGCTGAAGGGCAGGGTTCTCATCTCATTTGATTTTAGGTAGAGCATTAGGGAAACTTCACCTTGCTAAGCCTTCATAGTTTCACACCTTCCAGGATCAACAAAGAAACTGCAAACATGGTTTCACTGAAACTGAAAATATCTCCTCTTTTTAAATTATTTTCCTCTCCTTGCCTGAACAGAGAAAATAGATGTTACTATCTTTTCTCTCTCTCTCTTTTTGTTTTCTTTTTCTGTTGGTAACATTCCTACCAAGAGAAAAAACTTCTGTTGAAAAAGATTCAACTGAAAAAGCACCTCCCTGCAAAGTATAGTTAAAGTATGGAAAGCAAAGGGTATTGAAGTCAAGAGCAATGGCTATTATGAGAACCAAGCTACCAAAACTGGTTTTCTCCTGGGGATGAGCAAGAACAAGGAGTTTAGAATCTAGTTTGTTGGGGTTTTTTTGCACAAAAAACTGAACTTTCAATTGGTGAGTTTAGCCACTGTCTAACTGTGCCTTTGTGTTGCTGATAAGAGTATGTGATGAGTGGAAAAACATGCAGCTCTCAAGTTTAGACAAATGTTGAAGCCCACTTTATTTATTTATCCTCAGCTTTATACCTGGTTGTCCTAGGATGTCTGATTTACATGTCTTATCTGGCAAATATCTGGCAGTTTTTATGATGACAAAGAGTCAGAAATGGTGTGAACACTTAAGGGCCTGTTCCTGCTCACCAGTGAGACCAGCAGCAAAATTTCTATAAACTTGCTTGGAAGCAGAATAGGGTCCAACTGCAAAAAAGAATAGGGACTGGTGGTCTACATCCAATAAAAAAGGTAATTTTATGTACTCAGATCTGATCAGGTTACCCAATGTACCTGAACTCCAGTGCCTGACTACTACACCCTTAGCCTATCCAAAACACAAAGTAAACTAACCCACCTTCAGATTTCTGCCACCGCAGTTGCATTAAATTGTTCTCTGTAAGCATCCGTATGTCAGCCCTTTAATATGTAAGCTGGTTGACTGAGAAACATCTGAGAACAAGCAAAAATACTGGTGATTTCCCTGGAAGGAATACAGAAAGTTCTTCCTACCCTTAAACAAGATCAGGTAAGCATTGGTATTTTCTTCACCAGGCCAGACAATTCTGTCTTGCCTCAGCAGTCTCTTTCCTCCACTTGTGATCATTCTTGACTCTGCTGGACTCTTCTCCATTCTGCCCATGGCTTTCTAGGACACTAATATCCAGCATGGATCTGACCAAAGCACCATTTCATGGGCCTAACGAGTAATGTTCCTGAATACATATATCAGCCTTTGTTTATATATATATAAATACACATACACCACACATATCTATCTATCTATCTATCTATCTATCTATCTATCTATCTATCTATCTATCTATCTATCTATCTATCTATCTATCTATCTATCTATCTATCTATCACTCTATCTCTCTACCTATCTACCTATCTACCTATCTATCATGTCTATTCCATGAAGGATGAGACTGCTGAGTAATATTCACAGCATTATCCACTATCACTTTTTCTTCAGTACTGCTATCCAGCAGGTGATAAGTACCAGGTGCTAAGAATCCTTCTTTTGAAGACACCATGTTGGTGTATATATTTTTGCTTTTGTTCTCCAGCCACTTTTACAACCTGTTAGCTTCATCTAGGCAGAGATGTGACCTACACAACAATGTCAATGAGAAACCAAGTCTACCTTCTTCTCACTGGAACCTCCTCCAGCTCAGCCAAAATGATGATCCATGCCACAAGCCCTGGAGGTTTTGCTTTATGTTGGTGAGTTCACTAGTACCACGGCAGCTCAGAGAGGCACACAGTCTGACACCTCTTTGGTCTTCAATGGCACATGGATGAGCTTAGTTAAACCACTCTACAATCCATACAGAGAGTGACAGTATATAACCAGGGCCATCTGATCTTTTTGGACCTTCGCACCATTCCATCAGCCACCTATGACTTGCTCACAGTCCCATGGTCAGTGTTATCCATTCAAATGTAATTTGGATTTATTTTACCGAGGAGCACGTGTTTTCAAAGTAATGCAGACCAAAGATGGCTTTTGTTTTCTAATATGTTTCAGCACGAACAGCCATTTACTCTAAAATCTCACAGACCAAGAAGTAGAAACTGTAGCTGTAGGTACTAGGACCAGCAAAATACCACCATTTGTTCCTTATATCTGCCTTTCAGGATTGCTTTTATGGGTTGTGAGTTCTCAGGCAAGGAAGGATGGTACAGTGCTGTCCCAAGAGACAGGGGCCAAATGGAGAGGGGAATTCCCCCAGTGCTCTGAGATTTGTGGCAGTATTGTAAGAGGAAACTACTACCAGCTTTCCCCAGTTCAGCAGGGTTTTCTATCTGCTCCTTCTCAGCAATGGAATAATCTTTAAAACACCCCTTGTCTTCAGAATTATGAATTATGATATTGTTTTAAAAGCCCTCCCAAAAATTAATGTAAATGCTTGTTTGTGTTGTAAACTTTATTGGTTCTGGAACAAGTCCTCTGGAATATACATTCTGTCCCATGAATTGCTGAGAAATTCACAAAGGAGAAGGTCTGTGACACATCAGTCTCATCAAACACCTTGATCAGCATTGTAAGCAATGTCACACATGATAAGGACAAAAATACTCATAAACCACTTCAACTCTATTATTTTTCCTCTGAAAATTGGGAAGCTGATAACTGAAAGCATGAGAAGTATGAACAGGTCTCTATTTCACAGATGAGTTTCAGATATCCTATATGGATTTTAGTCTAAATTTTGTATGTTTTGAAACTTCAGTAATAACAACTTTAAATTTAGCAAAAGGAGCTGATACTTCCAAATGTCTTACTGATAGAGGGACACAGTTCTTAAAGTTGTTACATTTCGCCTATTCTTTATTTTATTTTTTAAAAATTTGAGATTTTTTTTTCCTGGTTAGTTATAAGTTGCTTCCTTTACCAGAACAACTTACTAAGTTCTTGGTGATGCTGGAATGAGTTTATGTACATTCCTAATTCAGCAGTTATCCCTACCACAAGTAGGGATTAAGACGCAGCTTTAAATGCTGATTCGGTCTTCTGCTGGAGTTTATTTCTCTAAAATGCAGCAAGTGCTTGCATATGCTTATATTTATTAAGAACAAACACATGATAAACAACTGAGCCTTACTTTTTATGTCATTGTACGTTGTGATTCAAAAGAGATAAGGATTAACTCTCAAATACTACTTTCACAGGGCTGCCAGAACTGGCCAACACATTCAAGATAACAATTTTGTACCAAAGCCAGGGTATGAGACAATCTCTGTGCTGCAGTTACTGTAAATTTAGTGACACCTTGGATGCCAAATGCTTGCTTTATGCTTCAAACGGGAAACAGTTGGATGACTGGGGATCCTAAAAACCCCACGGTTTTCAGCGTAAGTTTTTCGAAGGACCTGACAGTGGTGAAGAGCAGAGCTGTTCCACGAGAGGTTAGCAAGGAAGGAGTATGTATGTGCTGGTGTACCCCTTTCCTCTGGGAAGCCCGCTGGGAAAGACCAGTCATTCTGATGCTGGCACTCAGCTGGTTAATGGCCAGACGCTCGCCTTTACCACCGCTACCTCCGAGTAATCTCAGCTCTGCACCCCCTCCTGCTGCTGCTGCCATAAAGAGACTGCAGCTGTGTGACTGCAGCGAGAGCTACGGGCTGCTCACCTCTCCCTCCTCTCGCAGTAAGTTACACGGCAACCTGGCTTGTAATTTCTGTCTGCAGTACTCAGGCTCTTAATGGGGTCTCCTCAGCCATTACTTGCCCAGGTTACTTCCCTCTGCTGCAGTGCAGCTTGCAACTCTACATGCCAAAGGAACATGGCTGAAGCAGAGGAGTTGTCAATGACATGTCCCCAAAAGGCTGGAAAGCACCTTTCATTTAGTCATGTGCTGGCGAAATGAAGGCTTTCTTTCAAGGTATGTAATTTTTTAAAATCTGAGCACATCTCTGCTGTCCCAAATCTCCATCTGATTGCCAGTGACTGCTATTATTAGGAACTGCAGAGGGGCTGAGCCCCACCCTGCTGACTGTTGTCTGTGGATCCTGACAAATTATGCTGGCAGCTCAAATTAAAACAGTATGAGCACTGCCTAAATCAACAACCTGAGCTCTGAATCGTCTGTAAAGGGCAGAAACTCAGAGATGAGGGCAGGTCTGTCTCCTTCCAAAAAGAGCTCCCCAGACTGCATTGGTTGGTGGCCTTTTTTTTTGTGCACAGAGAGCATTTGTTTTAACTGGCAAAGAGGAAGAAAGCTTTACATGCCTCCAGCATCCAACCTTGTTGGAAATCAGCTAAGTAACAAAAAGCATCTGTGTGTCAAGAGCTACGCAGGACTGGTGTGCAACTGCCAAAAGGCCATACCCATTTAACTGCCTTGTTGGGTAATGTTATTAACCCCTGCAACCCTGTGGCTTTCTCAAATCAGAATTTGCAATATTTGCAACAGAAAATATTTTTATGTGCTAGGGAAGTTAGGGCCAGAGGCAGGTGCAGCATCCCTCTGGTTCCAAGTACTACTCCTGAAAGGCATCCTTGACTGACCACTGCCTCAGCACACACAGGCTCAGCATGTGCTCCTGTACCATTCAAGAGAGAGCCATGTAATGATTAATAATTTACTACACATGCATAGTCCAGTACATGCTTTCCCAAATGCACTCAGCAGACCAACCATCTTGCTGGGGATGATACTTTGCAATAATTCAGCTGATGAAAGAATACACATCATTCTGTACAAGAATAAAACTGTATTTGTAAAGTGGGTAAGGAGTTAGATACAAGGAGTGATCCCTGGAAGAGCAAGAGTACTCAAGGAGAGGCTTCCAGGCCCATCCCACCCTCAACCCAGCTACCCAGCAACCCATTACTTTTAGCATGGCATGTAAATCTCAAAGTCTAACCTCTGACTTCAGATGAACATCTATGCCACTGATATCATGGCATGTGGCATCTGTCCTTAAAGTTACACACCAGGCTAGAGCTTTTCAATAATTTCCAAAAATGTAAATCTTTCACAACTATTTTATTTTACCATAGGCTTAAAAATAACAACACCAAAAAAATCACAAACCCTTTTCACTTATTTTCAACTTCTTTTTCAAAATATAATTTGAAAGGCACAAACCAAAATCTAGTATCTCAGCTTCATGTCTGTGCTCAAGAGATGTTGGTGATGTGTTAAGGGCTAGGAATGTGCTGTGGAAACAATTCTAAATTTAAACAGTTGAGTTTGGGTAAGTCTGGAAACTGTCTAGAAATTTCGCAGGAGCAAGTTGGTTTTTGGTTTCTATTTGTACCTACTTTTCACTCATACTTTGACAGAAATATTTTTCATCACATCTGTGCTTCTCTTGCTGTCATGTAGATATTCCCAAAACAAAAATACTGATAAATTTTGAGACAGTAATTTTAGTTTTCAGACATTATGGGCGTTCTTCTTTGACTTTCGGCTTAAAATGGGCAAAGGCTATAACATTTCTTACACTGTGCATGAATTCCTAGTGTTTTATGTGCTCCAGAAGTAAAGACAAGTACAACTGTACTTGCACGGGTTTCTTTGTGCAAGGTCTGATCTGACATGAAGCTGACTCATGGTGTTGCTGCAGTCCAGGGTAGTGCTGCAGATCTGTGTGCAGATCTCTTCATCCTTTACAGCAAAGCAAACACAACACTTCCTTGCCCACAGCTGATTTGCACTGAGATTCACAAGAATCTCACAGGTTCATTACATGCTCACAATACAGATCTCATTTAGATTTAGTTTTTGCCAATCCCTAGCTTACGCATACTAAACCTACCCCTGGAAGTATTTGCAGCAGGATGTAGACTCTTCCTAACTCCACCAGGTGTTCCTCACCATCGAGTACTCTGGAAATATGTTAAGGTCTCACTAGCCTTCAGGTCTTCTAGCTCAGAATGTAAAAGGACGACAGCTACAGTAGGATTTTTTCTTTTTCAGGTACTTGGATGTTGGGACCACTGAGGAATGAGATGACAGCAGAATGACTGCGATTAATCAGAGCCACAAATATTGCAAATGACATAATGAGGGAAAAATGGGAATGGAAAATTGGATTAAACTATGCAGCAGCAATATTCAAATAAGCTTCATGATGAATGGCAATGGGGGCTTTCTTTAGTGCCAAAACTGACGGATTTGGTTACTCCAGGAATGTGTTTGAGATGGCTGCACTGCATTAGACCATCTAGCCTGTGCTCCATTCCAGTATAGTGCCTAAAGCAGAACCAGCAGCACGGCAAATACGTTAGATTTCTCTGCCAGCCTTTAGTAATTTGCAATGCAAAAGCTGCTTCTAATGAGAAAGTCCTTCATGGATTCCATTTCCATAAGCATGCCTGGTTTGTCCTCAAGCCCAAGTGCACTCTTCAGCATCCACTACATCCCAGAGAGTGGGGCTCTACAGCTTTAACAACTCACTACAGAAAGACTGTTTTTTTGGGGTTGTTTTGTCCACAACTGCTACCCTCCTTAGATACGTACTAATTCTTGTGCCAAAACATGTGAGTAATATTTACTTATCCTCTCTTTCTGTAACACTCATGACTTCTGCAGATTCTTCTCACTCACCTATTTTCCAAGCAGCTTACTCTTTCCATATCTTGTTGTCTTTTTTCTTCTTCCTGCAGGCTTTAGGTTTGAAGGCAACTGAACTCAGACAGATTTGATCCCATGCTTAACATTAGGACAAAAACATTACTTTCTAAATGAAGGAATTGGAAACTAGTGTATTAAGTCATCACAGCAATAGTAAACTGTTTATTAAGTGAATTTGCCACATGTTACTAAGTGATCCTCAGCACTGGAGTTTCTAATTTTCATGAATGAAGTTCTCTGGAAGGATTCACAAAAATTTTAGAGGAGTATTACGGTAAAATGACGCTGGGTATGAGATCTACTGGTCATGAGTTTTCATTTTGTAGAGTAATAGACAGTAGTAGGGTTGGGAGGGGCAGAAGAGATATTGGCTTTTCTGTCAATAAATTTTTTGAGATCTACGCACAGCACATGATACTCATGGCAGTTGTTGAGTGTCCAACCCAGAAATGTAGAATGCTGAGCTTAACAACAACTGTCATAATGAAACTATACCAGTACTGTCTTTCCTAAACATAATTATATTACTATTCTCAAAGGCCTATTAAGAAATTAGTGAAATACTATATGTAAACATGAATACACATCTCCCTTTTGGGACAACTCTAAGACCTCAGCTATAGGCTTAACTGGTGTGAAACTAATTTCCTAGGCAGGACAAGGATCCTGTCCTCACCCCTGTTGAATTACCAGCCACGTTAGTTCTTGTTCCTTGTGAAAGGCAGTGCTGCTCAAACTGCAGAGCCCTCTTCTGCAGTACTAGGCTGGTACTACCCTAAATTTGGATGCACAGACTTGCACTGGCCTCTCCTAACACTGGCTGCATGCACATGTGAAGGACTACTTTAAATGCAAAACCCCATTTACCAAGTAATCCAACTTGCCCTCTTCACTCCTCTAGCACTCTTTATTTTACCTGCACACCAACAATTTTCATTTGCATCAAAGTACAAATAGAGGACACCTTCCAGCCTTGAAAAGCTGCTTCCTATAAGCTTTCCCTGCCTTTGCTGTCAAGGAACAGCAGTCTCCCTCATTAACAGCAGCTTTTTGAGGCCTGTCAGAAAGCCAGTCCTTAATCCATCTAAGGCAGACCACACTGATACAGGAGGGGGCTATTTTTAAACAACAGTGTCCTGCCATACCAAGTCAACCTCCTGATGACATCTGAGTAATGTTAGATCCAGCTCAACAAATGCATCATCTCATAGAAAAAGCCAAAATGGTCTTTGACATCTTTGACGTGGCTACTTGTATGTCAGTGATTACTCTTCTTTAGTTGAACTACTCTGAGCTGGGCACTAGTGAGCAGTGACCACCATTGTTGTTTTTATCTGGTAAGGAATCAGTAGAGTAGTTCCCCACTTGAATCTCTAGGCTGGACATCTCTTGAACCTGAAAACCTTCTCCAACTCCTGTGCTTTAGTTGATGGTTTCTCCTCAGTGCTGTCCCTCAATGATTGCCTTTAATTCACCTGATGTATAGGTAATGCATGTTCACTGCATCATATGTGCATTTGTACCCCAGATGCACCAATACAGACTCAACAGTGCCACTTCACAGCTTTATGACTATTAGATAAGCGACAGAAAATATTTATGTTTCATAAATGCTTGTCTATGTTTAGATCACTGTCTCTGCAGTAACAGAGAAGGGGCCATATAATAAATTGTGGAGCCCTGCAGTTTATCTATCCGAAATGAGATAAATTAGCGCACCTGCCCCCATCAAGCCTGCTTCTTCTAGGGCTATTGGCATTCCAAACTTCTAAGCAACTTGCAGCAGGCATATTTTTTAAAGCCAAAAATTGCTTCCTTTTTTTACCCAAAATTTTACCCATCAATCCACTTCAGGAAAAGAGCAGATGCAAACACTTAAGTGTTCTATACAGGAACAAGCTCAGAGAGAAGAGGGCTGCAGAACTCCTCTTTTAACCTCTCCCTTTTGTCCTGATGGCATCTTCCCACAGCATTAAGAATGGGCACTACTCACTTCCATTGCTGGTAGAGCAGCAGATGGATGCTGTGGTGATTTAGGGTCAGGCCCAAGCAGACAATTTTGTCTCATGACACAAAAATTCACCCATATCTGTAATATGCATGATACCCAAGTGGGGAGATGTGATGTGGGCTCTGCTCAAGGAAGGGTCAAAAAACCAACCGCTCCTGGTCATCATAGGATCCTCCAGGACACAGAGTTTATGTTTTCCTCCTAAGCAGAGAGAACTGGATTCTGCTTTTCAGTAGTTGTCTCACATCTCCCCACTTCTCAAACCAGATTTGCACAATGCTCTGTCTTGCTACAGTCAGTGTGTGAATTACAGGGACTTCAGAAAGATCTGAAAATCACAGCTTAAGCACGTCAATGGCATTAAAAACATATACATTTGACACTTCTGTTTTTAGAATCACACATTCTACTTTTTTAAGACTATTTTGGTATTTCTTGCCCTGATAAACCATAGCATCCAAGTACTGCTCAATGTTACATGCATCTCTAACAACTCTGACATAAGGGCAAAGTCCATTATTTAGATTTTACAGATAGAAGAAGAATGCACAGAGAGGCTTGCTGTGTACTTGCAAAGTACTTGCTGCAGACAAAACAAGTGGCTAACTCACGTTCACTGAGGTTTATATTAATGTCCTAACAGTAAACTCCTTCTTTTCCTCTTCCCTTGACACTTGCCTCTGTGTCAGAGAGATATGTATTAAAACTGTGGTAAGTCAGAGTAATAAAATCAAGCACAAAATCAAACTCTTCAAAAGCTGTCAGCCTTCTGGTGTAAAAATCCATATTTCCATGTTTTGATTTGTTTTCCTTAAATATTCAGTGATGCATACTTAAAAATTACTTTGCACATCTTCCTCACAAACTCATTTTCCATGGTGATTATGGAAGACAATGTATAGGCAACAGAGTGTAGACAACCCAGTGGTAAGTGGATTTCTTTCTGTAAGTCTAGTATGCAATCAGAGTGATCAAAGAATGCTGGAGTAAGCTTCTGCTCATCTCAGTGAGATACTACATCTTGTTAAAATACAGGAAACACCTAGCTGAACTGAAATGCCATGTCTTTCTGCTTCTGAGAAAGGCAACATTTGAGGACTGACCTTATTTTAGCTGACCGGTGGCAGAAGAGAAATGTCTAACTTGTGTCATGTCACTCATTCTGATGGAGCAAAGCTTACACTAGAAGTAAACTTCTCTGCATTCTAACAAACATTTGCAGCAGCCAAAGCACAGGAGAAAAGTTACCTAACAAGCTTATATGGAAAACCTGTTGCTCTGTAGAGTGGTAAGCAAACAAGTCAGTTCATGGACCCACATTAAAGCTTAAAATAAGGCTGAATATTTTTGATGCTGAAGTAAAATTATTTCAATCTAATTAACTGCACACATTGCTATACTGTGTTTTATTTACTGCCAGAAATAGAAACCAAAAGGAAATATGTATAGAAAACAAAGATCCAGCTTCTCAAGGTCTTCTCTTACACCAGCATAAACCTACTGTAAAAGCTGCAATACACCAGGTGATAATTCTAAATCCATAATGGTTTCATTGGTGTGAAACGCAAAATACTAAGAAGCAGAGCACTTTATCTATTCTGGTGAAAGGTTTAAGGACACCACATGGAAATGGGTGTGGTTTGGTGTTCTGTCATATAGCACTCAAAAGAAACAACAATAATGTAAAGCTTTTTTTTTTTTAATGTGGCGATGGAAGTTTTTCAGAGCTATGCAGAGCAGCAATACATGGAGCAGCGCTGCAGTACAGTTCTGCCATAAAGGGGTCCCAAATCACAGGTAGTGGTGAGGCTTGCCTCTGGGGGAACATTCCTGGTGTTTCCATTTGGAGATATGTCAATGCCTATGCTGACAGAAAACTGTGACCCAGCTTAAAAATATGCATCTACTTTCTCCTGCCTGAAAATTAATTAGTTAGAGCTTGCCCCCTCCCCATATCAAATAATACCATTTGCTCTTTCACAGGAAGTATTTTAGAGAGAAAAACCCCCACAAACTTAGTTTTAAATCTGGTTACTTTAAATTTCCATGGAACTATTAGAAGAACAGTAGACATCAAGCAAATATCTTGGAACAACAGCAGCAGCAGCAGCAGCCGCCGCAGCAGCAGCCATTCCTCTTACACTACAAAGGAAATCTGTAACCTGTGCTGGCTACAGAAAAATGTAGCATCTGTTGATCACTGGGGGAACTTGGGAAGGGAATGTAAAACCCATGCGGGCTCTGCCATCTTCTGTTTCTCTTCAGACCTCCAGGTGTGCAGTCCCTGGCACAGACCGTGCCATCCCTCTGGGACTGGCACAGCTGCATCAACATCTCTGCCATGGGGAAGAAGAGCTGGGTGTCACTCTAACAAGGGCAGGCTGTATGGGGCTGTCAGACTGGCAGTGCCCACACAAACACAGGCCTTTTGACATGGTGCCTGTGACATGCTAGAAGATGAGCTGGCAATTTCTGTATGCCAGGATGATGGTAGATTCTAAACACCCAGGCCCAATACTCACCAGGTATCAGTGCCCACATTTCTCAGAGGTCTGCACCAGCTGAGCTCATGGCTCAGTCCAAATTACTGTACTAAATCTGAAAACAAAAGTTAAAGCTAAAATGGGGCTAAATCCTGCCTATGTTTTACCCCGGCAGGATGCAACTCAGAAGGGAATTTGAAGGCATGTTCTCAGCTAGGGAGCTGAGGTGACAGTTTAACTAGTAGATCAAATAATTACATCATTTTGATAATGCAGTGTCTGTGTTTGTCTTAAAAATTAGTAATATCGCAATTATTTTCTGCAATAAAAGCCACCCTTCAGCAGATCCTTTTGCTTAACTTCTTAATCAGCTAAGCAAAAGCTCACACTGTGAGAAAATACATTTTCAGCAGACTACTCATTTTCTCCCACAATCTCCCTTTCTCCCCATTTACTCCTTCTTTTCTTCTCCATCATCAATCTTTTAAGCATGCCACTGTGCATTCACATTTTTCTTTCTGCACGTGTCAGCTCAACGCTGTTCCTCAGAGCCCTCTTTCTCCGCCAAATCCCGCAAAGCAGATGTTAACCACTCATTTACCGAACAGAGAACTCCACACACAACTTTGCAAAAGCCAGGCTCTCCGGGTGCTTCCCAGCCACTGCGCTGGAATACTCCCTTCCCTCCGCAACCCACAGCTATGGACAAAGGAGCAAGTAAAATGAAACTGACTTACTGCTATGGCTTGGAGCCTTTCCTTGTGCAACTCTGCTTCCGCCATCCTGGAGAGAAGGACACGGGAGGAGAGAGAGGGAGACGGGTGGGAGAAAAAAAATAGAAGAAACAAGAAGGCAAGCAAAACCAAAACGGAGCTCACACTGCAGTCACCGGGTGGGAACTGGAGTAATTGCAAAGAAAGCTGAGCTCCTGTATAGCAGTCAACCACTTTTGGAGGCACTGCAGCCTGGCTCACGGTAAGATCATTTTAGTCACTGGACCAGTGCCTGCCTCGCTGCCTGTCTCCCAGCTGTATTGCTAAGTGCATTTCATTGCTGCTTCTGTGTGCTGGTGCTGTCACACAAACCATGTATGCACTCTCCAAGCAGCTGAGCAGAGGGATAGCTCGCATGGCTATAATTTTTTGCGTTGACGTCTCAGCTCATTTGCTCCTCCTATGGGGTGCTGGGTCACGACAGGAGCTCGACATCAGTAGCGTGCACAGTAATCCAAACCTGCCTGACTGCAGCAGAGGAAGCAGACAGCTGTGGCACAGCATGTCCTTAGCGAGCAGCACAGCAGGGAGGGAAGGACGGTGGCACATGGCGCAGGGAGAGGGAGCTGCGGCAGGCAGGCAGGCAGGCAGGCAGGCAGGCAGGCAGGCAGGCAGGCAGGCAGGCAGGCAGGCGGCGGCTACAGCCTCAAGCTAAAGCAGGTTTGGCTAAGGGAAAGGACAGGGTGGCAGGAGGGAGAGCATGGACTTTAGGGGAACCGCACAGCCGCTTGTGAATGCAGTGGTAACATGGCACTCCGCAAAAGACTTCTGCTGCAGAGCAGCCCTTAAGAGAAGCAATGAAGAGCATGTGTATAGAAAGGAAGACGTAAGGTGTCCACACACCCTGCATTAACGTGCATTGCAGGTTAAAGGACTGTATTGACATCAGATATTCAAAAGTGACAAGGCTGTGTATGCAAACAACCTGACTGAAGACCTTGGTGTTATACACAGAGGAGGAGGCAGGTGAGGAAGGGACGGCACGCCTGAGCCAGTATCATGAGGGTACCCTTGATTTCAAGGGTACCCTCACATTTTTATTTTTACTTCTATGATCTTCCATCTACTTTCTTTTCTCCTAGACAGCAAAGAAGCCCCCCACTCACTCCCAGTCCAGTCCTACAGGGTGCTGCTGCAAGGATGACACGGGGCTGGCACACTGGAGGGGTGTCTCTGAGCCAGAGCAGCCACTGTGCCAGATGGAGGGCTGAGTGAGCGCTAACTGTGGCATCCTGGGGCTGTCTTACCACGAGGAACAAAAGTGCATTTTACAGCATATAATTTTGATGTAACAACCTCATGCTGACAAAGACAGGAAAACTCCATCATTTTGGAGTAAAGCAATCCGGAAGTCAGCCTGCTTCTTCCCATGTGCTTGCCCTTTCAAATGCCACCCAGCCTGGCATTTTACCTTTACACATCACAGTCTCCTCTCCCAGACATCCTCCACCTCCATCCCACTTCCAGCTCCAGGAACTCTTGCTGCAGGCTGCTTTTCAGTGCAGCTGTTTTCTCAAGTGTTTTCACCTCCTGGTCCTGTTTCCCTTACTGGTGCACAGCCTCCTTGTCTTGTGACAGGATGTCAAAAGTGACTTCTTGCTTAGCTTTGCCTCTGGGAAAAAAGTCCTTTGTTGTACAGAAAACTGAGAACATTATATAATTCCAGTAGTCTCTGTGGCCAAAAGGCAATGTTTTATTGCCATAGCCCAAGTGAGGCAGTGTCTGTAAGTGGGTGTTGGACTCACAGCTAAGGGAAATGCAGAAATTGCAGCTAGATACTGGGACACTCTTTCAGTCTTCCAATTTCAAGTAATTTGTTGAATAGCATCTGTCTTGTAGTTTATTTGGTCCCTGTCAGTCTGTTGTTTTTCTTCAAAACCTCTTTTTTTGTTGGTTTTTTTTGTTTGTTTGTTTTTCATTACCATGTAAAGGTCCATGCACTGCTACTTGTATTACTACAGCTGGTTTTGAAATATCCCATCACACAGGATTCAGACATCTATACTCCCACATGTGCTCTGAGAACATATATGGGCAACTCCTACTAAGGCTTGATAGCTATGCAATTAAATCCCTTCAATACCCTTCTCATGTTTTGCTGCTAAGCCTTGCCCAGGGGAGGAATTCTGCTACAGTCTATATCCAGCAAAGACAAGGGTTATGCCCCAGTGCTTACTGGAGCTGGAATGGGCAGCCTATTCACTCCATGACCTGTAGTCACACTATGTGCTGCCAGAGTGGTGTGTGATATGCATCACATTAGGCCATTCCCTCTTTCCCTCCATATAACATCCACTCAGGAAAGCATTTAAACATATATTTGAGCAATGTAGTCATATATTTAAATGGATATGGGCATCTCAATTATGATACAAAACCTTGGAACAGTTCATGAAGTACACTAACAGCAGCTGAGCTGAACACTGTATTAGCCTCGTGTTTATCCTCTCCAATTTAACTGCAGTGCTTGTTGCCAGCAAGGGATAGGAAGGCTGCATCCTAGTGAATGCTGCTGTGTTCCTGGTCCCTGTGAAACATGCTGTGGGGCTGTGCACTCCTCCAGTTTAGTTTGCCAAGGAAACATGAATCAGCTGTACTGTAGTAGTCCACTCTGCTGGCTCTTTATGAATGTACAGGAATGACAGAGGTCAGCACCAGAGTAGTTTCTTGCTGTTGACTAGCAATGAGGAAAGGCTGTAAGTCAGGCAATAGTAATAGCCTCTGGTTTCCCTGTAGTGTCTTTCTCTCATATGGCTTGAAGCCTGTGATTCAGTGAAGTGAAATTCTTTACCCAAGTGGTTCACAGAGCAGACCCAGGTGAAATGACCTCTATGAGGTGACTCACTACAGGAAGAAGACCATAGGGGACAGCCCCTGTGGACATTTAGTTAGTGAAGGCAACTTTAAGTGAAACAAAACAAAACAACCAGTCCATTTCTACACATTTTTTGACCCATGTTGGTTAAGATTTTTGTTTCCAGTATGTTTTGCTATGTTGGTAAGGAACTTTAATTAAAAAAGTAAGAACTTGTTTAAGGCCTACAGTTTTTTTAATTTGTTTTGTTTTACTTTTAGGGCAGGAGAGCAGGGTGATATTTCCAAATTTCGAAGATACTAGGAAAACAAGAGAGGATGGAGTGTGTAGGGAGGAACAAGAAGATTCTAGAAGAGTAGGTGAGAGAAAAGTATTTTAATATACTTTGTTCAGTAGCTAAAAATTAGGAAGAAAGAAAAAATGTCCCCATTATTTTTTCAAATGTCAGTTAAAAACCTGTTCTTTTCACAGAAATTTTTAGAAGAGCAAAACCTGCTAAATCTTAATAATGTGTAAATTGCATGCCATTTTTCCATGCAAACCAGACTTTTATTTTCATTTCTTTGGAAAAGAGTGTAGGAAACAACCTCTTCAAGGGTGAAGAAGATCCTGAAAGCGCTCTGAGATATGTGTAGCCTGAACTTTATATGAGACAGCTTAGTTATACAGTAGAAATCATATTCTTGTCCTTGCCATGGAGCTGAGCTGGTTTAGGAAAGGTTCTAGTTTAAATCACTTGTGTTTGTTTTTTGACAAGCCAACCAGGTTGTTTTTTTGCCATTGCCCTGCACACTATCGGAACTCTTCTGCATGATGCCAGACATCTTGTCCTTAGGAAACCTTTGGCTTCCCATCCTCCTGGCTCTTGATAGAACTGATTCAGTCTAAGAAACCAGACTTTGTCTTGAAGACTGCGTAAGGAAGGCACACACATACACATGAAGGTCAGGATTAGCACCTCGGCCATAGCAAATGCATCAACATATTTGTGAGGTGATAAATTAGTGGTTGGATCCTGGCAGTGACTGTCAAGAAAACACAGCGCAGGAGGGAAAACAGGCTTCACATTTGCATTTCAGATTGTTTGAGAGGAGATACTTCTGGTTTTTAAAATTACCACATGCCAACACACTGCAAACATTGTTCTGGCATCCTCAATATTGTCAAGCATTCCTGCCTAGGTCTACTGGAACCATACTATTTTCATTTGAGTTGAAATTCTGGGGTTTGATTAATCTGCTTTTTATCATCCTTACAGACTCTGGCTATATTAAAATAGGCCAGGAATGAAAAGTTCATCTAAATTTTAGATTCCTGAGCTCATCACCCATGCTCATTTTTTGTACTCCCTCAAACACGATGCTTCATACAACATAGCCTTTGAAACTTTTGGCAGTGTCACCATCTGGCATCTCCAGGAGAGGCTACTCCATCTGCAATTTTAATTGCAGCTCTTATCTGCAAAAGTCTCTTGCTACCCTTCTCTCTTCTGTACCCAGGCTGCTTGCTGGGGGAGTAGTGTGTCCACAACACCAAGGGTTGTGCTTGGGCCTCTTGGAAGCTCACAGTGTGAGTTGCACCTCAGGGACCCCCATCCCAATGAGACATCACCCCAGGACAGTTATCCTTATCCTGCCTGGACATCTTAACCCGGTAAATGGTGGCTGCATGATGGAGGTTGTGTGTCCAAGCCCTTCCCACTCACCCTGTGTGGCTGGTGGTGAGGGTGCCCAATCTGTTGTCACTCATGCAATGGTAAAAGTGAGAAGTGGCTGAACACTGAAATATGTGCCCTCACCCCTCTGCTGTGGGGCGGCAGATGCTACCATCAGTGCACTTCATTCTCAACTCCCCCTTGCATGGGTTTTCATGGGCCCAGCCCCCAGGCAGTCTGGGTTGGTGGGAAAACCAGGCTGTGCAACAGGACAAGGAAAGACTGGAAAATCTGCCCTCTATCTCACACAGCATTTCACACCTGGAAAATGCAGGTGGTAAAACCATAAATCATATGCCTAAACCATAAATCATATGCCTAAGTTGAACAGGAGGGCAGTGGCAGAGTTCAATCTAGACCTCTGAGTGCAGTTCCATAAGTGCGCAAGATCATTGTTTCTTTATAGAAAAAAAAACCATCAAACTTGGTGTAACTTAAGTTGTTTCTTCTCCCTTTTTTCTGTGGTTTTTTGTTTTGTGTTCGTTTGTTTTTTTCCTGTTTGCTACTTGCTATCAAGACATGGAGTTGAAGCATGCACAGCAGGAGATGGCATTGTTTAAGAAATAAAAATCTAGAGCACAGGACTTTGTTTTAAACCTTCCCAAGACAGCAGGCTAATGAATAGGTAAGCCATAATTTATTAATAAGTGCAGTCTATTAGTTTTTTCCACGTTTGCTTGGTTTCATTCTGCAGCCATGGGGTGGTTGCACTAAGTGTCTGACTAGAGGGGTCTCCACATAGTCATGACAGCTACAGGACACCTCCTCTGAACAGACCACCAGATACTGTGTGTGGTAGGGGCCCTCAGGAGACTCCATAAACCAGAAATCTCCAGGCCAAATGATGTCTGTTGTCCAGAAACAGTTGCTTGTAGGTGATTCGGCTGGGATGAGGAACAAGAAGCAATTGTTTTCCTGAGATCTCTTGTTCTGCCAGCCCCACTACCATGCTAAAACAGCCTCATGTTAGCCTGAAATTTATTCACCTTGCAGTAACTTGTCAGTTACTAATGTCCTTGGCAGTAACTAATGAAGCAAGCCACAGAGCACCCCCTGCCAAAGCCTCCAGTAAAGCTGGAGATGCTATTTGCAGTGACCTTCCTTGAAGCAGGGAAGAAGAAGAAATTATGTAGGCATTTTACTTTTCTCCCAGGCTAGTCTTCTGGTAGCTGGGCTTATTCGAAGCTTTCCAGGTGAAGAAAGCAGCCTGTCTCCTCTTGAAATTCCAATGTTGGCAGCTAGCACCACAGCTCACTTATCCAGCTGCAGGAGACTAGCATGGCTCCCAGGGAGCAGAGTAGGATTGGATGACCTGCAGAGGAGAAGTGTAAGGTAACCTTTCCCAAATTCCTTTAGTCTCTATGAAATTACACAAAAAGAAAGTCCTGTCTTGTCCTTACCTTCCGCTTTCTGTTCTCAGTACCTCCCTTGACACTCAAGATCCACCTGGGGCAGAAAAGGATGATGAGAGCAAGTAATACTCCCAGTACTACACTGCAGGACAGGGATACAACTGTGAACAGAACAACTCTTCACTAAAAAGGGAATTTTTGTTGAGTTTAAATTCTGTCAGTGTAATGATGCCACCAAAATAGGTCTCTGCTTTTCTTAGTTGTGCATCTCTCTATAGCTGTTAATGAGTGGAGAATCATGTGTACCCGAGGACTTGTGCTATCCACCCCATCTGAAACATTTTGTTGCATTGAGTTTCATTGTTCCTGACAACTTTAATGCTGACACAGAAGAGACTCTTGCCCCTTCAGCCCCTCAAAACTGGCTTGGCTATTCATTCTGCCAGAAAAAAAAAAAAAAGGAGGAAAAAGTGTACATTTTTTCACTTTGGATTTAAAAACTAGAGCTTTGTTCTTGTAGGTTCTGGCATTTCCCTCTCCTTTTTTTTTTCAAACAACACAGACTGCAGCAGGAAAGCTGCTTTTAGCAGTATTTATTTCTGTTCTTGTGCCTGCTGATCATTCTCCACATATAGTACATAGCTGAAATGATATTCCCTTAAAAAATGCAAAAATATTTACTACTGAGATTTGGGTTAGTACACTGGATTTTGCTTCAGAAGTGAGATAGTAAAGAAAGTAAGTTGTCTGCAGCCCAACTGCAAAAAGCTGTTAGAAAGGTGAATATAAACTACTGTTCCAGAACATAACTGAGGCTAGAATCTGAATGTTTGTTTTTTACTACTTCTGTGATCACTGTGTGACCTTTGTTTTTGTTCCCCCATATACGATCAAAAGACAACTTAATACCTATTGCTTAAACATCCTTTCAGTGTCAGATCCTTTAGACCATTCTCAGTTTGGTCTCCTATCCTCAGGCTCCTTGAAGAAGGACTACGAGATTGGCATTGGATTTGCAATGCCAAAAAAGTAATGAGGAGTCCACTCCAGCGTACAAAGGCAGTTTTTGTTAATGACAAGCTTTCAGCTAAGGTTAAATAGCCAGGAAATTTATGATAGCATTACCTTCCTCCTTAGCGGAGGGGCTGCCCAGAGGTGTGTTCGGCTTGTCTGCATCAAGGCTGTAATGTAATGGTGGGCATTTAAATGAGCCCATCTCAGCTCCAGCACGTTACAGAAATGAAAGAAAATTTTGATTTTATCTCTGTGATGAAGAGGAGTTAAATCCATCCATTCAAATAAGGAGTCTTACAGTAATTTGAAAGAGTGAATCAGATCAGAGTCAGGTTCACTTATCACAGTCCATCTTCTGAAATCCTTCAGGGGCCTGTCATGTATCCTTTGAGCCTACTAGACAGTGGTGCCAGCCCTAAAAAAAACCCCAACAAACTAACTGGAAAACCAAAACAAATTACATCTTTTTAGACAATATCCCATTTCTGGTCCTCTAACCTGACAAAAACTTTGGCACAGAAATCATCTCCTGGCCTTTTGGCCTCAGCTTCAGATAGTGGCAGTCACATAGAAGAGACAAAAATAACTTGTTACTTTCTGGACACATGCTGAAAGTTTAATATGAATTTTGGATCAGTCTACGCTATGTCCAAATTGGCACATCCAACCTCCCTTGTTATCTAAGGAATTCATTAAGCTTTTCACAGCCTGAGGCAGCCAACAAAGTGCCAAGACTTTGCCTTGAACCAGTGTAACACGGGTATGTGTTATGCAAAGATACTGCATTGCATATATACAAGTGATTTCTTCCAAGGATCATTAATGCTGTTTCTTTTCCATGGTCACAGTTCCAGTGCTCAAATCACAGGCACACAAACAGACTGTGATGTCCCTTTCATGGGAAAGGTATCCCCACTGGTTCCTTGCTCAGGGTCTCTGCAAAAGGCTAGTACTACAAACTGAAGATGTTGAAAAAACCTTAATCAGAATTCCTGAGAAAAATGCAGGTTCCACTGACTTCCCGCTCATGTCACTCTAATGGTATTATTTTATAACATTTTAAGGTACAAATTGGAGAACTGTTTTACATTGTGTTACATACAACATACAAGCCTCACTCAATGATATAACCATTAAACTGGAATCTCTAGTGTGCAGCTAATTAGGAAATCATCTTTATGTCTTGCACCTCTAATGTAAAAAAGCCTTGTTTAGTAAGTACTCTTCAGAAGAGACAGTGTTCATTAAATCTAGTAGTCAGCAGTTCCTAGGGTGAAATTTAATGCTGATTTACAAAGCAGTCAATGATTGACGTTGTCTTCTACTGATTCTAGTGGAAAATGATTCTTAATCTTCTAGACTGATTTGAAACTCCCTGTCAACATGTCTACATTTTAAGCTTCTGCATATATTCCAATTCTGAAACTCAAAAGAGAATACAATACATAATTGTTCCAAAAGGAAGCAGTCACCCAGCCTTTTAAATAAAGATATTTGGGAAGAGGCTGAATGCTCTGAACTCTGAAAACTTCCAGTTATGTCTTATTTTAGTACTTAACCAGACTTTTTCTTGAACTAGAGAATAACAACACGTGGAGCAAGGCTGCAAGTATCCTCAACCTCATGACAGCAGGGAATTCAGACCTCTCTTCATGTAGTTACGTTAGTTACTGCTAGGTGTGCAGGAATGGAAGCAAAGAGGCTCCCTATGAGGCTGTGACTGACTTACAATAGGCATATACCATGCCAGAGCCTACTGTAGCTATCTGCTCTATGTACTTGTTCATAATACATTAAAATAATAGTAACCATGTAGCAGGGCCCTCTTCACAAAGGGAGAAGAAGGAGACATGTCAGGCTGTTAATTTAAAAATATAAGACTTTTTTTCTTGAATTATTCTTGTGCAGAACTAGAGTCTTGCAGATATCTCCCAGGAGGTTTGATTAATTTAGTGAACTGAAAAAAATCCCTCACCGGAGGCCTGCTTCTGCCACAGACCACTTTTTACATCACAACAGTCTGAGACTTTCATTAGGGTGGTGGAGGAGCCTTGCTTTGCTTATAAAATTGTAGAGAGACACAGCTAATGAAAAAATGCATCTCTTCTTCATGATGTTACCCAACATGATTGTCTATTCTTTGCTCATAGAAAAGAAAAATCATCTCCCTTTTTGTGTGTTTTTCCTTGATTTCTTTAGATGATTGATTTATTTGATCTGCTGATGTTATGGGCCACATCGGATCTATTTAGGCAAATTAATATTCTCCACAGTTTAGACTGTTCCATTAGTAGAAAATATACATTTTAAAGACTGATTAAATATTTCCAGTTGAGATTTGGAAAAAGACAAAAGTGTTTCTTGATTCTAGTGCCCAGGGAGTCACATGGTGTGATTTTATAGCTGTTTCAGGATACTTAGAACATGTGTAAACCTACATGCATATGTCCACAGCAGATGTCAATATTGTATCTGGTGTGTGATGGCAATGAGGTGACAAGAGCCCCAGACGTGTCTGTTTTAACCAACATCTTCAATGGATCTTCTACATCACAAATTACTAATTGCTAAGCCCCTGTTCAATTATGTACCAGTTCAGTTATATTCAATGGACATATCTCCATGTGTTCATGAGAGTCCCATTTAAGGATGATGGCACTTTTCAGAAAACAGGGACCATATGGAAGAAGGAACATTTAAAATTGTATTTTGAGTTCTCACATTTCAAGTCTATCTTGGAATTTCATTATTCCCTCCCCCTCCTTCTCTCCCCCCCCCCCGACAACTTTCAAATCATCCTTTCATGAAGGTGTTTCATTGCCTGTCTTCTTATCTTCTTTTTCTTTTAATGTGAACTCCTCAGTACTGGGACTGCGTGCTATGTGGCTGCTGAGGATGGATCATGATTAGTTAAACTGCATTTGACATTGCAATTGCTGCACCTACCAAAAAAAAAAAAAAAAGCTAATATTTAGTGTTTAAGGAGTATTGCTAGTGGGAATATAATGATAATTTATCAAATCTAGCTTACACACAAGATATGCATGAAATTTAATGAGATATAATGATCAGAAAACACTCCCATTTTATCTGGTGAACTTCTCAAAAGATTTATTTTTTTCCTAAAGTTAAGATACATTCTGAGAAAAGTACTTCACACTGTTTTTTACTTTCATGTGGAGTGCATTTTTTATGGGAATATAAAATTGCAAGTGGAGTGATGTATTTTTATTTTTGTTTAAAAAAAATTATTAAAAATCCTTCTTATTAGTACCTTCAAAATAATAATGCTTTGCCTGGGAGTCTACAATCACAGCTTGATGAACAACTCTAGATTTGATTTCCCTTTCAAAATGCACTGGTTTTAAATGACATTGCACTTGTTATCAATCTAAGTTTCCAGCCCTCTACTGACTGATTGATAGTTAGTTCTGTCAGTACTATATTATGGCAGGGAGTTCCACAAATCAGCTCCCCCCAAAAAATGCTTCTTTTTAAGAGCCATTTTTTTCTCAGTTTCACAGCACCTGTTATCTGGCTATCAGAGCTTTGATTTAATATTCTAGTCTGCCTATCTCATCTCATGATGGAAGTGTACCAGCTGTGAAATTTTATAGTGGGAATCATTCCTGCGATCAATCTAAGCACAGTTTTACTGAACACCACAAACCCCCTACTATTGCAGATGAAAAGTGTTGCTCAAAATCTTCTAGAGTGAGGCAGAGAGGAAAAAAGACACAAAACAAAAGGAACATTCTTAATCCTTTGAAGAGGAATAAAGAATGCAGTGAGAAAAATGAGTTAATAATGTAAAAATGGCAGGAAAAACAGAGGTCGCCTTTAGATTGGAGATCTGGAATGAATTGTCAAATTAAAATGATGTTGTAGGGGAAGCAGAACAAGTATTTTCGTCTGTTGTTTTTGTGTTAAAAATTCCACTATAAGTATTATCTTGGGTTTTGTTTGCCTTGAGTGAACTGCAATTTCATCAGCTGCAATGCCAGAGAGTCCAATGAAGCATAGCAGCAAGTAGAAAGCTGGAAAAACCTTTCAGCTGTACCCACATCAGAGAGGACTGTAAATAAAAGTTGATTCAAGTTCTTAAAGCTGGTTTAGTTTGTTTTGGAGATCAGAAGACGAAGCTTGAATTTTTATATAGATGTGCCCACCAATATACAGAGCTCCACATGCAGCCTAGGCAGTTCCTTTTCCTATTGTTGCAAAGCCTAACTGGGCAAATTGAGGTCCGTGGATACTGTGGTTATTGCAGTTTTAACATTTAATGAAGTTGTGATCTTTTGGCTTTGGATAAAGCACAGTGTGACAACAAATACTGGCTACGACTGTATGATGTCTCAGTATCTTCTGCCCCTCACAGCAGGCTACAATTCTATCTCGGAGCCTTTGAACAGATTACTTGCAAATGGTAATACCACTGAAGTCACACAACCCTCTGTCTGTGGGGCCTGTTTTGCATGATTTGCCCCATACAGCCTGGATTTACTCAACTGCCACACTTGTAGCAAATGTGCGTAGAGCCCTTCCCAAATATTCATTCGCAAAGCCTAGCCATGATGATGATGATGACTCAGCTGCTGAGTCTGTGTAGTAGAACATGCTACCATTTGTAGATTTTGAAATGTGGAAGGTTTTCTTGGATGTGGAGAAGGCTTAAGTAGTCTGGTTTACCTGCAGGGGATGGGATATCTTTCTGACACAGGATTGGGGTATAGGAGGTCCAACGTCTGTTCCTGGCTGTTTTGCCCCCCTGTGCCACCCCCACATAGGGCTGCTTTTCCCCACAGCTCCAAACACTTGCAAAGCCCAGTAAGGTTTCTGACAATGGGCAGCCTGGCCAAGCTGCAATGGGAACGTTGATGGGAAATGCAGAAGAAGCTGAGAGTTCTCCTGAATTTCCACAAGTGGTTGTTTCCCATGGCTTATAACTCAACCAGATTTTAGAGAGGATATTTTAAGTCAAAGCAAAGCATATTCAGCTTTCAGTGGTTAGCATTCCTCATTTCAATACTTCAGCCTAATCTGCTGATGTTTCAGAACTGCTAAAATAAGACATACACAAACTGAGGAAAAAAAAAAAACCCAACTAAATGTTTCTACTGCTTTGATACAGTTGCTGCTACCACTGCACTTACAGAGCGGGAATGAACTGAGGGCAACTTTTAACTCATGACTATCAGCTTCACTGGCAGATCAGATGTCTCCCAAAAGCAGCAGATCCCATGCCTTACCACTGAAGAATGTGTGAAGTGGTAGACCACCAATCTTCCCAGGGCACTACAGCTGTAACCAAAGTCTGCGTAAAACACAAAAACATCTCAATGCGTTTGAAGCAATTCAGTCTTTGCAGTAAGGACATACACACAGGCAGAGTTAAACTTTTGCACTTCCCACCCTTTACCCTAAGCCCCCACTTTTATGCTGCCCATCAGGATAGGAGCTAGAAGGGCAGTGGGTCAAGGCACACAGGACAAACGTGGTTCTCTGAGCAGAGAAAACTGTTGCTGTGATCTGTTCCCAACAGGCTGACACTTGGAGAGGCTATCATGCGCTTGTGCTGGAGTTAAAAGGCCTTATAAGGCAAAGCCTGAACAAACTGTTAAGCAGTCTGAAGTGTTCCTCAGTGCTGAAAAACCTCCAGGGAATGCACAACATACCCCTGGCAAAGATTACAGCATATTTCACAGCAAGCTCACAGAGTAACAAAGCAGATATTGTATCTTTGAATTTCAGGCTCTGCAGGCTAGTCTCAGCAAGAAAATTAAGATCAGGTCCCCTTCTTGGATTCATTTTACTGCAGTGGGGCAAGCTAAGTGTCATTCATTATATCTGTCTTTAAGATTTCATAAAGTTACACATCAGCATATTCTGGAAATATGCTCTCTACAGCAGAATACTTATTTGGAGGGCTCTGTATGCTGTTGGCTGGACAAACCAGATCTATTTGATCTGTGGTAGTAGTCAATACCAACGACAGAATGATCAGATGTTGCTCCTGAAATCTTCAGAGTAACCCAGTCCTGCTTTGGCACCCTCCAGCTCACTGGAGGTCGTGAGGTATGAGGAATTCCAGCACCTTCTCTTTTCCTGCCACGGTTCAGGTGGAGTTGAGACACAGCTGCCTCGCACCCTCTTCACATGCCTGCAGGAAGAGCATTGCATGCTTACATGCAACAGGGTTGTCATCAGTGGCACAGAATCTAGTTGGAGGCGTGTAGCTAGTGGTGTCCCCTAAGAGCCCAGTATTGTTGAAGTTATCCATCACTGACTTGGATGACAGGACAAAGGCCTCCTCAGCAAACTCGCTGATGACACAAAGCTGGGAGGAGTGGTCAATACCCCAGTTCAAAGCCTTGTTCTTTCGCTACAGGCCCTTGTAAAAGTTCCTCTCCAGCTTTCCTGCAGGCCCCTTTCAGGTACTGAAAAGACACAATAAGGTCAAATAAGATCACTCTGGAGCCTTCTCTTCTCTAGGCTGAAAAACCTTGAGTGGATGAGGGGACTGGAGCAGCTCTTATCAGGAAAAGCTGAGGTAGCTGGGCTTGTTTAGCCTGGAGAACTCTAAGAGGAGGTCTAGAGAATGTCTATAAGTATCTGAAGGGACAGTGTCAAGAGAGTGCAGCCAGGCTGTTAGTGGTGCCAAGCAGTAGCACATGAGACTACAGTAAGAAACTGATGCACAGGAAGTTCCACCTGAACATGAGGAAGAATGTCTTTACTGTGTAGGTGGCTGATCACTGGAACAAATTTTCCACAGAGATTTTGGAGTCTCCCTTACTAGATACTGAAGAACTGTCTGGATGAAATCCATGCTCCATGACCCTGCTTGAGCAGGGAGGTTGAACCAGAAGATGCACTGTGATCCCTTCCAACCTTACCCATTTTGTGATGCTGTGATATTTTGGGGTGCTCACTCACTCACAAAGCAGTGAACTGCTCCAGAAAGATATGAGCCATTTTCCCCCCCACAAACCAGACAAAACTGCTGCAAGTCTAATGCCTCATGCTTACACACATTTTCTCTGATCTCTTCTCTGGTTCTGCTGTTTGCATTCTCTTACTCAAGTCTGTATACAGTTCAAGCCCCTTCCTTGTTCTTTTCTGATGTTTTAAAATAAATCCTTTCCAATTCCTTTTTCTGTTTCTACCCAGCTGCCTGTTTACATTATGCATGTGACCCAGAAATTACATGGGCATCCAGAGGGAAAAGCATATTCAGTCACTTCTCCAGAGTGAATATGGTTGTTCAGAGCACTGCTATTAATTATAGAAGTAACAGAAATATGTGAATGCCAGTGTGGAATGACTTTCAAAAAGCAATATCATTGAACTGAGATTTGTTTTGTTCCTCCTAGAAGGAAGCTGCATGGAGGTAGTCTTGCTACAGCTGAAGAGAAACAGACTGGGCATCTGTTGGATATCCACTAGCTCCCTCCTCATACACTATCTAATAGATTGTTATGGTTTAGGAATGGTACTCCTCGATTTATTTCTCTCACCGAGACTCCAAACCACACTGCTGCTGGCTCGCTCCCCCCTTCCCCTCCCTCTTCCTGCTCCAACGGGATGGATCTGAGAACTGCAGGCACAAAAGGTGAAAATAACAGGGTGAGATAAGAACAGTGTACTGGACAGAGCAACAAAATAAGAAAACAAACAATAACAGCAACAATACTAATATCAAAAGGTGTAAAACAAAGAAACAATTTGCACAGAAAGTTCACAACAAATACAAACCAGCTCTTTCCCACCATGCTTTCTTACAAGCTAAAAAGGATGCCTTTCTCCTTGAAAGTGAGATAGAGTCCCTTTCCCCCACCCCTGGAAATGATGTGAGGTGGCACTGAATAACATTAGGGTCTGGTCATGCCCCCTTCCAGCTACTGTAAAAAATTAACCCTGTCCTGGCCAAAGCTAGAACATCAATATCCATGCAAGAAGGGTTTGCCAACATATATTTCATTTGCGGTTGGTACCTTGGTCATGGATGCCAAAGATAGGACTGGTAGTTCTTTGTCCATGGCTATAATTCACTTCTGTCCTAAGAAAAATTCAGACATATTGCAACCTAGTCAATTGCAGTGATACACACATTGTCATGGATGCAAAAGATGTATCCATACATCTTCGTTACATCATACCAGTCTTCTTCATCAGAAGGAAGACTTGTCCTACCTAAGTTTCAGCAGGGCACTGGATACTGCAAATCAGCAGCCAGCTAAAGTGACTGGAGTTGAATGAGGAGCAACAGCACATTAGTCATCTACAGATAACAATTGACAGTGACTGAAAAGGGTTAAAAAGTGCTGTTTGTCTTGTAACCATAACAAAACCAAAACATTGTAAGTATTCAACTTTTCAGCAAATTAGTTTTGACCATCTTGTGCATGGCTTTCTAAAAATGGACAGACAATTGAACTGGAAGGCACTTCCATAAAGACAGAGCATTAAATGAATGTTTCAGAAAATCACATTTGAAATCCATCAGCACAAGAGCATTCTCATTGAAGATACATGACCTCTAGGAAATGTCTTCTCTAAACTACTGAACAGCAGCAGCTGGTGACCGGAAAGAGCCAAACTGAGGTATAGTTATTTTAAAAGACTGGTGGTAAAGGCAGGCAAAGAGAAAAAAACCCAAAACTATGGAGAAAAGCAATGTACACAAATACAATGCAGAAAAAAAAAAGGCACTCAAACCAGAATCAAATTGGGGGATATCAAATCAGTGCTAAGCTAAAGGTCAGAGGAACAAAAATAGAGAAATGAACACAAATTCTCCCCTAGCAAAATTAGATATAACAGATGGGTGAAAACCTGTTATTAAGGTTGGTTCAGGCCAGGGACTACAAGTATGACTCGATTTTGTGTATAACATATATATGACTGCTTGCATCTAGCTGTAGAAGCCTAGAAGAGAAGGGACTAATGTGTATGTCTTAAACACAATAGTCCAGTAGCTTGGAGCTAAACAAGGATTGAAAGTAAGAACACTCTGTGAGAAAGGACAGGATATGACTGGAGAAGGGGGCCATACGAAGGTACAGCAGTATGTTTCTGGGACAAACATCTTTTTTTCTGGCTCCTGGACATAAGCACAACACAGTACAGCACAAGTGCAGGAATGAGGTTGAGAAGTAGGCATGAACTGTCAACTAAAGGTCAACCCAGTAGGAGGGGGACACCAAAATCACCAAAGAACCCTAAGATCCTCCAACCTATTTCCAGAAGGTCTAGAAGAACAAACTGTGTACGACAACTAATTTGCATAGAAAGTGAGAAACTTAGCTCCAGTGTGGGAAAATTTATCTATAAAATGTATCCCTAGGAAGCCCAGGCATTGCCCCCAGGACTCTGTAACATCCCATCATCTGGATCAACATTGGAGACAAGAATGGTGATCTTGCTTTCTTCCTTTATTCCTTCCTTCCTCTCTCCCTCTCTTTGATTTCCCTCTCCTTTCACCCTATCAAAATCCACCACTGTGTGCTTATACTAGAAAACAAGGGACTAACTTATACCAATTTCCATGCCAAGTGTATAATTTACTGATAAAACTCTGTAACTTTTGGGGACCCTCTGGCTTCTGTCGTTCCTTTTTGACCATGAGCATCTGTGGGCTTGCATGTTCTCTTCCCTTTCAGTGTGGAACGCCCCACTAGCTAATTTTCACCAGTCTCCTGAAGCAGTCCTTTTGTGGTGTAAAATAAATTCCAGGCTGCCGTAAACTGCTGACACTGGAAACTTCTTTATGTTCTTCTCTATGTTTTATCCACAAACCTCATATTTTTGTTACTATTTGGCATTATAATCTACAGTAGTAAGGAGAAAAAAAGAACTCTAATGATTTCCAGATCTTGTAGGAAGTGATGGTATTTTCTGAAAGCTAGAAAATAATACATGGGTGCTGGGGTTTGACTTTGCTTAATCCCCCAATATTTATAAATAAAGAATGCCAAGGAGTTAAACTAGACAGTTCAGTGGTGCACATGAGACTCAGAACAGATCTTTGACAATGCCACCCTTGACTGGTATCAAAACTGTGTATTCAGGAATGATCCAGAAGCTCAAATACCAATGCCTAACCTCTGCATGCTTTGAAAATAATGCCTATGCTGCCAGTTACAACCTTGTAATTTTTTATGCCTACTTTTTGACACAGAAGATGTTCCCAAAATCTGGGGGGTTTCCCTACAAATAGCTGTGAAGGCGACAGGAACAGAGTTTGCAGAATTTAGTATTTTATATTTATACTGTCAAGCAAAGAAACTCAAGTGAGAAAAACATTTTTACTATGTGCCTCTGTACAAAACCACTACCAACTGAAAACTCTGATGTCAAAAAGATATCAAAAAAAGCTTTGGTGTCTGATGAGAAACTTTTTTATTAAGCCTATTCAGGTCCTACAAAATCTAGGAATCAAGCTGATGGTGTTCTGCTCTCTTTATGAACAGCTTGAAGCCTGTGCCTTGTTAAATGGGATTTGTACTACTCTGGTCTGCGAAAATGAGTTGAACATTCATTTCCAAGGTTACCCTGGGTTAGAGACTGCTGATGGGTATGCATTTGGTAAGGGGGAACTCTGATCTTTGTACCTGGGATTAAATTCTGTAGAGGTACAAAACCATTTTATTTTCTGGAACAAAGCTGTGAGACCATGCTATCTTCTATGGTCAGTATGGGATTAAGAGCATAGGGACCTGACTGCAAGCAAAATGTTATTGAAAATATAATTACTGAGCTGACTAACTACAATACTATTAGAGGGAGAAGCTGTAGGGAGGGATGAATTGCTGCTTGTCTACTTTATGATTCATTCATCTGATTATGCCAATGGAAACAATTTGCTGTAGTGTCTTTTGTACACAACCAGGAAACACAGAGCTCTCAGAGCTCCAGTAGTTCTCTCATTTTAGTATGGCTTGGTACCATTTGAATCAACCTGCATGTAATTAGACTCCAAAGTGCCCCCTATCACACATAGAGGCACTTTTCCTAAAAAAAGCAGACAAAGCCATATTAGGTCAAATTTGCCCAGTCCATGTAAACCAGCCTGTGATACTGGAAGACTTGCAGGAAACAGGCACACATGCTTTGGAGATCAAGGAAATCAGTGAAGCTGTACTGACTTAATGTGGGCAAAGGTCCCGGAGGAGATGAGTGTTTGTGGCTATGAACCTATGCATGTGGCTGGTAGAAACCTGAAGATTTGAATTAGTTCTCTCTCGTCATCTCTCAAAGAAGTGATCTAGCCCTGAGTATGCCAGTAAGCCGCTCATCAGGAAACATTACAGAAAGCCCTAGGCACGTGCACCCTTGTAGCTGCTTTTCCTGTCATGACTAGATCTTTCCATGTGTCCTTGTTCTTGACAGATAAGAGAAGATCTTTTTAAAGTGCTTCTTGGCTGACACTGACACCTCAATAGACAGATAAAAAGTAGAGAGGTTTCCTCCTCCTGTTTTTCCTCCTCCCATCCACAATTGTCACTTATCTCCCCAGCTAAGCCAATTATAGTGCCTCAGAAGTGTCCCCACGAAGAAAGGGAAGCAGACAAACAGACACCAATTGAATTTCCTACAGGCACTATACAGAAGTTGTTTTGTTCCTGCAACAGAGCCATTACTCACTTCTGTCACTGGTGACTCAACTGAAGACTGAGCCCTGTGAGACAAAAATAATGCAATATTCCTAAAAATTCAGCAGGGACTGCAGAAATTTATTTCATTATCAAACTGCAACCTACTCTTTACTGTTTCAGAAAGCTGTGAAGGGAGAGAAAAATAAGGGAAGAGGAGGAAAAGGCAGTGAAGAGGAGGAAGGAGCAGCATAGGGGAGGGAGGGGAAGAATAACTGACCATCTCTAAACTCCATTGCCTTTGTATACATAGCTGATGCCATCATTACCTAGTAAAAAGAAAAAGATGTCTTTATTTGGACTTCAGTAGCAGCCTGGCCACGGATAAAGACTTCCATTGTGCCAGGCAGGCACTGCATAAATGTTGAATGAAGTGTGGTCTAAGGACGTCCTCTGCAGGAGCCTAAGACTCCTCTGGAGAAAGGAGAAGCATGTCTGTGCTAGCTTAAGTCCATCTCATTTGGGCAATAATGTAACAAGGGCTCTGTAGTACTAAGTGGGCTGTTGGTTAGCTATCCAGGGTACAATTTGCACAGAGGTTCTGCTGCTGTCCAGGGCAGCTAACACAAAGCTACTGGGGGCCTGGGCCCACTTTCCAACTGCAGGTAACACTTCACTAAGAGCGGGAATGAAGAGCAACAAAAAGGACCCAGCCTGCCAAGGACAGCATTCAAAGAAGCTGTCACTAAGTTTGATGCAAACTTTAATGAATAAAACATCTTGTCAGAGTCCTAAAGCATTGTTGGGTCTACGCTCTTAAAAAACTCATGTCAGTACCATTTTGTTAATATATTTGTTTACTTATATATTTAATATACTTGTTTAATATGCATCAAACCCATACCAGTGAAATTTTTAGAGCAAGTGGCTGTACCTGGCAAAGCTGTGTTTTGGTTAGAAGAATTTGCACCATTATAATTGTGTGAAATAAGAACAGCTGAAGTACGCAAGGGCTTTTACTGGAACAGCGGTTTTTGCAGAGCAACTGTATCTGTTACCAACAGAACATTCTAGCAATATTTGCGTTTGAAAGACCCCCCAGCCATAATTCTTTTAAAGTGTATATTTTATTCAGTTTTCATGATATCTTCAATATTTGCATAAGATAAATTGTGTCTGTCCAGCTCTGGCATCCCCTGAATATTGTTTAACAGGGCAGGAGAAAGGAATGTAAGAGGAAAGGGAAAGGGAAGGAAGTGATAGTTTTACCTCAATCTTCAAAGAGTGAAACAGAAAACCTTCATTTTTCTAACTACTTCTGATTGCTAACTGAAGGATTTATTTTGTGTGTAAATTTGTATAAATTATCCTTTGGATACAGTGTTGAAAGCATATGAAACTTGTGTAAATGTGTGTGCATCATCTAAAGTGAAAGGTGTGATGTGAAAGATATATTGCTTTGGCTCTCAGCAGATTCATGTGTATTTAATTCCAAAGATGAGAGAATAGGCTTTTACTCTCTCTTTTTATATGCCTAACCTTCAGTTTTCCTAGGCTCCCTGTTGCTTGAAATGAACACCTCAAGCTCCCTTTATTGGAAGACATCCTTCACAAGAAAAGCCAAGGTGATTGTTACATCCATTTACTTCACCCAATGACTCAAGCTCCTTCCTACAGCCTTTGACAAGACAAAGGTGAAATATCTTTTTGAAGTCCAGTGAGAAGGCATTATGAAGCTATGTTAATATTTGGAGGAGTCATTTCATGTTCCTCCCTGGGCACAGCATCCAACAATTTCAGAAATGTGTCAAACAACAAATGGAAATATAAAAGTTTCCTAATTTTTAAGTAAAACTGTCCCAAAGATGTTTGACAATCAGAAGTGATTAAAGGTGACTGGGGATAATTAAAATTTCAGTGCCCATAGTAAAAAGCAAACAGCTCCTAGTTCCAGTTAGGTAACTAGAAACAGAATTAATGCTCTTTCGTTGGCTAGCCTAGTGACGGAAACATTGGCAGTACTGATTCAGCTCAAGGAAGGTACTTCTAGCAGCCTACAGTTTTGGGGTTTTTTCTTAATTCTTTGTTTCAGCTCCTGCCATGTGATGTACTATAATGTATCTCCCTGCCTTCTAGGTTAGCCCAGTGAAACCTCTGTGTTGATGACCTGTCCTGTTTATTGCAGACATTAGCATTCCTATAAGAAACTGTGAATCACAGCAGGTGTTCATCTTCAGATAAGCCTGACTTTCCCTGTATGCACACCTCTTTCTCAGATATAAATGTACAACTTTGCAACTATCCTGGTAAAGTCTTGATGGTTTTTCTGGGTATGTTTTGGTGTTTTGTGTTATTTGGTATTGTTCTCACTAGTTCAGGTTTCTTTCAGAGAATTCACCACCATTCAGGGAGGAGTTCCAGGTTAGAAACACCATGACTATTGCCTGCTGATGTTATGGTTGGGAATAACTGCTTGGTTTGCTCTTACTTGTCCCTTTCAAAGTTGACATATGGAGTCTTCAGCCATCCTTGTGAAAAGCATCCCTCCCCATTATGTATTGGAAAATGTACACTTTGGATGATGACATTTGATGGTACATTCTGGCCATCTGATACCTAAAATTTCTCTTTCTGTTTTTAAGACTGAGCCTCCTTTTTTTTTCCAGCACCAGGAGTTTCTTTCATCTGTGATAGCAGATGGTGATCGACCCCTGCTTCAACATCTGGGTACATGATTGTTTCATTTCCAAGCAAAATGTAGCAAACATGCTTCTCTGCAGAGGATGTCTTGCCCTCCCATTCACTCTCCTTTTCCATTAGATCATCTTAATTAAAACATCAAAAGAAAATTCAGTTATATAATTTTTTGTTGAACACAACAGCTCCTCAGTTAGAGGTAACTAAAATGAAGTGCCAGTGAGAGAGTTGAGTCTTAAATACATGCAATCCCTTTAAATATCTCAGAAAATATAAGTAAGTAAGCAATGATCACATTAGCCAAGTCCTTATGCTCCTTTTCTGCTTTCTGATCTGCATCTGATGCAAAAATTATGTGGTCTGATGCATTTCAGGGCTACTTACCTGTGGTGTACCCTGAAGATTTTTTTTTACAGTACATTATGATTTGATTTACGTTCCATTACTAAGTACTGAAAGAGTTCTTAAAAAACGTTATGTATCATGATGCCTAAAAAATGCAAATTTATAAAAAAGATAAAAAGGCGTGAACTACTGGAGACATTTATTCATTTGTGTGCTGGTTTAAGGGTAAACCAGCAGGGGAAATGAACTCAACTCAAAAGAGAGATTATAACAATTTAATAAAACAATACAATAAGTACAATTATACAGACAAACAATTGGTTTTAACCCACAAAACCCAAATGTATAACCCAGCACCCTGAGGCAGGAACAGAGTGGTGTTCTTTGGGCCCCCTGAGTCTAAAGTAAAAGGAGGGGGGAAAACCTGTTGGTGAGAGTGCTGTTACAGTCTGGTCAAGGGTGGTGATTGCAGTCTGGTTGAAAAGTGGTGGTTGCAGTTCAGTCAAGAGTGGTGGTTGCAGTCTGGCTGAGAGTGGTGATCTGCAGTCTTCGTCTGGATCCCATGAGTGGTTCCAAAAGTTCCAAGACTCCAAGATTATATATTGTCCAGTTTAAGCAGGAATGCTCAGTACTTCCCTCAGGGCGGGGAGTTCCACAATGGGTGTGAGGACAGGGAGGCACCCTCCTATCTCACAGGCCTCTTAACACCTACTTTATAGCCTGAGGAGTCAGGCTGCTCTGGGCAGAAGGTGTAAATAGTCTATTGATAACTGCTTCTGGGAAATGGCATGGAAGGCTATAGAATACACAGTTTTGGGTTACACCCATCCAGTGATGAACTGGTCCCGTTGTTCTAACTAGGACAATTTGTTTTCCCTGAATTCAGGCATTTCCTAACTTCTGAGAAGCAAGACACTTTTGTAGCACTTTTGTGATTTTACATCTGGTTACTGCATCATCGCTACACTGATATTGGAATTCTGAAGTTGAATGCATAGTAGAGGGATTTTTTTGTCAGACTGCTAATGTCTGTATGTTTAACTGCTCTAGTTTGTAGCAGTCAGGTTACAGGAAAGATGCTGGATGAGGCATCCTGGGAAATGAAGTCCTGAAGTACTCCCACACATGGGCAGAGAGATACCCTTGGTAATTGGCCAAGGGAGTCACATGTCACTTTGAGGTGCATATAAAAGGTGTTGTTTCATTTGAATAAAAAGGATTTAGTGTTGAACCCCCAACCAAGCTAGCTGGGTCTGTGTAATTTATTTATGTATTATATTAATATGCCACATCTGGCACCCAACGTAGGCAGAACCCTGTATCAGGGACAATTAGAGACTGCCTTGTAACAAGGAAAAATTCGGTAGTGTTTGGATAGGTTTGTTTTAAAAACTTGGAACGCTTTTCTCCAAAAAAAACCCCAGACGTCACATACTGAGCTAAAAAAGCAGGCAGAAAACGTCTTTAAAGAAAAGACGTCAGGAACCAGTGTGAAAAGCCGACTGGGATGTCATGCAGGGACCGTGTGGATCTCTGAAAATATGAGTATTGTCCACATGAGAAACCTGGCAGAGTAAGCCTTGAAAGACAGAAAAAGCAAAGCTACAGAGAATCAGAGGTAAGAAGCCGGCATGGAAAGTTAAAATGCAAGGGAAACGATAGAAATAACTAGATCAGGATTCCCGCTAAGCAAAAGTCCTTAGTGTGACTGCTTGGAAAAAATTTGGAGAGACAGCTCCACAGAAAGCAGAGATAGAAGGAGTAGACACTTTAAAAATCTCACAGAGAAACTGAAACTCGTCCACGGAGCAAACTTTAACCCTTTTGTTCACCCCACCAGCCCTAACAGACAAAGGACTCCCCAAGACACCAGGAGCAGATGTCGGAGTGAGAGAACCGCGTGCAAATCTAAAGGACCCAAAACCAAAGGACTTGGGCTGGGTTTTATGTGGGCAGAAGCAAACACGTGGCACGCACTGCGTGATTGTTAGGGAAAGACAGACCTTGAGTCCATGAGGCACTGCCACGCTGCAGCCACGTGGAGGGCACGCTGCAGCCCGAGAATCACCATCTTGCCCACAGTTGTCGAGTGTCCCAGCTTGAGGAAGCATGCTTAAAGCATGTGATCCGGAAAGCAAAGAACCAGCAGAGGACACCGGGAGGGAATCGATTTTGCCTCCTCCGAAAAAAGGGCAGGCACTCAGCAGCGCAGGGACAGACCGCTGCCCCTGCACCGGCTGCCTTCGCTGTTAAAAAAGCCTGCCGGACCCGCTGCAGTCCGCACAAACAGAACCGAAATCCCTTAAACAAACGCCAGCTAGAACACCTGCGGGTGAGCAAAGCGGGGTTTCAAAAAGCACTGTTCGCGGCCGGAGCGGAGGCGCGGGGCCCACGGGCAAACACTCCCCGCTCAGCCCCGGCCCGGCGCGAAAGCTGCGGGGCTGCGGATCATCGGCTCCGGCTGCGTGGGAGCCGGGGGGGCTGGGGCCGCTCCCAAACAGCTCCAGCTGTGCGGGACGGGACCCAGAGCCAGCCAGCGGTGGCAGCGGCTGTGCGGAGCCGAGCGGGGACGGGAGTGGGGCCGCCTGAACCCAGGGCGAGTGCGGGCCGGGGCCGTGGCAATAGCAATGGCAATGGGAGCAGCTTCGGCCACGCGGGAGCCGGCGGGGCCGGGGCCGCATGAACTGCGGACAGCCGGCAAAGCCCTGGACAGTGTGCCGCGAACGGGGGGGAGACAGTGCAGCCCCCACACGGTGCCGATAAGGGACCCCCCTGCGGGGTGGCTCCTGTGGCCCGCGGTGGAGAAAGCAAACAGCAGAGCCTTGCACGGCGGCTTGTGCTTGTAAGCCAAGCTCTGGGGAGGCCGGGGCTGAGAAAAAGGGCCACACCCTTTGTGCTGAGACAGAGCAGGCTGAACTTGCAAACACCTTAACTGAGCCTCCTGCAACCTCACAGCTACGGCATCATAGAATCACAGAATCGATTGGGTTGGAAAAGACCTCTGAGATCATCGAGTCCAACCCTTGGTCCAAATCCAGTCCATTTACTAGATCATGGTACTCAGTGCCACGTCCAATCTGCATTTAAAAATCTCCAGGGATGGTGAATCCACCACCTCTCTGGGCAGCCCCTTCCAATGCCTGATTACTCTCTCTGTAAAGAATTTTCTCCTGCTGTGAGCTCTCCTGAGATATGTACAGAGCTAAGTTAACGTTGTATTTTGTTGTTTTGTATGTTGTCTTGAAACCTTTGGTAAGAACACTGAAACTTTAAGGTTTTGTTTTTAAGTTTCACTAATTCCCCAGTGACTCTGCTTCAATTGTTCAGCTTGTTAAGGTTGTTAAAGTTGTTAAGCTCTAAAGTGCACCTGAATAGATGCAGTTGTTGTGACGGTGTGGTTCAAGTGTTTAAAAAGTCTTAAGCCTCTCCATACACTGTTAATTAACGCATTCAGATGTTGTTTATCCCAAGAAGGTGTGCATAACGTCAGCAAAAATGACTCATTAGCTACTTATGAGTCATAACTATCTAAGAGGCTGAGTTAAAACTAATCATGATAGCTCTAACCAATATAATTTAAGAAATTGTTAAAGTTGTTAAATTCTTAAATACATTTACATCTATTAGTAGAACCTCTGTTAATAGAAAGCCCTTCGCAGGACTATCAGTTTCTCGAAGCTGGGAAAGGTGAACTTTGTTTTTTTGTCCCTATCTCTGGGAGGGGGGAGATGTTACTTCTTATGTAATAGCGAGCATTTGTTTCCTGGCAAGTAGGTGGAGAGAGGTTTTGTCATCTCCAGTCCTTGTCCCAGTCCCTGTCCTAGATGAGGGAAAACAAAGCATAACAAACTGAAATCTCCCCCATTACCCAGTTTAACCCTCTTATTAACTGTTTAACTTGTACCACTATGAGGAAAGGAAGTTTTCTTTGTTGTCTAAAACCCTTAAAATAGTCTTTTGAGTTTGTCTTCACAAAACCAGGACACTAGACGCCTGCCTGAGCAAACAAGACAAACTGCTTTCAGTGAGAATGAAGAAAACTTTTCTGATTCCTGTGATATCTACCAATGAAAACTCTGAAAGATTGGAAACTGTGGAGTGGGAAGCACTGAATGCTTGCAAGTGCAAAATCTTCTAGTGCCAACGTGGTAAAGAGTTTGATTTTGTTATTAAGATAATGTTCAAAATGTTTATTCTCTATTTTCTAATTGTTTCAGCAAGTGAAAACATTCCCTGATAATTTATATAAAGACTTAGGTAGGATTTCACGTGAAGATTGAGAATGGTAAACACGTATTTGATCCCTTCTGCCCTTACAGCATTAAAACATGCAACACATAGAGTTACACACAGCCTTCAGCCTTGAAGTAAAAAAACAATAATAGCATAAAAT
This sequence comes from Manacus vitellinus, assembly GCF_001715985.3. Classification (NCBI taxonomy): domain Eukaryota; kingdom Metazoa; phylum Chordata; class Aves; order Passeriformes; family Pipridae; genus Manacus; species Manacus vitellinus. Next base: position 8,359,725 of record NW_021940917.1, on the reverse strand, counting down.
GACTTCTTGCTTTTGCTTCAAGCTCCAGCAAAAGGCAACTTTGAAGTAAAAGAGACTGAAAAGCCATCAAATTATTTAAACTGCTTTACTTCAAAAAAACCCACCATTCCTGGACAAAAAACTACAGAGAACCTGCATGTTTGCTTAACCTCTACATCTAGCATACTAGCCACCTGAGGCTGTTTAAATTGTTATTAACATGTTTGTTAAGTTGTTATTAAGGGCAAAAAGCAGCTAACAGAAATGGATGGACAAAAACTGAAAATTAACTGCATCCCAAACTGAGAACAGCTTAGACTGATTGCTTACAAAAGATGCTGAATTTCAAGCTGTGTTGTAATGATAACTTGTTTTATATACTGTGTTGAGCAGATTGTGATAGTAACTTGTGTGTATATCTTTGAGTTTATTAACTTATGGTTTTCTAAAACAAAAAAAACAAAGAGGGGGAAGAAGAGAAAATGCATGTGCATAAACAGCTAAGATGTCATCTAGGTTTGTTAAGCCTTATATTCCTCGTATTAATTCCTTTTCAAATTTTCAAAACAGGTACAGTTGCCAGATATGACTACCAGAAGTGACAGATTGAGAAACATACAACTAATAACCACTACAGAACCCCAAACTAAATTGAATAGATTTAAATAGAGACATAATAAAAATTCTAAGTATGCATGTCTGAAGTGAGTATAACTGAAATGGCCACTTCTGTATGAATGAGAAAGCTGTATAAATGAGAGAAGCTGTGTGAAGATGTATGTGTGTAGATATTTTATGCTTCATGTGCCTTAAAAAAATTACACTTGCATCATAACACTTGTTCTTTAAGGGCCCTTTCTTGAAACTGAGTTGAATTTCTCTGGGTTAGCAATTACATGCAGGCCCTTGGGGAAGTGAAAATCAATGTTTTACCTGGTTATCCAAACCCCCTCAGTTTAATAAAGTTGTTATTTATCTCAAATACGCACAAACCCTTAAGAAATAAAAATTCAAATTTGTGTCAAGCAAGTTTTAAGGATTACAGATAGAAGTTCAAATAAGTAAGTTTGTTGAGAGACCAAGGTGGGCAGTGAGCTGAGTCACTGTGATGCAGTGGTGATTGTTAAAGGGAGTTTACAAAGTTTAAAATATACTGTTATACGTAATGTTCTGTACTTCCTCATAATAATAAAGAAGAGGGGCGATGGAGGAGTCAGGTTACAGGAAAGATACTGGATGAGGCATCCTGGGAAATGAAGTCCTGAAGTGCTCCCACACATGGGCAGAGAGATACCCTTGGTAATTGGCCAAGGGAGTCACATGTCACTTGAGGTGCATATAAAAGGTGTTGTTTCATTTGAATAAAAAGGATTTAGTGTTGAACCCCCAACCAAGCTAGCTGGGTCTATGTAATTTATTTATGTATTATATTAATACACCACACTAGTTCATCAGTCTCACTGAATTAAGTGTTAGTGCAATGGGGGAAGGAAGTATATAATTTTTTTTGCATATTTGAGTCTGGTATCCATCTTTCCCAAAGGAAATAAAGTTATATCTTCATATCCTTCTCCTCCTTCTCCTTCCTCTTCCTTTTTGTCTTCCTCTCCCTCTTCCTCTTCCATAAGGCTATTAAACTATATTAAAAGTAAGAATGAAAATAAAACAATATTTTTGGGTATACAGAATTGAAACAAGTAATTTGAAGCAGACAATATTTTGGAAATGAGGATCTTCTCTGGTGTCTCAGGTTAGTCACAGAAATCTGTTGTCATCACTGTAAGACCTTTTGTTCAGTATATCAGTGTTTACTTTCCAACAAATATGTTTTTCTTCTCCCATGTAATAAATACTTGCACTGTCAAACGAAGACAGTCAATTTTAACTGTAAATTACTCAATTTGCAAGAATATTTTGTGTTCTTTACACTTCAAACTCATGTTGATGGCAAAAATTATCATTCTGGAGAGAATCCAAATTTTAAAAGGTTAAATTCTGTTTCCTTGACCTATTTTTAGTAAAATAAAACTCACTTCTCTTTGCAGCTCTGCATATAACAACAGTCCCAAGGCACAGGGCCTAATAAAGAATTAAATATTTTGTGTCTTGGAGCTGCAACATTAAAAGCAATATAACAGTTACTTTGGGCTCCTCTTCTTCATTCCCCCCAGCACTCTTTCTGTAAGAAACCATCTTGTTGATGGAGGAAAAGACAGATCATCTGGGCAAGCTTACAAGTTACAGCCCCAAGGGAGTCACACAATGCGAGAGCACCTGTGGTGTGTCAGACAAAAACAGCCACTGCCTAGTGGGCCATAGCAGCCTCTGAAGGAAGAAGATATGCATTGAAAGGGCAATCATGTATGTGCTGCTTCCTCTAAGTGTTCTCCCAGTTTCCAATCATTTGAGACTCAGGGACTTCCTGAGCTGGACATAATCGTCCTTTGACTTTGCTGCCCCGGGCTTGCACACTTGCCCTTTGAACCCCAGTAGCCTTTTAGCACCCACAGCAGCCTTCAGGCAAAAGTGACTCTTCAAATCATTCATGCTTCATAGATTTCTACCATGCTTCCCCCAGTTCATCTCTTTCCAGGCTAACAAGCTTCAGTCCGCACAAACATCCCTTGCAAGAAAGGATGACTCCATCCCTGTGGTCATCTTTCTCAGCCTTCTCTTAATATTCCCCACTTAGTGGTAATATTCCTCTAATTCATTGTCACAGGTTATCTACATGTATCTTTTTTAAAAGTGCCATGAGACCTTTGCATTTCCATTCTAGCAGCTTCTGCAAGGTAATGAGTTTTCCTACCACATTGTGGCTGTAAGCAAATGAATTCAGACTCTGAAGCAGCAAAGCTTTCCTTTTGCCTTATGCTCACTTAACAGGGGGTAAGTAATCCCATTACAGATGGGTGTATGTCAAACCTGTGAGAGTGTGTTTCGTGAAGGGCAGCATTCATCCTGCAACCTGGCCATGTGATGCAGCTCTTACAGAGGGTGTGGACCTACACTACTACACAAAAGAGCACTACCTGGAAGTAATATATCCTCTCCCCCCAAAAGCCGTGCCTTGTCTGTACCCCTTTCCTGTGTTCTACGTGAAATAAGGCTGCTGTATTCACATGGACAATCCCATGACAGTACAATGTTCCTCATTATGAGATTTAAGAACTATTTGAAAAACTATTCTACATGAAATCCTGAAGGAGAGCAGTAATTGTCGTGAGGCCTGATGACACTCATTTCTGCATTCAAGAAAAGCACCTTCTGAGCTGTATGGAGAAAAATGGCAATTTTATAATATCTCCCAGTTGGTTCTGTCTGACTGTAAAGTACCACTACTGTCACAAAGGGACTTTTGATGAGAAAGGTGTTCTGCACTACAATTCTTTAGGGCTGTCTTGTTTTGCTTGCAGCAAACAAGCATTATTGACTGCATTGCTTTAGACTAATAGTGTTGAGCATCAGCAAAGGGAAGCTCAACTTGTTTATTTTATAGCTTTTACTCCCAATTAGTAGAGAATCAGCAGCCTCATATATTACCACAAGTTGCTACCTTTTAGCCTGTGTAGGTATGTTAAAAAACCCCAGAAGTTTTGCAATCTCTGCAAGCTGCAGTTCTGCAGATGATAATGCTCATGGGATTGCATTCAATCCTGGAAAACAATATTTCTTAATGTTCTTGACATAATTTCTTCACCACTTAATATGGAGCATGGTGCAGTGTACTGTTCTCATTAACTTGCTGGCCTAAACATGGGTGAAGAAAGGATGTGTAAAGTGTGTGGAGTATTGAAGTTTTGTATAAACATGTATAAATGGAAGGTGACATCTTAAATATATGAAGATGCCACTGAACAGACAGCTCTTCTCCTGAAGAAAAATTATGATGCAAGTCCATCCTGGTGATGTTCAATCATAGGATCTACATGGAACAGGAAATAGCATCTCCACAGAATCTACCAGGGCTGTCTCCAAGTAGTGCTTGGAATGATGCTACAGTGTCTGTCAATGAAGATAATATGCAGCAACACACATCTGGCTTCTTTTCTGAACAGTGGTTGTCCAGTCAGAGCCTTGGATTCTGCTGCTGCAAGTCACGACTCAAGACAGGACAAACAACCAAGCAAACAAAGCTTAGGTTTTGAAATTCTTCACAATATACTCTTCTTCCAGAGGAAATACCTCACCTGTCAAGGGAGAGATTTTTGGAAGAAAGAACACCTGTGCTGTGGTGTCATGCATGGCTAGAGTAAGGCTATGGCAGAATTAGTATTTTCAATTTTAGTTTTTCTTTGTATCCTCTGAAAATGCACATCTTTACTCAAGACATTAAAAATAATTTTATTCATGGCTGATCCTAGTCAGCAAGAAGGAGCAGCACTCAGAGCTGCTGATCAGGGCATAAAAAGCTTTAATGATGTCGAACTATCAGTCTGTGAAAAATCAGCTAATTTTACTGCATTATGTTGCATTATATCTCCATACTGTAATGTTTCATTAGCTACTGAGTCCAGATGCTGTTTTGATTTGCTGACTGTATTTAATCTCCCTGTATTAGCCTTGGTGTACCCTAGAAATTATTTTTGTCTTTGCTTTATGTCTAGTACAGATTTACAGAGAATGATGATGTAATTTGTGAAGGAGTCCTACAGGACTTTCTGCTCAGATTATGTAATTTTTATGGCACCTTCCAGATAAACTTGTATTCACCGAGTCTGGGTTTCTTAGCTGAGCTTTGTGTCCTCATTGCAAACATCAGAGACTGTGATAAAAGTGTGTGAAAGCTTATAGAAAAACAAGGGAATAAAAATAGGACCAAAACAATGTCAGCACACGTGGAAGTGCTGTGAACCCTCAAAGGTCTTCATATCTTGTACTCTTGGTAGTAAAGGCTGACCACTCTTTGTTCCATTTGAATAGCACAGAACTATTCCCCATGTTTGAAAATCTTTTAGAAATCAGAGGATAAGCTGTCAGTGGGTGACAGTGATGAGAAATCAGGACCTTCCTGTCCACATCTACATTCTGGGTGCCCCCACTGAGAAATACTGAAAAACGCTGCATAGCAGGCTGCTTGGCTGCTGCTCAGCATGAAGGAAATTTAACTGACTGCAGGCTAGATGTTTGTCATGCAAAATTGCAATGCTGTGCTTTCACCATCCTTCTGGCTTCTGTGCAAATGAAAAAAGTCTTTCAAGGCAAAAAACATTCCAGGCAATATTCACTTTTCTAACCATCTAGCCTTTCTTTCTGAAAGATCACTGTGAAATCACTACCTAATCCTGAAGAAGTCTTGCTGTAAGACACAACCCTGTGCATGTCCCACTGCAACTGAGTAACGTCAGCCTCAGAAGAACAAGTAGAAGAAGATCCTCCTCAGCCAGGAGCAGTATGACCCAGGGATATTTTTCCCCTTGATGTAACATTAAGAAACCTACCTGGTCAGTATATTTATAAATATTGTGTTAAAAGGGGAGTTACCCTATTCAGCTGGAACACACAAGTTTTTGTCGAGTGGGAATCCTATTTGTTTTGGTTTTCATTACTATGGCATGGCATAAATCTTTAAAATATTTAAAATTATTTGAACTCCAGAAGGGTCATTACAACTTGGCAAGATGAAAAACACTGTGAACTGGAAATCTGACTCAAACATTTGTGCCTTGACCTCATTGAAAGCTAGCATGGTGCCACTGTTGTAAATTTAAAAATGCCAATTTCTTTTTCTTTTCAAGTTATATGTATTCATATCAATGTGTTTAGTTACTTCACAATCTTTACCAAATTTTCAAGGAAACTATGCAGCCATGTCACAAGAGAAACTTCTGGAAAGAATAAGTAAATGAGAGGCCAAACTACTAGAAGTCTTGCAGGGACCTCTGCTAACCAATATATTAATAAGCAACCCTGGAAAGGAGGTGAGCTGTAGGATGATGGCATTAAGGGTAAGAAGTAGAAGTGCCAAATATAAAGAGCTGTAGAAAGATCAGAGTGATTGGATAAGAAACTGGCATGAAACTTGGTGTAGGAAAATTTTACATAAAGTGTTCCACAAGGGGAAATCTCATCTGAGCTTTCATCCTAAAATAATGGACAATGAGTGGATGATGGCTTCTTCAAAGAGAGGTCTCAGGGTTATGACCAGTACTGCCAAGAAAATGTCATCTCAATGTGAAATAGTGGGCAAAAACAAAAAAAAAAAAAGGAAAGCAAAAGCTAGCAAGGAACAGAGAACAAACCAGAGGATATCCTAGTGCCACTGAATAAATCAGTGTTTGGATCATCCTTTGAATATTGTGTGTAATTCTGGTACTGTTATTCCAGAGCAGATATGAAAGAGTTGTTGGAGCAGGATAACTCAAGGATATTCAAAGATCAGGAATTGTTTCTGTACTGGGAGCTGCTGAGTAGGTGGGGATACCTCAACCTGAAAATGTGAGAAATTTAGGGGTTATTGTAGGGATCTACTTATAAAAGCATGAGTACCAGAGAGGGACTGATTGAGTTCACTGTCATCCAGTTCTAAAACAAAAGGTCATCAAATGCAGAGAGTGGGAATGAGGTTAAAAACAGACAGTGGGAAATGATTCAGGCAATGGGTCTGTGAAAATCCTTGCCAAAGGATGCTGCCACAGCACAGCTTTACATGGCTCAAGGGCCACTAGGTTTAACGAAACACAAAGACACACATGTAAGTGCAGGAAACACCCTGAAGTGGAAATACTTGGCAACTGGCAGAGTGTTAAAGAGAAGTGTCATATATTCTTGGCTTGTACATATTGTTCCCCAGGTATCCACTTAAAATGACTGCTGGAAACACGATAAGGAATGATCTAGACCTTTGGTGTGGCACAGTGTGGATGGCCCTTGGTCCAAATAAGGTCCTGCTTCTCTCCAAATAAGCTTCTGCCTCTATATGTGCAGGCTATGGCAGAGATCAAGGAGCTACTTTTTGGTGCTTTCTTACCTTGCTCAAGAGCTTTCTGAAACAATCCAGCACAAAGCAGAAAAATGCACTGAGAAATCACATAGTGTGCATTTCCTCTAACTTAACCGCATTGTCACCTAGGCTATTGATCTGTATGTTTTTACTGTATAACTGAACTTCACTTTGTGCAAGGAATATTTGTTTTTGTGTTGAGGGAAAAAAAAACTAAAGGAGAAAAGATTAGCTACAAAGAGTTGTGGTCAAAGTCTTGTGAAAAACATCTTAAGCAGTGTCTCCTGCGCTGATAAAATGTAGGCTTTGGGAAGTTGAGAGATAGCTTTCCTCTCTATAGCAATACCCTGAAACACCTGCAGCAATACATTTGCTTTCACAGACATGAAATCAGGCTAAATTCCAGCTACTGATGCCACATGATGTCCCGTCTTTCCACACAGAATCATTGAATAGTTTAGGTTGGAAGGGACTTTAAGGATCACCCAGTTCCAACCCCTCTGCCATGGGCAGGGACACCTTCCACTAGACCAGGTTGCTCAAGGCCCCATCCAGCCTGGCCTTGAACACTTCCAGGGATGAGGCATCCATAACTTCTCTGGACAAGCTGTTAAACACAAGGTTTTCCCTCCCAGTATCCTTCATCAGTCTGTATAAGTGGGCAGTAAGGCAGTTCAAGGAGTTGATCCATCAGCGAGCTAACCTTACAAAGAAAAATTACTGTTTCCCAATTGTATCAGTTCCATCATATGCAAAGGACAGGGGCAATGCCAGGGAGATGGCCTGTCTGTTCAGTCACTGGCTTGTGCCTTACTCATCTCAGTGAAGGCTGAATGAGGTGAGAGGACTGTTTCCTACACAGAGAATATTATTTTTCAGTGTTTTGTGGAGGTAAAATAAAGCAAGGACTATGAAGGTTTAATAACTGCAGTAGTTCAGTCTGACCTTTGCCTAGCAGAGAGGGATTTCAAGCATCTATTCTGTCCCTTGGGAGCACTTTTTCTATTCTTAAAGACTTTCCTTACACATAGTCTGGCAAAGTTGTCTTTCCTTTAATCTTTCGGTAAATCTGTTCTGCAACAGAGAAAGAACTTGGGAAAATAATCCTTATAGGACTCCTTCTGTTTTAATGACTGTGTTTTTTTCTCTTCCTATCTATAGATTTACATACTTTAAGACACTGCAAAATGAGCCCTTAGCACTTCACACTGTCTTAACCAAGATATAAATATCTCACCTGCTCTGACCTCCAAAATCCAAACTATCCTGGGAAAGGTGACTTTTGATTATAAATTATAACCACATGTTGTATTAAAGAGCATGTAAAAACTGATCTCTTTGCAATTCTCATTTGTGCTAGCATCTGGAATAATTTAAATTATAAATGAAAAACTGACCTCTGTGGTTAGCCAAATCAAAAGGCCTGAAAGGCTTCATGTTTAAAGAGTTCATTTGATTCCTAAACAGATCAGGAAGTTGTAGAAACCAAAATCTGACCAAGTCCTCCAAAAGAGAAAATAAGTAGGACCAAAAAAAAAAAAAAGAAAAAAAAGAAAAAAAAAGAAAGAGAAGAAAGAAGAAAACACAAAAGAAGAAGAAACAGAAAAGGAGAAAAGAGAAAGGAAAAAAGGAATAGGACTAACCTGTTTACTGAAAAGCTAGACAGTAAACGCAGACCAAAAAAAAGAAAAAATAATGTATACATTCTGCCAAAAATGAGCATTTCAATGACATGCTTTAATTCATACCAAGTTTCCTATGAAGGGCTTACTTGAAAATTAAGCACATGCTTGATACCTTTGACAAGAGATGGGATTATTCATGATGGTTAATGTTAAGGGCTGGATTGCACTGGGGTCATACCTAGGGGAACATGCTCCATAAATGCAAATTCCTCACTGGACAAGACTCAAGTATTGATCTCCTCCTGGGGTTGCCAGCTCAAGAGCACCAGCCCTGTACGAGGTAGAGGAGAGTGCAAACAGGGCCAGGCAAAACCTGTGTGAGGTTTAGAAGCTTTCCATTGGCATTTCTCAGTTATAAGAGTAAGGATTGTTAAATATGTGCAGTCAGCACTGCGTGGAGCAATTTTGCTGAAAAATGCAATATCCTTTCCCTTGATTTAGGCAGGGGATTAATTAAAAACACATATACCTTTACCCTCCTGCCAGAACACAAGTTGATCTAACTAGATTGGCAATAAATTTTGACCAGTTTCTGAAGCATCAATCTGAATAAGCATAGCATGTTGAGAGGGACAAGGTTAGTTCTTTCTTTGACCAGGATTCTTTGACCAGGAAGTCTTGAGATCAGGGAAAGACCTTTATCTTTTCAACAAAAGCAAAGTTTACCAGATTATGTGGGTGCATGACGATAATGTAGCCAGGAAGGCAAGCTTCTTTACAGAAGTGGGAACTGTAAATGTCAGCTCAGTATACCATGAAAGCAGTCAGCTTTATGAAACTCAACTTATTTTATGATGTTAAGTGGAGATTGGCTGTCTAGTGTAATTCTTGGATATTTATTCTGTAACTGTTTTCTTTAAACATGTCGTGAAGCAGATCCTTGTTTTGCCGGTAACTAAGAACTGGTTCTATTCTCAAATCGTCTGTATGGCAGGAAAGGTCAAAATTGCTGCAGAGTCGCTTTTCAGCCTTTCAAAATTAATAGCCTCATAGCTCACTATCAAATCAGTAATTTTTCTTTTTCTTAAGAGTAAAAAACACTGAGTGGCCATAAAGAAGGTCTATTACTATCATATTCTATTTTGAAAGATACTGAAGTGTTCTGGAAATAAATCACAAATTAGTAAGTATAAAATCATATAACCATGTCTTTCTAAGTAACGGATACAGAAGAAGTGGTTTCAACCTTATAGAAGAGGCCTGTATAGAATAGGTTTAATGATCTCTGTATAATTTAAAATTTCTTGCTGTATTTCAAGGAAAAAAGAAAAGTCATTCACATGGAGACATTTCCTAAATATCTGGTTCCTGCAGTATTTTTGAATTACACATTTCATTTGTTTTGTAAGGCAGCTTATGGAAAATTGCTAATATGGAGAAGGTCTCTAGTAAAAAATAAGGAAACACGAATTCCATTACTGGCTCTGCTGTAATTTTCCGAATGACCCTGAGCTGTATTCTTAACAATTGTGCACTTTCAGTTGAACACACCAGAATGTCTTTTTCCCTCGTACCGTCTTTGCTTGTCTCAGTTGGCAGCAAGCTGCTTGAAGCACACCAATTCTCACCACACACTATGTAGATCCTATGACAACAGATATATGATTTTAATGATTACCAAATTTATTCAGTGAGTAACATCCAAAGATGGAAGCGTCACAGAGAAGAAGAAACCAGTGGCATGGGCAACACAGGAAAATGTTATAGTGGGAAATAAAAGGTTCAATCTTATGGGCTTTGTGGGTGGAGGGGATGGTAAACTGAGCTGTAAGGTGAAGGCTGAAGGTGGAATAAGGCTGTTGAAGTGCATACAAGCCATGAAACACTAGACTCCCAATACAAGAAGGGTTTATCTTATTTTTTCCCTTTCCCACTTTCATTTATTGCTTTGGGTATTATCCTTGGGAATGCACTCCCCTACTCTTACTGCCAAACATAAGCAGGATGAAAAAAGAAATGAAATAAAAAGCAGGTAGCTTCTCATAAATTTGAAGATTTCTAGGCTTAAAAAGTTGCAAGAGTAGCCCATGAAAGTGTATCTCTCTCTTTCCAACTATTGTAGTCTTAGGCACAAAATCACTAACATTTTCACAGGGAATAATGCTAATCTGCAAAATTTGCCTGCAAATTGCTCAGGGGTAATGTTCCTTTCATTACTTTATAATCAAATTCCTTCCTTAGGGCAAATTGAGTGCCATTTTTCTTTTATCACTTCCTTCCCCTTGCCCATGCACATCATTACTGCTATGAAAAATTGGAGAGGAAGAAAATATTCCGAGATAGTATATCTTTAAAGGCTGCAGTTAAGTCTAGAAAGCTTTGTTCCCAAAATGGAAAATGTTTCTCTAAGTTAAATAATTTCAAGACTCTCTTTCTGTCACTTTCATTTGCTTTTCTATCCTGGAGTGTTTAGTCTAAGTTGCCATGTAGGTGTTGCAGTGGTGGGTTCATATTATATACTGGTACCCTTTTGACCTGCTGCATTCACCTGACCTTGCAGCCCAAGGGCCTCCTCATTACCAAAGCCTTACTAGTAAAAAGCACCAGCCTATTTGTATACAAATGCAATACTATATTTAGTCTAACACTATATATACATATATCTGATAGTAAATACTATTACTACTACTAGTTATAATGAGAACAAATGAGATATTAAAAATGGCTTGAAAAATCCTTCAGCCTTTGCCATATATAGTTTCTTAGTGTATCTAAGCCCTTAAATCCTTCCCTCTGGCTTAACCACATCTATATGCCATCTCCTTATAAGTCAGACCAGCAAAAATAAACAAGGCACAGCTTTCACTTGCTGCAGAGAAAAGTGTGAAAAGGAAGGGACAAAAGCTGAAGGTTTGCAACAAAGCACAACTCCTTCCGCTTTCTGCTATGAAGCGCCAGAGAACTGTCTTCGCTTTTCCCTCTCCTTCCTTTCTCCCAAATCACTCTTTCCTCTCCTGCCTCACAGATCCTGGCTTCTGGATAAGAAGAGATTTTTTTTCTCCCTCTGCAGCACAGTGAGCAGTCACTGAGAGAGGAGGAGTATAAGATCCTACCGCAGGGTAGAGAGAAAGATTTCTTAGGTAGCTTCTTGACACGTCTTCCTCAACACATTTAGGATTAGGCTGACAGACTGTTTTGAGACTAGGAGATATCCCCCTCCTTCCTTAATTCAGCAAGGACTACTGTCTGGTTTTTTGATCTTGTGCTTCAAAAAAGGACAGGACACAGCCCATCTACTAAAAAAATTGTCTACTGCTGCAAGAACATTGGCAAAGTGCCCTTTCTATCTGTCTGTAGCACTGTGCAATTGTATTTTTGGTCATTTTCCATGGGCCTGATGTTGTGCAGGGCTTTGACAAGTGTTTTGAGGCTCCAGTCCTTGGAGACAGGTTTCCTGCAGTAACCGCTGTATGTTCTGGAAGGGGATCTCCATGTCAGAGAGGTCTTGGAGGTTGCTCTGCCCATGAGCTGGCTGCCTGGGGCTGCAGGTATGGTTGTTGACATTGAGATGGTGTCTGGAAGCCTCATTGTTCATGCACTGTTCCTGCTACACTATGAACAGGTTGTGAGCTCCAGAAGATGGAGATTAGTTCTCATTAATAAGAGCCCTAAGGCACTATTTTGCTTTTTAGACATTAACTTACAAGTATGAAGTGGTTTATAAAGGAAGGGATGTTTTCTCTCCCGCTTTTCAAGTCCCACTGTGTCTAGTCCCTTGCAGTGCAGATGGGTGAAGTGTTGGACATCACCTGTTCATAGTCTACAGGAGGAGTCCTTACATTCCCCAGGTTTAAAGTGGGCTCCTTGCCATACTGAAAAGCTCACATGGGTTAAAATTCTGTAAGTCTTTCTCTGAGGACAGCAACCTAGATGACCAATACAGCTGTGAAAGGTTTATTATTAAGTGGCAGGAGCACAGCAGAATGTTTTAGGTGTGTAATCTAAACATTGTGGTGGCCTACTTGCTCTCCTATCTGACAAGTTTGAGGACTAGAGAAGTCCTAGATTCCTTTGCAATCTCTGCTTTATTTCTCCTCTCTCCCTGGCACTCTTCATCTATTGGGCAATCCTTCCACAGCCTCACTAACTGAGCATTTGTACAGCAGAGACTTTGGGGAAAATTCATTGACTTAATTTAATTTTGCTTCATTCTCTAGATATTACCATAATACCATTTTCATGAAAAAATAATGCAACAGCAATCTTTCTTTACCTGAGGGTTGTAAATTAACTGTTTCTGGATAGGCAAGGGCCTCAAGAAAAAAATAAAAGCAATAGTAGTGCTGCTGTAATTTCAAGTATTTTGCTAAAGAAAATTTTCAGTGTGAGGTCAGAAATACCCATCCCAAAAGGAAAAATACACCAGAAGGTAAGCCAAAGTTGAACACATAATGTAGTCTTCCCTCTTCTAATTTTCTGCATAAGACATGCACCAGAGGCATCCCAACAACAAGAACTGAGGCCCTTTCGTGGTTTTTATTGGGAAAAAAACCCGTCAACATCTCTTTCTGAAAAACTGTGCACTGAAAATTATTCCCCCCAGTTTTTGACTAATGCTTATGGTGACTTTTCTTGCCTAAATACTAAAGCTGATGATAGCATATTGCTGTGGCCAAACACTATGGACTGTGAGGCAATAAAAGAACCAAGTAACTTTTTCTGTGTATGACAAGCTACAAACCAGTCACATATAACAAAATTACTTCAGCTCAGAAAAGCCTGGAATATTCTGTTATACCACACTGATCGTCCATGTTGATAAAGCAGTAATTTCTGCTACGTTGCATCCAAATAAAAACTTTTTTGTTGCCTAATTAAGGCAGAATAAATGTACTGATGTCAGGCAAATATCCATCATATGTTCTCTTTTCTCCAGCCCTTGAATTCTGCACTGAGACTCGGGATATTTTATGATGGTTAAACAAAATATTTGGAGCAAAGTCTGCTTTTTATAAACCTTGTCTCTGTCTAACCTTTCCCTCTCAGTAACATGAAATAAAAATATACAGTATTGAACGTCTGGCGGCAGCTCCCAGCCACTGTGAGACAGTTACGCTGCTGCTAAATCACCTTAGCTGGAAGTTTGCAAGAGTGAGATACTCTTGAATGTTTTGCCTCTGTTTCTACACAGCAATTTTGGTGTGAGATTATTGGTTAAATCTCCCTTTGCACAAATCCTTCTCCATTACTAGTGAGGGCCATCCGGTTTTACACTGTTGCTTTTAAAAATTGTTGGTGAACAATCTTTCTGTTCTTGCTGTTGTTTCGTAATGGAAACTTTCTGAAACCATTCCAAAATCCTCTTTGGTTTGCCTGCCAGTTAAAGCCTCAACTTGACTTTACTCTCCACTCCATTTTGTTTTGTTACATTTAGCTCTGTTTCTTGATTAGGTGCAAGTGACTGAACAAGCTTTTCCTGGATGATGTGAGTTTGTGCACTCACAAACATGTACTTGTTGCAAGTGGAAACAAGCTACTGGATGTTTATCATCCTGTAAGTGGGCAAAAAATTTATAAATCAATAAAATGAGATGAAAACAGCTCCAAAGGTAATAAATAGAATGAAATCTTTCTCTGCATCCGGATATGAAAAATACTTTTTTTTTTAAAAGAAACATAAAGACTGTGACTGCAGTAAATAATTTTCAAAGAATAGTTTTAAAATAGATAAGCATTGCTCAAGCTGGAAAATCAGCACTTCAATTCTGTCATGGACCCAGAAAAGCATTCAAGTTGCTGCTCAACTTTAAGCTGCTGTTAAAACAGGGGACTGATGATGGTTTTATTTTAGTTTTAAGGAGGACAGCTGTGTTTACTTCTTTTCCTCCTTAATATGAGGCAAAAGTGCCTTGAGCACTGGGTTAGATGTCTTTGTTAAACTGCTATATAAATCTAAATAATAAACTAAAAATTAATACTTTATTTTGACCAAAACATTTTTCTCCTGTAGTTTAATAATTTGATAAACCATTCTTTCTTGCTCTCCGTTGTCCATGTATGCTATGATGAAACCTGTGCTTCTTTACTACTCAATAAAAGCAAAATGCTTCTATGAAGTCTCTCTTAAGATTTGTAATGCCCTTAACTATTAATTTCCTAGCCTTTCAGTGTTTGTTTTTGGTAACAGCTAGCATTGCATCACAATATAAAAGTGATGGCTCTGGCTCCATCTGCACACAGAAGCACTGTCTAAAAAGGGAAGCAGGGACCCACCCTCCTCAGCCCGCCGAAGAAAGTCTCCACATGAAGTCCTGATAGTTCCTGAAACCAAGGGACTGCTTATGCTTACCTATTCACTGGTCTGCTCTGTGCTGTAGCCCAGTGGAAGTCAATGGTCCTGCTCAGCTCACAGGACCTAGTACACCATCAGACTAAGAATTTTTATGGTCCAAAGACCATCCCTTACCTAAGGAAAATTCTTCTAAAGGCTCCCCACTTGCCTCCTCCTCCTCCTCACAATCCAGGAAATGCTCCTCCATGGCCAGAAGTTGTGCTGTGATACTGAGAGGTACGGGCCACATCACATTTACTGTTGGACTTGATCTTAAGGGTCTTTTCCAACCTAAATGATTCTGTGATTCTGTGATTTGTACTGCCAACATCCTCAACCATTCTTGACAGCCACTTTGCTCCTGAGAGAGTAATTTCTCACCCATTTTTAAATCAGAAGCACTCAGGTCAGTGATTAAAGAAGTATGTTATATACATGTTTGTATTTTGATCAAACATTTCTTTTGTGACTGGCAGATAACTTTCAGGTTTTGTATGTATACATGTTTCAGAGCAATTTAAGTAAATAAAAATAGCTAACGATAAGAAAAATCAAGTTATCAATTTGCTTTCTATTGGGCAAAGAAAAAAAAAGTCCTCCAGAGTTAAATTTTCTAAGACAAGACAAGGGTCTCTAAATGTGATTGAGCAGTAGTAGATAATTAGATTACATAAATGCTAGAAAAAAGACAGTGTACCAGTGCTTAAAGTGCTTATTGCAAAGCCATTCTTGCTATCCATATTCACCATTGACAGATATTAAGCATAGATTTGCTTGTGCTAAAAGCAGCCAGTTTATTCCAGCTAAAGAACTGGCCCCAAAGCACCATTCATTCAATCAATTTTAAAAGAGGGTTGACTTGTACCCATCAAGATAAAGAAGACCTGCACCAAGGTGAGAAATAAGCTGGATCCCACATCTGCTGATAAGCATTCCAGCATCCTCCACACCTCTGTGCATACAGAACCCTCATAGAAGAAGACAGTGTAGCTCCCAGTCTTAATTTTAGCCATTTAACTATATCTTCAGCTCTTAGGGAAACTACTTCAGGCGCCTTCATACCAGCCACAGAAATACATCATTACCACGGTTCAGTAGCCAGCAAGTCCAGTAAAGATAGAGGAATTTCAGTCAGGAAGCCCTTAGTAAGGCTGTTGTTGTATTCCCCCTGACATTAATGGTGACCTCAGTAATCGAAGCAAAATTAAGCAATGGCAGATCAAAGTGCTGGTGCTGTCTCCACTCTCTGAGCTCAACATTCAGATGCAAAGCTGCTCTCAAATAAAAGCCAGATGTTGAACTGGCTCCATTTCCTGCTTAGCTGAGATGTCACTTTGGAAGCTGACTGCTCTGGTCCCGGTCCTGAAATTGAACCAACTTTTCCAGTGAGACATCAAGGCAAACAAAATAAAAGGCACAAACCAGTGTTGGTGGTGATGAGGACAGATTATCTCTTAGAAAGCAGTTCTCTTACAGGGAAAGGGTAAAATTACTGCAGGGAAAGGAGCTGGTTGTTCCTATGCTGCATTACATCATTCTCTTTTAAACCAAGCAATCTGCAGAGCAGACACAAGCAGTGCTTCTTGTGGCTAATAAGACTAAACACTGACAAGGTCCCATAATAAAATACATTGCGTCTGGTTGGAGACAAATGGGTCAAAGACTGCCTTGATCCTAATCCTGGCAAGGCTGATTTACCTGTACTTTCCACCTAAAATCTTGAAAAAAGATGATCAAACTTGGGGGAAAAAAATAATAGAATTTTTTAAGCTTTCTTTTTGAATGTATGCTTTTGAAAATCCAGCTTTGTTTAAATCTGCAATGTTTAGGTTTCTCTTGGGATTTTCCACTTTTCAGTTCATGTCCAGAAAGACTGGGACTTTTTTTTCTCTCTTGAAGTTTGAATTTTCCAGCAAAAGAAGGTATACAACTTTAAATGCTGGGAATTTTGTTGTGATTTTGGCAAAAATACCTTGCGCTCCTGTACAATTTAGTGTGTGAATATTGTGGAAGTTAGCTCTCCTGAGTTATAACTTTGTGTCCCCTGAAAAACCGTCAAAACAGAACTGTGATAAAATATGGTTAAATCCATTTTGTCAGATAATCTTCTGCTTCCCCATCAGTGACTTACACAGACAAACCTCCTCTAGCCCATATGCAGTCATTTGGTTAAGCTATGGAAAAGACCAAAGCTTGCCAGACCAAGCACTTGATTTTAACACAGTCTTACTAATACTCCCTTCTTGCACTGATTTGGTGAGAGCTCAGCTTGATGTATACACTTTAATTTTGGTCCAAGAAATACCTGCTATCAAAATTTAAAAATTCAGGATTTGACTTATATTTTCCAAAGCGTTCAAACATTGCTTTGGATCTGTAGCATTAAGTGTGGACACCAATTTTAATTTATTAGCCCCCTGTCTTGAAACAGGAGTAACCCTGGAAAATGGTTTTATGTGGTTAAGACTTGGCCCTTGGATTTCAGCATTAATTTGTTTCCTTGCATTGAACTCAGCAGACTGAATGGATGTGCTCCTTATGTGAGAAAATGTACCTTTCACAGTTTGTTTATTCTTTGCCCATGCTTCTCCTTTAAGAGATGCTACTGTGAAGTCTGAATTTGAATTTTTAGCTTCACACTCACTTCTCTGGAAACTGACTGAGTTGTAGAGGAGATTTCAGAAGGGGTGGCAAAGCATTGTACACACACCCCACAAGCCACTTAATCCCTGCCAGTTCCAGGATTAATAGCAAAGAAAATGCCAATTGTTCTGTCTAGAAGATGCTTGTTTACAAATATTCCTTCTTTCCATCTTGTAAGTATTGTGCCTGAAAGTCATCTTACAACTACTTTATTTTCAATTTCATTCCCTTTAAATCTGTGAGCTCCCTAAAAATTATTGCAGCTCTAATGACCTTTGATTCTTTAAGATCTTTATTCTTTAAAAGGTCTGGAACAAACCCAGCTCCAAGCTTCAATGGTAAATATTAAATGTTATCATAGCAGAAATCCTGTGCCATTGGTTTTCACTGTGCTGATGGCTACTCAGGGAAGCAGAATTTGCCCAATGTATTTTGAAGAGAGTCAGCTGCACAAAGCATGAAAAGAAAACATTGTGTCCTTTCCTGGAGGGGAGAATTCCATGACGGTAGAAAAGACAGAACACCCTCCTGCCTTTTTTTACATCGTCCTTTTTTAAAATAGTCTACTTTTTTTTTTTTTTCCATTTTACTGTGTCACTATGCTCCCTGCCCCCACTTGGCTCCTTACAGGGGAGGTTTGGCTGTGCGAGGGTAAAAATAATATCCCACTCCAAATTTCGGACTGAAAGAACTCTTCCTGCGATACCAAATGACAAATACTCCTTCCTCTTCCCCATTTGCCCACAAAACCCCCATGGTACAAAGGAGAAGTAAACTCCTTCGAGCTTTGGAGCAGTGATTTAAAGACCTACCTGCCAAAGCACCAACAGCGTGGTGGAGCGGGAACATGTCTTATCTCTGAAGAAAGTTATTTCCTCATTTTCTTCAACTGAGGAATGAGAATATAATCTAAATCTCAAAAAAAAAAAAATTGCAGACATTTATAACCCATTTCTTTACATGTACACTTTTTCAGAGCAGGTAATAAATACCAGAATACAAAAGAACCACATAGTATCGCAGTTTCTCATTTGGAATTATTTTAGCAGAGGGAGCATCTGATACTGATAATAATAACAAACTTTTGCTATTCTGCCACACAGTATGCCAAGGGTTGAAAATACAGCTGATTCAAAGCAGAAATCGAAACATATAAATTACTACCCAAAACTTTTGAACTGGCAGAGAATTACAGAGATAATTACAATTTTGCCACCCTGAAGAGCTTTTGCTTCACAAATAACAATAATGCATACTTTCATTGCTGGAATGACAACTGGGTTAATGAAATGCTGTGAAAAATACAGAGAATGGCATCACAGTACAGCACCACTCAGAAGTAAAGTGTGGTATCAGTGCAGATTGGCCGTAGTGATTCTGTGTCTGAATTGATTTTCCCTCAGAATAATAATAAGAAAAATAGCCCTATTTTAATTGAATTTATTTAAATTAAATATCATTTAATATCACTCTTTTATTTTCTGTTCAATTTTTGTTTGTTCTTCTGGGTTTTTTTCTTCTGTAATACTTTTCAGCATGGACTCATGAAAGAAAGGATGATGAACAAGAGTCCTGACCTCTAAAGGCCCCGTGGCACTTTCTAGTACCAATATTGGCTGGGACAACTCAGCAAATTCCTGCATCGCCCCTGAGTCCATCATGCTGGAAGGATCAGCACTTGCATATACAAACCCAGTTTGAGCCCCTAGCATTGCACAGCAATAGGAGAGGAGGAAATGCTTGACCTGCAGATACCTGCAGCCTCTGCTAAGGTTGGTGATGTCTGACGCAGCAGTAGGAACCACTTTCAGCTTCTGTTGCAGCCTCTCTTGTCCTATGCCCTATTTTCTGATCCTTCAGAAAGAAAAATGAAATAAATGAAAAAGAACTGAGAAATTCAAGGGACAGCTCACCAAAACTGTAAAGCACATGCCACTTCTGGTGGAGTAACCTCATTTTCTGTGCTCTTTTCCTGTATGCACATCCTCTCAAGCCCAAGCTGCCTCCCAGATTGTTGCATTTTGAGATGGCTCAAGAACTGCTTTTTTGTCTACTTACTTCACACCAATAGATTGGCATAACAGTGTCTAAACCCCAGTAACACCATTGGGAATAACAGTGTAGCTTTGCCAAAAAGGTGCTTCACTGATGCACCTTAACAACTTTGATTTGCAGTGATTCATGACAGTCTTCATTGTCTTAGTTGCCTTGTTACACATATTGGGTGTTTTCATTTGACATAATTTCTACATTATTTGTACAGATCACTCTGTATTCCTGTTCATACACAGTTAGAACTTGCATATTTTATCATATAATTATGTCTTTAACCTGCCTTGCAATGATGGAGGTTTTTATTTTCAATGACAATTTAGGAAAGCAGTACGACTGATGTATTTTCAACTTAAAATGGCTTAGCAACTTAGAGTACTCTGAAAGGCAGTGTTTCAGAAAACATTCTGCTGAATTTGGAACTTCTGTAAAGACATGGAAACTGGAAGAATTAACTGTTTACTTTATTTTTTTAAACAATACCTTGAATGAATTACATGCGCTCTTAAACATGCGAAAGCCCGAGAGAGAGACAGAAAAATGGACTCACTTTAAAAAGGAGCAGTGCGGTGCATTATTTCCATTAAAGAACATGAGACCTCAAGAACAAGGCTTTGGTGTGCTTGTCATTTTACAGCAAGGATTTGCTGTGAGTGCTGGGATTTCCACACTGAATGAAGGGAGAGCCATTCCCCTTTGACATTGACTCCAATGGCCTACCTAACTACACCTGGTACACATCTGCACAGGACACCAAGTAGAAGCAAAGGGTTAGATTCTGTGTGAGTTTCCCTGATGTCATTTTTAGCTTCACAATACCTCTATTAACTTGTGGTAGGAGACCCTTATGTGCTGTTAAGCTATTTGGACTTGTGTGGCTTCAGAGAATAAGTCAGTTTGCAGTGAGTCTTTGTTCCTCTTCAGAAAACAGGAGCATTAGTTAAAAATAAGAAGGCCTCACAGTATTTGGTATCCAAAGCAGCTTGTCATATAAAGAAATATTCAGATAACGAAGAAGGGAAGCATTCTCCCTAAGAATTCTGTACTACGATAAGATATGTTCTTGATTTTGTGCATTGACTTAAGAAGGGACAGATTCCCACTGTGTGAGTACTGGGGCTTGTGACTTTAATCTACCCTGCAGCACACATGTATGATGATTTAATGGGCCTTCTGTTTAGTTTATAGCCCATCCGCTCACCCAGAAGCAGAAAGTAATGATCACAACCTGGGACAGTTGCAAAGCATATGCAGAAGGCTTTTCAACCCTAAGGCTCTAATCTCTCCTGTTAGTCACTACTGCCATGTGGCGAGGCTATTACCATCCCTGACTCTGAAGCACAGTTCACAAACTCCTTCCACATGGTTTATACAAACCCCTACAAGGCTGTGCTGCATTGTTCTGCAGGCAAGGAGATGCATCAGCTTTTGCTTCCCCCCTTTTCTCGCTGTGCCCAAGAGAAAATTATTTGCCAGTGTTCATTTATGAAACACTAATTGAATTCTTCGTCTGGTGATTAAAGAAATGACAGATGTTGACATGTACAACTTAAATGAAAACAAAATGCTGACCAAACTAGAGTCGTGTGGAGGGACCACCGTTACCTCCTGATGCAAACTACAGATTCCAGATGAATCCCAGATGCTCACTGGATTATGCACAAAGAGGACTGTGTTTATTGTCACTGCATGGTGATCTCAGCGGTATGTCCAATATAAAATGATGAAACTTGCTTTCAAACTATTGATCAGAAAAGAAAAACAAACCAAAAATCTTGGGAGCCTAGGAGGTATCTTGATTGACAAATGAGAATTTTAATAGGAATTATATTGAAAACCCTTTGAGTTTAGAGTCATTCTTTTTGAAAAGGGCCCTTGTTTATTTTGTTTATTTTTTTGTTTTGTGTCTGTTCACACTCTGTCAGCCTTCTAACTAGGCTTTAGCACCCCATTACGAGTATGAAAACTCTCTGAGGAGGAATCCAAGCTATTATTTCTGAGGCACATTAACTTAGAATGTGAAATGGTCACTTTGAGGAGAATTCAGTTCTATTTTAGTAAAAAAATAGTTGTTTCTCTAAGTTTTCATAGAAAATAAATGTGTTCTAATTAAAAGATTACCAAAACTGATGACTGAGGTTTTCCCCTATTAAAACATAGCTTCTGTGGTATCACAACCTACCTACTTCTTCCTCTGAACAAGTCAAGTTAATTGTAGGAGCTGTAGTAAGTTACCTGCAAAACAGGAGTTTTGGCAATAGAAGTCAACAAAACTTAAACAATGCAGGGTCAGACCTCCTTCTAGTTATGACTGAAAGAGATCTGATTTACACTAGTAGGGCATCTGTTTTGTAAATTTCTCAGTTATTTTGACTACAAAGAGAAAGCAGTCACAAATTTTTAAAAAAATTTCTTTTATTTAATTTACTCTCTACAAAAGTCCCCACCCATAGCTTCCAAATCTGCTGCCAGGATATTGGCTGGAGCACACACTTAGGCACCAGGAGTATATTTTGGAGACAAAGTTTTTATAGTGGAAAGGCTGAGATACTCCAAACTATTCACGGCAAATGCAATGGAATAATGTAAAGGGAAAACATGTAAAGAACAAAATGTATTCTTACAGGAAACTCCATGAGAAACTACATTCCAGTTAATACTGGGTAAGCCCAAGAGAAAGCAATTTAGCTTATTATTTTCTTGCCCAGTGATACCTTGCTGCTGTTAAAACTTAATGTCATTCCTATGTTTGGGATTTTTGCAAAGATACCCTTTGGCAGAATGACGATCTGAAGTCTTCTTTTCCATTACCAGAATGCCTGATATTTGATTCCTTCTTCTTTTTGTGGGATTTACAGTCAAGATGCAGATTTTAACCTGGTTCAACTTCCAGATTTCTGAAGCTAAGTTTACTCTACCAATCAGAAGACTGGAATGCTTTCTGGCTGTGTTTTACTTTATTTTGTCTTCAGCTCAAAGGTGCTTATTAGACAGACAGAGGAATAAAGAGCTGCAGGAATCTGCATTTAGAGCTTGACTCAGATTTCTAAATAAAAAATTTTCAAAGAAGTAAGTATGCAAATATTTGTTGGCAGCAAGAATTGAATAAGGCTAAGAATCAAGGATTAAACCAGAAAAAGGATTAAACAAAAAACCCCTCCACTCCTCTGTTCAATAGGCTGGTTCAAGTCATCAGGACTGTATTAAAAAAAATAAGGGAAAAAAATTAAAGATTTGTAGATATAGTAATTACTGTCTCCTCAAGCATTCACTTTTAGCATGAGGTAGACAGTAGGGGCTGTAATTCTGTTAAAATTTGAAACCAGTTTTTAGAAAATAATCATTCTGTATGTTTGCGTTTTGTATTTTGTGATATTTTATGTGTGTTTGGGGATATTTTAGTTAATTTCTACAGAGATCATCAATTAAATATTTGGTTTGAGAAATACATTTTGTATGCGCTAGTACTCCCCGGGGGGACAGTGCTATTTATGTTTCTACATTCTTTGACTTTTATGAAAGCACTGATCTAAATACAGCAAGGGGGAAGCATGTTCCAGACATTATGGGTCTTAGCAAACCAGAAATGTGCAAATCATCACAAACTCTTGAGAGTGCAACAGTCTGAGGGAAAGTCAGCCTTACACAGATGATTTTGAAAGCATATTGTGGGTAAACAGACAACTACAGATGCAGAAAAAAAAATCTTCAGGAGTTTGTAAGACAACTGAGTCTCACCTGGAGAAAAAAACATTATAGTGTTTTGCCTTGCTGTGAGAATGGGACTAGGCCTGGCAGAGTTACTGCTTGCCAACCACCTCTTCACAGCCCTGCTTTGTCGCCTACGCAGTGTCTTGGTTCTCATGTTGCTGATGCATGATGTAACCCAGCCTGCAAGATGAAGAGAGACAAGGGAACTTGGACAATGCTGCCACGACAATGGGGAAGGGAGTCAGAAGATAATGGATTGGCACTTTCAAGGAGAGGATACTCCCATTAGCCATGGAAAGCATTTTCCATAGCAGTCATGGACATTAATAACACTGCCAATTACACTGATTAACAGCCTTCCATGGTAATATAAATTATAATTAGTAGGAACATTTTGCTAATTAAAACTTGAATTAACCCCAGTATCAGCTAATTAAATTAGAACCACAATCAGTTTACTTTAGAAAAAAACGTGTAAAGCTCTTTTCTCCCATCTCACCCCACATCCCTTCCTCCCTCCCTTGCCCCACCTCCAATTCTGTCACTAATCATCACTCTCCATGGTGCCATTTCATATAAGCCATGTACAAAGCTTTCCTGTGCTTTGGAGTTGTTCTCCCATGATTAGCCTACTTAGCTGTACTATCAGCTCCCTGGGAGGAATGGCATGAGAAGATTTTTTCAGCCAATGGGGCATGTCTTTGGACTGGGTAAAGCGAGGTGCCAAAAAGTTCCTTTTGCTGGCAAAGCTACATTAATAATGTTGGCTTTGTTTTGGGTTACTTGTCATTACTGTTGTTATTGTAAACTGGAATAGTGGTGTTAGTCAAAGGTGTATATTTACTGCCCAGATCAAACTACTGGTAAACTTTGTAGCATTATCTGGCACTGACACTTTCTTTTGTAGGTTGAGGTCATGGACACAGTTTCTTCTCTCTCAACATTTTCCCACCTTTGTGCATTTTCTTCTTTCATCACTCTCTTTCAGGAGCAGCATTTAGGGGCATCAAGGGAAAATCATGCACTCTGTATTCACATTCTGGTCCTGCCACTACATGATTCTCCCTCACTATCAATTTCATCATACTTAAGCCAAGCCAGTGGTAACAAACACATTTATAAAATGTATGAAAGTAGAGAAAAGTGTTATTCCCAGTTGCTCTCTTCTATGCACTTCAGGAATAACCACAGAATACTAAACACTCCTCCTGTTGCATTAAATTTTTTTAATGCAAAAAAATTGCAGTGTTTGATATGCTTATTATGCAAAAGCAATAGGTATAAGAAAGGATTTTGAGACTTGCATAGTTAATATTAATTTCAGTAAGCATAATCGGTCAGCCTGCATAGCTGTTGGCTCAGAGAATTAACAAGTGTCACTAGTAAAACAATCAAATGGTCCCTTTTTATTTGCTTCAGGTCAGTAAAAGAGTACAACTGCAGTCCCTAAAATATTACAACTGTAACATATTTCAGGAGAATAGTGGAATTGGGGAAGTCTCATATTTTTCAAGGATAGATTCTTCATTTGCTCATCCAAAGGAAAGTTATTTCTCCCATTTTTTTAAAAGAAAAAGCAACTGATGTTCTTTATTCTTGTGATCTGACCTGTTCCACTGAGCTATACTGTTTGAAATAAAGTGCACAGTGAGCAAAAGTACAAGGAAACAGAACACGCAGTTCCAGGAGCTCTGAAGTGAGGAAGATTTTAATCTTAGAAGCCATTTAGATGCCACAGAGATGGTTACCATAACACTGAGACAGTGTCAAGCGTAACACATGTTTCTCCTAGGTGCTTAGGAAAACACGTATCACTTTTCCATCGTGCCAGGAAAGCACTGCAATTAAAGCACAGGCATGCTTGTGCAGATCCCTCTGTGTACAGTCATGGGTCTGTGGCCACGAACAGACCCAAGCATGATGTCCTCCACTGAAGCCAAGGCCTTGAAGAGAAGCGAGGACATGGGGCTGCTGCAATGTGTTAGTGGAGTAACTCTTTGCTGTTGAGGGCATGCTGTCCTTGAGGGCCAGAAAACTTTTGTATTTAAGCATCGTTTCTCTGTGAGCTTCACCCAAATTTTGATCCTACTAATGTCTTTGGCAGTTTGTTCAAGGAGATATTTAAGGGACATATTGAAGTAAAGGTCCCATCTCACATTGGATGAATGTGAGGAAGAGCAAACTGGCCTGAAGTGTGGTGGTCTGGCCTGTCTCTGACTTTGGGAAGAAATATTTAGAGATCATTATCAACCTCTGTCAGGGAAATTGCTCTGACATATTGCACCAATATATCATGGCTTGAAAATAAAAAGCCTTGAAAGGATTTGTGTGTGCAGTTTCCTTTGCTTTCAAAGTTGGATAAACAGTCCATGTATTTTCATGGGGATATTAATCTCTTCTTTGTCTTCTATTGCCCATTTATACTAAAAGCAGTGGAATTTAAAGCTCTCACACAAAATGGAAACTGTCTCTGGGTGGGAACTGGCACATTTTAGCATGCCTTCCTTATCACTCAGAGTATGTACTTCACACTGTTCATCCTGATGACACACATGGGTTTTCAAACAACTATGCTTACTTCTACCCATTCATTGCCCAATCTAACATCCATTCATGTCAAGAAGAAGGGCCCCTACTGATTTCACTGGTCACAGCACCCCAACCTTTCTCATCTATATGCCTACTGCCTTAACTAGTTTTAATTCTGAACTAAGATTCCTTACAATGTGATAAATGCAAAGATTTAGGCCACCTCAACTTTGTGGAGCATAAAATTTGGGACATGATGAGTGAAAACATGCATATAAGTGAGGAAATCAGATATATTCATCCATTATAATTATGTTGTTCGCCAGCTCTATGGAGCTGGCAGAACCTTCCCTTAAATGATGAAAGGGAATTAGAAGTAAGTCTGACTCAAAACAGTGAACTGTTTCAAAACAAAGCTGAATTCCTCGAGGTTAAGCAGCAGTAAAACTGGCAGTAGGTACACAGTTAAGAGGTTTAGATACATTTGTTGTTTTGGCTGGTGTCCAATTATAAATACATTGTCCTTGAAGCTTGGCAATTAGTAATGGTAGAAGTAATTACGCTAAGAGATGATGGAATTCAGACAAATGGGGGGGTAGTGGTGGTGGTGGTAAGCTTGCAGGCTAAGCAACCAATGGACAGAGTGAGTTCCTTCAGTATACAGTTATTTATATTATTTTCCTAGGATGAACTAGAAGGAAAGGACTCTTCCACTTTCATTCACTTCTGAGAGCACATACAGAAGCTGTAAAGCTGTTTTAGATGATCATGATGGTGAAACTCCCTGGTGCCTCTGTTTGAGACAGTGACAAATGCCACTCAAAGAAAAAGGTCCTTTCAAAACAAGCTCTTGTGTGGTGACCAGACTGAAGGATTACAGCACAAGTCATGTCAGTGTTTTAAGTTGCAGCAGATGGTGAGAGTCATCCTTAGTTCAGCGGACAGGAGGCTTGTCTCCAGTTGGGCAGGTAGAGCTGGGAAGGGTGTATTGGTGGTCAGTAGAGGAACAAATAAGCTTCAGGGAAAGGATTTCAGTGTGCTTACAGTTCTCCACCCAGGGGAGCCTGTCAATACAGTTCTGTAACATGGAACCACTTTGTTAGCCATCCCAGCAGCACCATTCCTGACTACCAAATTATAAGATATGCCATTAAAAGGCAAAATGAGAACCTTTTTGTCTCATAGGCATCAGTTTGGTTGGTCAGACACAGCTAAGTTGGCCTTTTTAGGGAAAAAAAGTTCTACTGCAAAAACAGCAGACACTGGCGCAATGGTGAGTTCAATCACCAGAGTCATTCATCTCTATTCTTCTCTTTGTGCATCCATTTTTCACATGTTCAGTAGAAGTAAAAAATGTGGAACACATCTTGGAGGTGGTCACTGTCCTTTATTAAGATACAGCCTTACAGACCTGGTTGAAGTAAGGTACATTGATTCTGGGCCATTGGATAGATGAGACTATAAGATTGGTTGGATCAAGTTGTCCAAAAGATGTCAAGACCCACTTCTGTTCAGGCAATAGAAGGAACAAGGCAGAAACTCAATAGAACCCAGAAGGAAGTAAAGGGAAAATATGGAGCTTTGCCTCTGTTGTTTTATATATCTCCATATTTCTATTCCCATCATTGGGTATGGCCTCCTTTGAAAGCTTTGTTTCCCTAGACATCTGTGTTTGACCAGCTTGAAATTCAGATGTATCTTATTATATTAATCTAGTTTTGTTTTTTTTTCCTTCTCTATGAAACTGGTTGTTATTATCATCATTACAACAGTTATTTTTTCCTGCAAAATGCATAAGACATATAAAGAGAAAGACCTTGGGCTGTGTGTGTTTTCATGCACACTTTGCAGTTCCTGGTCTGCTGGGACTCAGGGTCCTCCACAGGACTGGACCATGTCTTGCTTACCAACAAACATGTACGTTTCTGGAGACCAGTACGTAGCTGAAAATATCCAGAGACAGTTAACTTTACTAGGCAAAAGAGAAGAGACATAGATATTGAAGGTAGAATTAGTATTGGAAGCTGAAACAGTTCTGTGAAGAAAATGGGAACACTACATTTGTTCAGTTTTTAGAGTATGTGTGCCTAGTTTGGACTTGTCTCTTCCTTGATGTAATCTTCCGTTTTTCCTACATCTTACCTAGTCTGATCTGCTATTCCATGAGAGGTCACAACACAGGAGTGCAGGAGAGCCTGGAATACATCAGACTGAGGGTCCATCTACTCTGATACCTATCAATGGTGGCCTAAGTAAGAGTGAAAATAAAGGCAGGAGCAAAGGCTATTTACCACAACCTCCCAGTGGCAGCCTTGCAGGCAACAGCTACTTTCAGCTCAGGTTTTTCCTGGGTCACATGCAGAATCTCTGCTTGTGATAAGTCCTCAGCTTCCATGAACCATGGACAGCTTCCCATCTGCCCTTGAAACTACACTGGCACTCAAAAGCCATGATTTTCAACTTTCTATCGGCATCTCACAGCACCATGTTTTGGGGAAGATGTGTTCACATACAGATGCTCTGGTGAGGCTTCTTCCATAGTACAGGTATTTCCAGGAGGTGACCTGTCTCCTCTGAGCCAGTCTATCTGGGAAACCTCCATTCATTAGTTACAGGTGGAAAGAGTGCACCTTCTGAAGACAAGGTCTTACATTGTCACAAAGCACCAAAGGGGAGACACTTTGATTTTGCAAGATCCATTCTGCCTAGGCCAGTAGTCTGTCCTGTCTACTCCAGATGCTGTATGCCATGGAGAGAAAAGGTGGGAAGAACCAATTCCTCAGTCTGTAAAAACTCCATGGGCTTTGGACAAGACAGGTGGATGAAAAATCTTCCAATTAGAGGAGTTGGAGTCATCAGGGTTGATGACAAAAAGGTGGAATCTATGCAAGGAATTTTCTCCTATTGAATAACACTTTTAGGAAGAAAAAAGTAAAGGTGGATGCTGTGGATGGTGGCTGTCATGGCTGACACATGAAGACTCTCTTGGTAGAGAATCAGGATTTATCTCCTGTGAGGCTATGGTTTTCATAGCTAAGGGAGAACGAAGGAAATATGTATAACACAGCACATTCTGTTAAGGCTTCTGGGAGGTGGGGAAGCTAGACCTGTGCTTAAGTAGGGTCTTATACCTAGAAAGGAACAGAAGCCCTGGTAAAACATATAAATGTAACCCTCTTCAAAGACATAGTCACTGTTTGTCATGAGCTTCCAGAAAGAAAAGAGGGTGAAACTGTAGGAAGGAAGAGAAAGTAGGTCTCCAGTTACTTAATTTTGATACTATTTTAGCTTCTTGTGTTTCTGGAGTAGCCTGTCACATCTCAGATCTTCTCAAGTTTGAATTTCTTCAGTGATGTTCTTCTCATCACCTGAGTCCAAACCACACCAGACCCAGATAAATTTAGGTTATTGACTTCCAGTGCTGTCAGTGGCACTGAATGGCTTTCACTGGCACTGACTTAACTTTAAAATATCACACTCGTGATATACACACAATTTGTATATATATGTTGAAGTAGTCCTTACGTTAAATAGAATGCTGTATAAAGTGTTTACTTTTGAATTATTATGAAGCTGGGCCCATTTCATGATTTCAAATATTTTCCACATTATCACCTACTTCAGCCAGCATACCCATAGGAAATTAGTAACTATTTTTAATGGTTGTAGTTTCCCTTCCTTTTTTTTTTTTTTTTTTTAAGGAGTGGTGGAGTGGAGAAATAAAAGAATAACAAAGTAAGAGATAAAATATATACATTTTTTCCCCCCTTGAATTATATCTAGAAAGCTTTTACATTGTCCAGGAACATATAGTGTAAAAAAGTGGGAAGGAAGAGAGTTATAACTGCTACTGTGAATTCAGTGCTCAAGTGATAAAATATCTTTTTCTAAAATCAACATCTGCAAAGAAACACAAGTCTTTTTTTAATTGTTATTCCCATTTAGTGGAGTAATAACATTATGCATCTTTCTAGAGGATTTGATATAGTTAAAAAATTAATCAACACATGATGTAGAAATTACTTAAGTTCAACATCATAGGCTGCATGGAAATGATCATAAAAGCTCTTTCTGGCATTCAACATTTATAAATAGCTACCTGCTTCTAGTGATTTCTTAGGAGTAAAATTTGGCTTGTTGGACACATGTCAGCATCAGAGTGGATGGCTATTCAGGCAGATACATAAACAATTTGGCACTGATTGAATACTGGCTCAATTATTAAGCTCAAACAGAATTTAAAATAATGCTTTGGCCTGCTTGAGATTCTGTATAAGTCAAATGCCAATTACAGAAGTCTGTAATATTAGACATTAAATCTGCCATATCATGAGGTATATAGTATAGTAACTACTTATCAGTTGAAAAGCATGGCTCAAAAACCTCTGAGCATATACATAATATTTTTCTATAAAAGACATTAAAGCAGTCTTCTATTAAAAGCCCAGCAGTTTACTGTGGGCTTAAGACACACAGTTTAGTGTCTTAAGTATTATGGGATTACATACCAGTCTGGAGGGGAAGAAAGCCTTAGGTGGCTTTGTTTGTTTTGCTTTCTCTTTTCCTGGCAGTGGGGAAGGGATGAAACTGATTTGTTCAGATGTTATAAAGGTAACCACACCATCATTAAATTTCAGAGTCATTTGTCAAGCTCTGCTCAGGCAAAAATGCAAGCAAGACTGACTGCAAATTAATTCTATTCATGCTTTATCACAGACAAAAAACCCACATTCTCAGTAAGAACAAAGTAAGAGCCAAATAATACTTGTGGTGAGCAATTTTAGAAAAGTGCAAGTATTTTACCACTTCTCCACAGGAAAATTGTCATATATGGTCATTTTGAAGGAAAAAAGAAGTTAAAAGAAATGTACAAATTTTTGTGGCTTTGCAAGTGAAGAAATCCACTTTAATTTTTTTTTCATATGTGTATTTTCAAGCCAACTTTTTGTAGGACTGATGTCACCTGCATCTCTCATGACTCATACTTCTGCAAATGCAGAGGTTAGTACAACTTCCCTGTTGATATGCAGCTGCCTCCAGATTGAAGTCCTGGCTCTAAAATGCCTCCTTATTAATGATCGACAACTGTTCTTAACAGCCGTGGTTGAAATGCACCTAAACTTGGAAGAGCTCGGACAACTGGAGCAGGACACAATAAAGCTGCATGTAGAGTGTGTAGTACACTGGAGAGTGAAGTTGACCATTAGAGGCTTAAGGTGGAACCTAAGAAAAATCAATCCTTCATTAGCAGAAGAACAAGAGACCTATGCAGTTCTGCTTCCAGAAATTGCAGAGATGGAAATTGACTGGCACATAGAATTGCCTTAGCCTTAATACCCCCATCACACTTTCCTCATCTTTTTTTTTTCAATTTCAGAGGATACAATGTTCCTCAGGTTTGGAGAAATTATGCTCTCTCTGCAGATCCTCAAGAAAGATTTAAAATGAATCCCAGAGGCCATTTGTAGCCAGCTCCCTGTACAAAGGGAGCAAAGATGAACTGGGCTCAAAGTTTAAGTCTGTGACTCCTCTTCCTTTTCATGCAAAATGGCAAGAATAATAGCTGATTGCTGACAGTGATTTCACCGCTGAAACATACTTCAGTATTATGTAATTGTAGGAGTGTGACTGTTAGTTAAAATTAATTACCTTGCTGATTGGAGAGGAGGAATTTCTCCAGCGCTCTGGAGTAATTGGTCCCCTCCGCAGTGCACTATGATGGAGTGATGGAGTATTTTTGTGAAGGAGCCAAGCCTAGTTTTCTTCACCACAGTTGGGACATGTTTGGTCTGATGGGAAGCAGCTGCGTCTCACAGACACATCAGACACACTAAAGCTACTCTCCCAGGGCTGTAGTGGGAGTCAGGGAGGACGGCTGCTCCTCTTGGGAAGTGTTTTGCTGATGGAGAGGAGATTGACTGTGCTGCTCAGCCTGCAGATTCTTCCCTGAGTTAGGGCTTCACCTATTAGGATGAAAGTCTTGGCACAGAACTCATGTCCTGGCTCTCTTTAGGTGGGACTCACCAAGGATGTGACGATTTCAACTCAATCTCTTTTCAAACTGTGATTTTTCTTACTGTTAATGTCCAGGAGACCGCATTCCTTGTTCCTAACCAGTTATAAAGCCTGTGACCCAAGTTAATTGAGAAGGGAATTAAGCTTCAAACTGTTCTCAGATACATACCTACATTTTACTACAGATTGTTGCAAATGTTTTTAGTGGCTTTGGCTGTTGGAAGGTATTTTTGAAATACATTCCAACTAAGTCACGTGTGCTCAAATAAAACCTTCAAGCCTGTTTCACAGACCTGAAAATTACTCTGGAAAGCAACTGTGACCTGCTAAATGGAAATTACAGCTCTTGGCTCTGCTTTGAAAATGGACTCACTCAGAAACCAGACAGAATGCCAGTGTCTGTGTATGCAGGCACTCCAAGACTCCCTGGGCTTCCCTTCATCCCATGGTTTGAGATAGGTGCTTGTGCCTACACAGAACTGCTTTCCCATATTTATGGCTTTTTTATGTAATGCAGCATCATGTTGTATGCACACAGAGCAGCAACACACCATCAAGTTAGAGGAGCATGTTGCTCTGCATATGAACTAGACCTCTGGGTTGCAAGAGTTTCTCACAACAAGCCATTTCAAATGCACTGAGAACAACCTCAGAGGAATCCTCTGGGCTGTTTTCAAAATGAAATACAACTAGGCCTGATCCTGACCCTCACCTTCAAGTATCTCTGAAGAGATCCCATGCAGATCCAACTGTCGAATTGTGATGGGAATTAATCATCTAATAGTATATTTGTAGACATTTGTAGCAGCCAGGGAGAAGAAAAAGTGATTATGTTGCCTAAGTGAAACAAAAATCTATGTAGTGTCCAGATTCCTAACCATATATCCCAAACTACATTTAATCCTGAAAAAAATAATCTTCATTATAAATCAGTACATTCCTAACTAGAACACAATGAGCAGTTGCACTAATGGCTTGCATTTAATTGACATAACTGGGTAAAGGAAATTAACAGTGTACCAGAAAAATATTGGATTACCCAATGTCATTAATCCCTTTTTTTAATAAAGAAGCTTTGGAAAACTACTTTTGGGGAAAAAAAATTACAGTGTTAGGTTTACTCACTGTTGTTATCACTATAAAATGTCAGCTTCATTGGCCATTATCGTTAAATTAGACAGGTACAGAACTCCTGGCAGAAGTGATATTTAGGAGGGTTAGATGGAAAGACTTATTTCTGGCTGTGGAAAGATCAAGTATCATGACAGAGACACAAAAAGGCAGCAGCCTGGTGAACTGGATGATGAACTCTGCACTGTGGGCTATCCCCAGCATTACCAGTGTGACTGCTCACATGGTATCTAGTTAAGTATAGCCTAGGTTTTACTTTTGCTTCTGTGGGAAATGGTAGTTCAAGTGTTATTGATCCCATAATATAGATGTCTATCTGAAGCACAGGATGTCTTCTGGGAAGTGTGGAATCCCGTTTCAAACTCGGCACTAGTGGGGAATCCTGCTGCAAGTGCATTCAAAAATATTTTAGCCCCTATGGTCTGCAAAGTTGCTAAAAGAGTTAGTGGAACATTGTCAAGCAAAGAATTGTATTTTAAAATTTTTCTTTAAACGACATTTATAAAACAGTAAATAATCCATCACAGAACAGATACTTATGTGGCTGGCATTACAGTTATTAAATATATTAAATAAATTTCCTTAAAGAGCATCTATCTATTTAAATATTAATTTTTGAATGCTCTCCCTCTAAATCAGCTCTCAAATGTTGCTCATTTTCACTTCCTCTCAGTGGCACAGGTCATACAGACTTTATGTGCAGCATGGTTTTGAGTTTTCTGCCTGATCACCTTAACCAAAATGCACCTCATAAAGGCATGATCTTTCAGCAGATGTGCTTCTCTGTTAAATGGACTATTTTACATCCCAAGCTTGCTCTTTGACCTTGCACTTTCTTACGTCTGTATGGACATGTGCAAAGTGTTGATCTATTAGAAATAACTCGTTCTGGCACTCTCTGTGTCAACACTATATGCTACTATATGCTCAAAGTCTTAGCAAGGTTAAAGTGGTGGATAATTAGAATGTTGAAATGAAAATGTATATGTTTACAGTTGGACTCAATGATCTTATAAATCTTTTGCAACCTAAATGATTTTATGATTCTGTGATTCTGTATTCCATAAACTAGAAGAAGTTGTGATGCTGCATTCCCAGCCCAATCCCACTCCTTTAGCTTGCTTCCCATCCATGCCAGGGGGAGGTGAAATACTCCATAATGCAGGGGAGATGCACAGCACTGGCTGTTTCCAGGCATCCTGCTATGAATGCAGTGAAAGTTGAAGTCACTTCCCTGCTAGTAATCTATAAACACAGAGCTACTGCCTGTCACTCACAACTTTACCCATCAGGAAGGACATTTACTCTTAGTTGTAGGAAATGCTGATGCATCTATTAATAGTTGTAATAAATGTGTATTTAATATAGGTAGATGGAGTAAGATCTACCTAAGAAGACACCAAACAGCCTTTATGTGACAGAGCAGCTCCAGCGTATGCGACCTGATTTCAGGCAAACTAACTTTGTAAATGAAGTGAAAGGCAGGCAAGGCAAGAATTGTCCACAGGGGTCACTACCATGCACCCTCCTCTCCAACACTGCCAGGCTTTCTCCTTACAGATGTAATTTGAGGACCCCTTTGAATTAGGCAAGGTCTCCTTAGTCCCAGAGGACAGACAGTAAATGGAGTCACTGGTTATACAGTTGGGAGTGTTTTACGGGAATATGTAGGAGTATGGGCCACCTGACAGGGGGAGAAATGCAAAAGAAGGTAAAGCAAATTGTGGCAGGCAAAACTTTCATTCCTCCAGCTGTAATACTCAAAAAAGACAGCGAATTTCTTGAATTTATTTTGTTCTATTGCCCCAAATCCACATTTAACCTGAATTGCATCTGCTATTATTATATTGCAAGATAAAAATTTTGCTTTAAATGTTTATGGGTTGGGGTTTTTTTAATTATTTGTACATTGTGCTCTTGAAATATCAAGACAAACACTGCTCCAGTTTGATAGGTAGTTCGTTTTTTTACAATAAATGATGTCAATATCTTATTCCATTAATATTTTTTAAAAAATTAAGTAAATTTTAAGCAGGAATATTTAAACACTTTTTCTTTCTAATTTATAATTATTTTTAATTTTAAAAATAACACTCATGCTTGTGATGTTTTTAGACCACTCAAGGTAAAAAAAAAAGAAAGACTTTTGGTGCTTTCATAAAAAAATTGAAACTGAAATAATTATTGTGTACACCACACAATGTCAGTAACAATTACATTTTTCCATAAGCATTCATCTTGATTGAAATGTGTTAGATGTTATTCTGAGATATGGTATTTGAAAAAAACGTGATGAGTGTGGTGGTTATTACAATATCAGACCAAAGATTCAGATGTCTAAAAAACTGCAATATGGTTCTAGGAGATGAAACATTAAAAGTATCTCATTAGTAAGGCCCTCATTAGATGAAATCTTTGACTGCTGAGGATTTCCTTTCTATGTTATTGCATTTAGGAAGAAATTTTTCATTGTCTGAGGTATTAAAATGCAGGTTCTCAGCAGTCCACAGTACAAAATTCCACCTATTTGTGCCAATGTGGATGAAGTCTACATCACAAAGTCTCTTTCATCATGCAAATTAACATTTAAAAAACTCACCTTTTTTTCTCTTCAGTATGTCAAATGCCATACCTCCATGTACTCTAACGTGTAGACAAATTTTGCACAATTACAATTTGGTAAGTATGCATTCTTGTTAAAAATACTGCTTATTCAAAGCAGACTTCTTACTTGGACTGATGCTTACTTGATCCAAAATAAATATATCCTAACTCACGACAATCTCACAGTGTATGATTTATAATATTATCAAAAGGATAAAAAAACCCCGCCACTGTTTTGATTTGATTACAGGTCTTGATGTTTTCAAACAAAAAACCCCAAGCCCTGCTCCATATTTGCTAATTATGCTCTGAGCATGCTTTGTACATTTTACTAACTTTCACGTTTCCTGGGCTAATGAGAAAGGCCAGAGTCAGGCATTGATTATACTAAGTAGTTTGCAAAAAACCCTGTATTTGAAAGGCAGTCAGAATGTGAAACAACCTACAAGAACATGAGGTTAATGCATCAGATTAAAACTGAGAAAAAAGTTGAAAACTCTACAAGTGACTAACTCAAGCAGAAGCTGAAACAGGCTTCTTGGCTTCTATTGTATCATGTAATCTGTATCACTAATAAATAAGTACAAGGAGATCTTTAAGGACAATTTCTTTTTTATTTATCAGGCTAGAACATTCGTAAAGCATTGCTTTGACTTTTTCCCCTATTTAGCACTTCCAAAATATAAGTAATCACATTCCTGGTCTTATTTTACTGGAAGGCTAATGAAAAGATATGTTATGTGTATTTATTCTGAGCACTGACATTTGAATGAGAAAGGATATAGGGGTGCAATTTTTTTTTTTGTTAAATATCCAGTGAATAGGGAGTGGGGTTTTTAATATATCCAGTAAACAATTAAGAGATAAACTAAAAGCCTCTCTCTCTTGAGGTTTCTTGAATTTGACTTCCTCGAGTTTCCTCTGCCACTATTTCTCCCACTCCCCATCAGCAGAAAAGACACCAAAAGATCCTCTAAAATTCTCCCTTCCATTGGTGAGGTCAATGCATAAAACCTTCTACCAGTACAGATATAATGTGATTTTGCTTTGACATAATTTGGGTAGCAAACCCCATTCAATAAGATAGGATTATAGAGACACAGGGCACTTCTGAGACCCAGAGAGCTTATTGATTCCTCCATACTTACACATGGAGTTTGACTGTGTGCTACCATACCTAAAATTGGTAGACTTTTTGAGCGAAGCTCAGGTGTACTCTATGCCACAGACACAACACAAAGCCAGTGATAATGAGGCGGCCTCTTCCCAGCAGAGGTCTCTAATCTAGCAATAAATCACTTTTTAGTCAAGAAATAATATAAAAGAAACTACTCAATTAAGAAGACATCAGAGGCACTTTGACATACAGCAGGCATATAGCTTTAAACATAAGATTGGAAGATATTTAGGACTGTACAGAGCAGAAATGTCACAATCAGAAGAAAATTCAGAGAGAACCAAAAAGTTGTATAGTTTAATCCACGTTTGCAGACAAAGGTGTAAGTAACAACTTTGACATTACTGAGTGTGTGCTTAATTCCATGCACACAACTGTTAAGGTCTTAATGGTCTTACATAAGTCTAGGCTAAACTGTCAGCAAATTAAGTCAAGCAACTTACCTGTTTAAATTTCTGTGTATTAATGAGCAAAATGATCAGAAACATTGACTGAGCCTTCAGTGGCTCTCTGGCATATGGCTATGTGGTATTTTGACACCTCCATGCAGAGTAATGAGGGTGAACTGGGGAAAACTGGGAAAACCTTTCCCGTACCCTCCTGCACACAAGAGGGACCATACTGCTGCAAATGGAGAGGGTGAAAGTGAAAATGGATGGCCAGGTACAAATTTCAGCAGAAATGCTCAAATACTGTAAAACTGTTCTGTATTTTGCATTAGAAAAGGTGAGAAGAGGGCATATGCATGCTTTTCCATACAAATATCTGCTCCTACTCCTCCAGAAACACTAGATGGCCCATGTACTTCTGTCATATTTAATTCTGAGGAGCAACAATCAGTTAAAAGATAACTTGTCAGTGATTGACCACCTTTTGTGTGAGACTAGGAAATAGGAGACCTCACACTTTTACAAGATTTAGGTATTGACAACCACTGTTAGACCAGCAAAGAGCACAGACCCTCAGTCTTCAGCAGAGGAGAGTTAGAAAGTCCAGTGGAACCTAGAAACCTGTTTCCACAACAACTGTGTATCTGCTTTTAACACACACCAGGCTCTGAACAATGCTGGATGAATAATAACTATATGAAAATGAAAACTAGTGTCCTCTAAAGAGGGAGGATAAAGTGTGCAAGATGCAAAATCACAGTCAATGTGTAACAAAACTAGCCTTGGCTGTCTCATCAAAATCCCACTGCAAATTCAAAGCTTGTTTTGCTGTATTTACTGAAGAATATGCCTTTCACTATACCGTATGCAAGGCATCTATACACAGTAAACTTATTTCTGAGATAGTCCTCATTCATCAGCAACAAACCTCTGTACAAATATTTTTTCCTCTGAAATGTAGGGCTGAAATTGTAGCTGTTCACTTTTTTTTCCCAAGACAGACTTTCAAAAATATGCTGGAAATTCAATGCTGTGTCAGATGACTTTAAAGGTTTTTCCAGCTCTTTCCATTTCCATGCAATAATACATTAATAATTTCTTTCAAGATAAGATCAAATGCGGTTAGAAGCTAAAATTCTGTGTTTAAATTAACCCTGACCTCCTTCTCTTTTTGTCTTCAAATAGTCTGCCAAATTCTTCTGACTGTCATACATTTAAAGGTCCATGTGTCATCAGTATAAAGTGACATAACCATGAATTTGTACTGTGTTTTTCTTCTCTCTTAAAGGAGACAATAGAATATTCTGGTGCCAACAAATATGTGCATGCAACATGAGAGGAGGGGTAAAGCTTATCTATATAAGACAATTAAGAAAAATTCTTTTTCAACAGATTGAAGGCCCTTATGTCAACTGGAGGTGCCAAGGTTTTGTAGCATTTTTTCCCTAAATTTTTTAAGATTAATCTATTTTCCTTTCTATAAGCCTAAAAAAATTTTATAGTTTTTAAAGTTTTTTCTTATTTTATTATTTCTTTTTCTTAGATGCTGTTAAGCAGGAATTATCTAAGGTTTTGTGGAAAGATTCCTAGAAACCTCAGATATGTTTGTTAATGAGATGTTACAGCTTACTTGAAGAAAGTGCATTTACAATGTTAAACTCTTCTTTTGCCCCAAATGTTCTTTGTTATACTGGAAGTAGAGAGCAATATATATGAAGGAAAGAGTTAAAAATTATGATTAAAACCCTTTACTCTGCATTGC
Source organism: Manacus vitellinus (assembly GCF_001715985.3). Taxonomy (NCBI): domain Eukaryota; kingdom Metazoa; phylum Chordata; class Aves; order Passeriformes; family Pipridae; genus Manacus; species Manacus vitellinus. Next base: position 8,320,834 of record NW_021940917.1, on the reverse strand, counting down.
TTAGTTTTTGCCCTTATGCTTTCAACAGACTGCCACTTAAGTGAAGAAAGAACACAAACCCAGGCCCTTCCTCAACCCTTTCTCATAGCTGTATTAGGAAAAGGGCTGAAGGTACAATTTGCCATGTAGTTTAAAAGGTCAGTCCCAGTATCAGGCATCCTGGGTAAGACGCTAGAAGAAACATATCCCAAGGGAACTCTCGAGTTCATATATAGTAGATAGCTGAAGCTTAATGCAGTGAGAGATGGATACTTAAAATGAACATTTTCAGGTGTAAGAGAAAACCTTTATGTTATCAAGCTTTCTGGTGAAAAGTTGTGTGTGTCCGTGACAGCAGAAGTGGCAAAGGTTTCTACATAAAGTAGAAATGTCTTGTTGAATTTAAATAGCCTGTTCAGACCCTACAGGTGAAAAATGAATGATCAGATGTTTCTAGACCTTGAGTGCATAAAATTTGAGGCCAAAAGAAATAATTTTGCATGACACATTTCTAACTTGCAGGGCAGCTATTTGAAGCTCTGGAGCCTGATCAATAAACTAAATTAAAATCAGGCATAACTGAAAGAAAAATAACTGACTCTCATTTCAGCTACTACAGATAATTTAGTGATGCTGTGAAAATAATGCCACTTGATAGGAGCAATAAGTGTGCTAGGTACAGTGCTGTTAAATCATACGTAACACTCAGAAAACCCCATGTTCCTGAAGCAACCTCTCTGCCCACTGTTATTATCCATATCCTAAGCAAAAGGCTCATTTAGAATGCCAAAAACGAATCAGAAATATACTTGAGAATGCATAATCACATGGTATTGAAAGCTAATAGACAATACCCTTATGTGGCAGAACTGGTCAAGAACACCACTGATGCTGCAATTAGTTATTGAAAGGGATCTGTACTATTCATCATATAAAGGGAAATAGAATAAATTGCCTCTTTTTCTTTCTGCCTTATATCTATTTTAAACTTAAAAAGACACTTCAAAGACCCACAAATCTCCAAAAGAAAATATCCCAACCTGGTCTCTTTGCATGGAAAATGTGAAACTATCAAGAGGGGAAACCTCAAAAATTTATTCCAGTTTTCAGACAGATTCTGTCTATAACTTATCCTGGAAACAAAAATAAGCTTCTCCTGGGACTGCAGTGGGAAAATCCCACACTCCATCTCCCCTCTCCCTCCCCATCCATTTCTGTCCTCTGTCTCTGACAGGAGAAGGGCTGAGCCTTCATCTTGGTCAGAAAGAAAAGTGGTTTCACTGAACCAAGGTAGACTCAACATTCCCCTCATATTCTGCCACAGCTCAACTTCAAGGCAGCTCCTACACAAGCTGGGGCTAACCTTGATTCCCTAAGAATCTGCTAGAAAGGGTTTGAGCAGAGATGCCTGAAAAAACTTTTTTTTTTTTCTGAGGGGCAGCACTTCATCAACACAAGAATATATTCCTCACCACTTGCATGGTACATCAAATATGCCTGTATACTCCCTGTATCCAAAGTCAAGGTTATTTCTTATGGAGAATTTTATTGTATTATTCAAAGTGATATTTACCTTATTTAATAGAGAAGCAAAAAATAAGAAAAAAAGAGAAAAAGGACAAAAGGGAGAAAAGAGAAAAGAGAGAAGATCAAAGCTGAGCAAATCTCCCGTGGGACATCATTTAAGTAAAACAAAATACTCTTGCCCTTTTTTGCCTCCTTCAAAATAAAAGTGGGACTATAAATCTACTTTCTGATCAGTTCTAGATGGGAAACTTTGAGTGACTGTAAGCCCTGGTACAGCACAAATCACAGTAAAGGCTCCTTGTCAAAGCAGATAAGGACAGTGCCCTTCAGAAGACTCAAAACTGCTGCCAAGGGTGGGCACAATGATCATCTTGACAGTGGGAACAGAAAGATGGAGGAGCAAAGCTGTGTATGGTGCAGCAGCAAAATGGGAACAGGAGACCTTGTGACAGCCTGAAGGCAAAGTGCTTCAGAGCAGCACCTTATCTCAAATGAGAAAAGCGCATGACCCTTTCAAGCCCATGGCTGGACTCTTCATCCAGTGCCAAGGTCTCCCCCGGGAGCACCATACACACATCCAGCTCCTTGCCTCACTCACCCTGACCCAGGAGCAAAGCACTGAGAAGGCATTAGCAGATGCTATTTCACTTACAACATGGTCATTTGTTTTTGCAGGAGCACAGCTCTTTGTTTTCTTTCTCTTCTTGATGGTACCTGGGAAGCCCAGAAGTCCTTTCGCAGAAGAATTTGAGTCCTTTGAGATTCATTACTGCCATGTGTCCTGTATGGCAAGGCTTAGAAAGTCCATGAAATGAGGTAGAAGAAAAGTATTATTCATCAAAAAAAGGGAGGACTGAGTGAAAACAGAGAAACCATAATTTATGAAGTTAATTTATCCCACAATACTTTCCATATGCTTACGCTCAAGGAGAGATTTACAGCATTGTGTGCAGTCTTATCATTACTTAAGTACTGACTCTGAATGCTCATAACATAATTTCATTGAAATTGCTGCTGTCTTTCACTGGCCTTTTTCTGTTCTTCCCCAGCCACTTTTAAGCCACAGCATTCCTCTCCCACCTCGGCTCCTCACTCCAGCTCATAGGTGATGTGGGTGGTGGGAAGGAGAACGTGGCTGCCTTACCTGCAGGGCTGCACGTCCTGAAACAGGCCAGGCAGTGATGCTGGGGGGCTGCAGTCGTGCTTGAGGTGCTGTTTGTTGGTACACAGAGGGCTGAAAAAGGAGCAAGGCTTAGCTGGAACATTGAACTGAGAAGCAAAAATTTCTGTACACCATCTCTCAACGCACTGACTGCTGTCTCAGCTGGGTGCTCAGACCAAGCCTTCCTCTCACCTCATCTCACAAAAACTGCAGCAAGCCTCCTTGGCATGTGGAGATTTGACACCGAAAATCTTCTCTTTATTTCTGGGGGAAAAGGAATTTGTAGCATGCAAACCCCCTTTGAGATCTGCTGTGCAGCTGGGAACTAGCTGTGACACAGTTAATGCCCACTAAAACACATGTGGTATGTTAAAATTTTAGCAGTGCTGTTGGTGTTTGGTGTTAGAACGAGAATTTCTGCGTGAAAATAGAGCATGCTACATCAGTGATGAAAAAAAGGAGGGGGGACATCAGGGTAACTTAGTCCTTACATATCAAGCTGCTCTCTGACAAGGACTGGGCCTAACCCCTGGCATGGAAGGGAGGTGCTAGGACATGCTCAGCAGTTTTAAAGAGGAAGAGAAGATGTGGGAGGGAGGGTGACATACTGTGAACAGAAAGGTGTGTCATGGGTGATGTCTGAGCAGGACCCTCATGGCAGCTACTGGTGCAGGTGAAATAAGTGGATTATGTTGTATACGAGTGGTTCCCACAGGTAAGTGGCAATGCAGAAGCCACAGATGGATCCACCAAGAAAGGAAAGAAGGATGAGTAAACTGCTTGCAAAACTGGCATTTTTCACTAGTACAACAGCCTAGCTGCACATTTAATCCCAGCACTGAAAGAAAGCTGTCTTGCCTTGGCTCTACTGCTAGTCCAATGCCTCTGTCTCATGCCCTCCCTCAATTTGGATCACAGTTTCATTGCTTTTCTCCTTCATGGATTTAAGAGGTTTAATCAGTCTCAGACAACACTCCAGCAACTTTCAGGATCCTGGCACCTTGCCAAAGTCAGCTCTTCAAGAAGATGGCAAATGGCAGGGGCACTGAATCTTCTCCTCATTACAAAGCCATGGATTTTGTCCCTCTCTTAGGACCAGGAAGACAGAGCATGTGTAAGAACTCCCTGAACCTGACAGTGTTCTTTAAAAAGGCTACAGAACAACAGAGAGCCATGTGAAGCATACACCAGGTTCAAGAACAGTGCTTCATCATCCTGCTACTGGCCACAGCCCTACATACAAGTGGCGGGAATACAGAAGTCAAGTATGGGATAATTTTCCACAGGCAAGCCCCTAAGGGCTTGACTTCTAAAACAGAAGCTAGCAAGACCATGGTTCTCCACAAGCCTAGATATTTCAATTTTGCTAAACCTGTGGGCACAGTGACACCCAGTGGAAGTGACTTCTGTAGCCTGGCTGTGCTGTGCTACAGACACCTTTTCCTCTCCTCCACGTGCTGCTCTGCCTCACCACATTTCCAGAGACTGTCACAGCAGCCAGCAGCAAAAGCAGGCCTCCCAGCCCTGAAAATAAAGTTTCTCTCTACATTCACAAACTGCAAATATTTCACTAGGGCTCCATATGGAAAGGTTTGTATATGAAAAAATCTTGTTACTGCAGGGATGAATCTTCAAGATTACAAGATGCATTTTCCTCTCACAGTGTTCCTGGGAAATAATGATGTGCTCTCATACTTGTCCTGGAAATGGATACTGGATCACCGGCAGTCTGTGCAACTTGCACAGGGGCCAGCAGCAGAAGAGACACTGCACTCACCTGCACAGTGCTTTCCCCTTTAAGCCATATTTCCTCCTTGTTTTCTATGCTGATGTGAATAAAGGCAGTGCTGTTGGGCCAGGTTTGTGCTGTATGAACACTGACCTGCTGCAGGACCCAAAGCAGTGCAACTCCTCTGTGTGCTCCCAGTGCTTGCTGATGGAGTGGTGCTCCAGTTTGACTACCCACTTGGGAAATGTACAGCTCATCCCCTTGCCTGCAAATTAATTCCTCTGGTGCTCACATGCTCGTCTCCTCCACCTCGTGCAGGGGTGCTCAGAAAAGATCTGGTTGGGGTTTGGTACTGTCTCTTTTTACAGCTCCTTCCTTTTCCTAGGCTAGAGTCTTCATTATATGGCAGGTAGCCTGATGCATTAAGCATTTTAGTCCCATGTTCTACTCCCATCAGACTTTTTCCCTCACTCTCATCCTACCGAAGTGACTTGTTGCCATTCCTGATTTGCACCCCAAAGCCTCTAATCCCAGTGGTTTGCAGTGGGAAACATGACGCAGGCAACCTCAGGATGCGAGGGGAGCTCAGTGGTGCATGGGAACATGTCTCTGAAACAACCCTCCATCAGTACAAAGCTACCTGCGTGTGGTCCCAGGGATGTGACACCTGTCTGCCTGCCTAGCCCAGCCTCACACCACCTGCTCCTGCTCCGCACAAAAAAGCACAGGAGAGGGTGGATGTCTCTGGGGCAAAGAGCGTCTAGCTAGTGCCATAGGACTAAAGCAGAGCAAGTAGGTCCTGGCAACACTGGATGAAGCCTGGTGGGTCGATTGCCATGGAAACATGCTGAAGAAGAGAGATGGTAGCAGAGGGAATAGAGAACATCCATAGTCATGCGACTGCCAGGGAGGGGATTTCTTCCAGGTCCTGCAATGTTTGTTGAGGGCAAATTTATTATTTTAATTTGTGGATTATCACAAAGGTAGAGCCTTTTTACCAGTGCAACTTCTGGTATCACCTGTGTCTTGGTTTAAAGACAAATATTGGGGCAGAAACTCCAATAAATGAACTCCTGTCCCTTTTATCATCATGAAAAGACAAAGTTTGAACAAGATTTGAACAGAAATTTGGCCCGGTGTTAACGAGCCCTGCTATCAAGGAGGTTGTAAATGGTGCTCAAACATTCAGGCATTTACATGTAAAGACAATACGTCCCTAAACCAAAAAGAAACTATACTAAAATATTCATGTGAGTGAATACTTCTCAAAGCAATGCTAAATACATCTTTTCAAAGTACAAAGCCTGCAAGAACTACGGTATTAAGAATGATGCTGATTAACAATAATTAGTATCTATAGCCAATTTACAGAAAATTATTATTTAATCCTCATAATAACTGTCATTAGTTATGTGATTAACATTACTTTGTTACAGTCCACATATTTAACATTCTTTTTGCGGTAATTCCCTTGAGGGAAAAAGTAAGGGTGTTTCTCCACCTGATTAAACACTCTAAAACCCATAAAAATCACCTTCCTCATCCAGAAGACTTAAGACAAAGAGATTTGCCCAGCTACTCAGAAAGACTGAATAAGTCCAGCTAGACAGTCTTCCAAGGTTAGCAGAAATAGATATGATGGACTGCCTCAGCTCCTCTGACACTGATACATGCTGTTCCCTGATGGCATGAATAGACACCTTCAGTTGTCACCTCCCCACCTCTTTCAAGATATCCTGGCCGAAAATGTTCCCTTACATAGTCCTGTCTATGTGGGGAGCATGGAGGGCAAAACCAGTGCACATTTCTTTCAGTCTGGAGCACTGCACATCGGTTGATCATGTGCAGTTGTACTTAAGCAACTGCCTTTTTTAACAGTGCTTGTGATTTTATTTTTTTCACCATTTCTGAATGACTGTCAACATGCTAGCATGATGGAAAAGTTAGAGATTTTAAATGTAAGCAATCAGAGAAGACAGCAAATAAGACCATCCTTCTAAAGATATCCAAACCTTGACCTCTCAGCAGCTTTTCAGAGCTCATGGGAAGATACCAGAACCAGGGCACAAGCATGGTCTGTCAAAGCCTCTGGCACTCTGTGACTCCTTCTGCTGAGCCATGATGAACTCTGTTCTTATTTTCTCCTTCCTTTGCTCTTTTCAAAGTGCTTCAAAAATCAATTTTCAAACCACTGTGCCACACATTCCTACTGTTTTCTTTTTTTCTTTCAAACACAGCTGGAGGGATGACAGCCAGAAAGTACGCAAATGAAATCCATGATAAAGGAACAGATACGTACATATGCATGTTTATATGTATTGTTTACAGAAAAGTATGCATACATATTTGTTTCTGTTTATTTAAATAATAACTGATACCTTGTAATCTGTAATTAATTTACAGAAATTTCCCATCATAGCTCTGTTTGTTTGTTTTCATAATGATTTCTCCTACCTGCATATCAAACAACCTTTGGCTGTTTCCCACGCATTTCAGAGCTGACTTGAATGCATGACATACCTCTAGGGGTTTTGTGCTGCAAGAAGTCCTGGGCTAGTCTTTGGAAAGGTTGGAAGGGTGAGATGGGTAGCTGGCCAAGGATTTTATGACTCTATGACTCTTTGGTATGGACAGTAATCACATCATTAATCAAAGCTAATGAGTGCAACCACAGGTGCTTAGAAGCAAGGACAACCGATTCCCTGTCTGAGGATCCAATTGAATTGCTTTCTAACTCAACACTAAAGAAGATATTATATTGCAATCAGAGTGTTTGGGCATCTTCATCTGAAAAAGGGGGGATCAAGGTGGTCTCTTCGAAGACACCAAGTCTTGCAGGAGCGGCTGAGCAGCAGCATACCGTCCAGAGATGAAGGGGCTGGCAGCACTGGGAAGCAGAGTGAGATGGACGACTGCTTCCTCCTGCTCTAGTGCAACCTGCCTTCCTGCCCTTAGGCATCTGTGTCCATTTGCTCTCTTTCCCCCACACCACCCTGCCTGCACTCGCTGTCTCTGCCTCTGAAAGGATTCATGGTAAGGCACCAGCAACAAAATTGCTGTGAGGGTTGTGCAGAATCTCAATAATGTGCCTTATCTCTCAGTTGGTTGAGCCTTTACCAAAAATGCCTGTTGCCATGCCACTGAAATAGGCTGCGGGAAGAGGAGAGGCAGGAGCAGGGTGAGCAGAGGGCACAGCACAGCTCGCACCCAGTGAGGAGATGAGTCAACAAATGTTGCGTAAGAGCAGGGGTGGATATGACGTGAAGGAAAAAAGAGTAAACATGCTAGAGCTGTGAGATTTCTTTGAAAAGTTGAACATCCAGCTGCTTTACCAGCCCTTGGCTGTCATCACCAGCGGTTACTAAGGGAAATAAGTGGAGTCAGTGGGGTGTCAGCCCTTTGCCATTTCACCCTACTTCACAAAAAGAAGCAGGCCCATGGCTTCCAGAAACTCAGACCAGTGCAGCTTAAGATGAAGTGAGTAGGAAAGATTTTTCAACTAAATTTGGGACTGAGGGAAGGCATTTTGTACCCCTTCTCTGGCAGGAAAGAGGAAACAAAGGCTCAAGCATTGCTCCATGAACATCAGCTTGCAGCACATTGCTAGATGTCTGCAAACTGCTCCATGTGCCTTATTTAGGGCAAGAGGGAGAGCCTCAGTGGGCTCCACTTGTAATTTGGAACCTTTTAAATTTGGGTCTGACCATCTGGAGGACATGGGGCTAGAGATGATAATCCACATGTCTAAAGGCAGAGATCAGGAGAAAGGAGGTGTTTGGAGTCCCCACAAGCAAACTGATTCATGATTTCTGAGGTGGTCCATTAATAGCCTGCCTGATGTATTTTCATGAGCCACTTCACTGCTCTGTGCCTCAGTTTTTCTAGGTAGGATTTGTGTTAAAAGTCCCAAACCAGATACCCCATACTGTTGGCCATGTGGACAGTCACTGCTTTTTTCTTTCTTTCCATTTGACAGTGATGCTGCATTGCTGAAAACTGGAGTCCTTAACCAGGCACATATAATGAGAATACAACCCCAGTCGTGGCAGGAGTTGGGGAAACAAATACCTGTTTTATCACCTGAGGACTGTAAGGCACAAGCACATCCCTCTTCCCACATCACTTTCTGTCGACTTAGCAGCAGACAGAAGGCTGCATGCAGTGGATGACATCAAAGACCAAAGATCAGTGGCTTCAGCAAGGCCAAGGGGATAATTTCTTTTCTGCATGACAGAAGACAGTGTCAAATGCCTACTTTGCTTAATGATGTTTTCTTTCATGATAGTCTGGAGACTAAACATGCAGACCTTCCTGAAGGAGGCTGTGGCTGATTGCACACACAGTTGTCCTCAGGGAGAAAATATATGAATTCAGATGGAGAAATGCAACACAGAAGTACAGCATTTATGCTTTGGAGAGGCTCACAAAAGGGATCTTGGAAGTTAGCAGGTCTATTCCCCTGCTGCAAGGCAGAGTCAGTGAAATAAACTGAAAACATTCCTGACTTGAATTCTCATGCCTAACCTGCTCTTAAAAGCCCCCAGTATGTGGAACTCCAGCACTCTTACATTGTGCATTTAAACCTATATCCACCTAATGACAGAAAAGGTATGGACACAGACAGAGAGGAAAAAAGTAATAGCAAAATCTTGGAGTGAAACATCTGGCCTTTTCCATCCATTTTAGGAGGCTGCATTCTGAGATGGAGCCAAAGATTTATAGGCAAAGACAAAGTCATTGCAAGTCTTTCCACTGAAATTATCAGGCCATTAAGAAGACACTTTCTAGAAGTTACCATAGAAGTAAAACATTTTAGATTGAAATTGATTTTAACAGTGCTGAATATGACAATGACAGGTATTAATGCAAGTTGGCGAAATAATGTGCCTGTGATGAGTTGAGAATTGCAAAAACTGGTCCTGTACTACTTTCCACAGGATTTTCCAGACTCTTCTGGCTCTGGCAGCTCCTCTGCATTGATCAGGGCAGAAGCAAACTCAAAGACTCCAGCTCCATGTTTGTACAAAGTAAATTCTGACAGTAATTTTAGTAATACAAAGGAAATTCTGTGTGTGATTAACCATTCACACACAGTACACCTGGTGAAATTATGCAGACTTGACACATATTTTGGTAGTTATTTGTGCATTTTTGGAAGGAAAAGAGAGGAAAGGAAAACAGAATTGGACCTGCTTCAAAAATTTCCCATCCCCTCTGAGAAAAGTGGAAATCATTTGTTTTCTGTCTTGCAATGGATATGGATGCAGTGCCATACACAAAGCCTCAGGCAACACATTTCACGGTAAGAATAAAAATAAGTGTCAAACAATTCCAGTTTTGTAAAGGAGTATGTTCTAGGGAGTCTCACAGTATGATCCTGTTTTGATATTTTCAATATTCAATATCAAATTCATATTTTAAAAGTAGAATATGATAATGGAAATAAAATCAACAAGGAAGGCATGGGGAAAATATTCTAAATTCTAAAAACTTGTTATGAAAACAGCAGCAGCAGATGGATTTGTCCTGAACATGACATTTGGACCTTGACAAGGGACTGATCCAGCACAGGGATGTGGACTAACCTATTTGCCTCTGGATGAGCTGGCTGCACAGGGAGAAGGGAACTTTTTACCACCTTTGGAGGCTCCGCAGCCCCATGCCCATCTCTTCTCTGGATGTGAGGCCACTGCTTTTTCTACTGGTGGGGCCAGAGTGGTCAGAGAAGGAGCATTAAAAAGCAATAACATGCAGGAACTATCAGACTGCTGAAAAGCATGTCCCTGGTTAGCAACAAAAGCCACTTCCATGTTTAAAAGCTTGCTGAGTCATGAGTTTTCAAGACACCACATAACCTTTGCCCCCACCCCAAAGTTGTTTCTGCCAAGGTCACAGCAGAGGTGGGCTTTTCATTTGAACAAGCTGAGCCAGAGCTGGTGGAGAACCCATAAGGGAGTGTCCTCTGCCTTTGGGTTGGTGGTGCCCAAAGTCCACTGCAGGCCACACAGGAGTGTAATGTGAGAGACTGTTGGCACAGCACCATTTCTTCCCCAACATCAGGTTGTGATGCAGATTGCTAGATTGCTTAGAGTGAGGTCCTATTGACATCGGTAGTCCTATTGACATCTGTATTCCTATTGACTTCAAGGAGGCAAGCATGGGATAAATATCCTCCAGTGCACTATCAGGAGGTGCAGACCTAAAGCATCCTTCTTGTTTGGTCTGGGCGAGCATGGGAAAGTGCTTAGCCCTGAGGAAACACCAAAATGGCTTTTTATCAGAGAGATTTATTTTTACTGAAACTGTTGACATAATATATGATTTGAACATTGAACATCTTATAAAAAATATTAAGGTTTTCTAAACTGTGTTTTTTATGAAAGCCAGATCATACCATACAGATGCGCTCAGGCAGCTGCAGAAAAACAAATTAGAGCAAATACCATTATACTCACTCCCCCACAGAAGACTAAATGGAGATTTCTGTGTCTCATAGGCAGTCATAGCAAGTTCTCTCTCTCCAAGGGTGGGACCAAGGGAGACAGAGGAGAAAAACCTGAAGAAAGGTGAAGAAAAAACTGCACGTATCACAAATATTGCTCTCAGTAAAACGCTGAAATATCGTTCTTACTCAGTCTATCTGTCAGTGCAAATGGCTGAGTTAAAAAACAATTTCTGTTGATAGAACAGGACCAGCAGTGCTAAGAAAAAAGAGCTGTGGTCCCCAGCCAGAAAAGTAAGTGGCTGTTAAGGACATCTGTGAAAAATGACTGAAGGAACCAGGGTCATATGTGTCAGGATGGCGAGACATGGAGATAATAGGTTTGCAGAAGTATAATTGGCCTTCAGAGGTATTAACGCTGCTGTTGCCACTGCCAGAGAGCAGAACTGGTATATACTTTTTACCAGAATTCTTTCCAGTAACACTCCAGATTCTTTCAAATTTTGATTTTATATCAGGAAAGAATGAAAACATTTATTTTGTCTTTTTAAAATATACTTCAATTTCAAAAGTAAAGAATGGGGGGGCTTATGCTCAAAAATGAGGACTTTAAACAATTTTTGTTAAATGCTTTCTTTTTACTGTGCTTTCTTCCGTGTTCCTGCCTCTATTTACTTCTTCCCACAGAAGAGGAGGACCAGAAGAATAAGAGGCTTTTGGGGGAAATTAATGTTCTTGTTTTCTCTTTGTTTCTTCAAAGTGCAAAATGATAGAGAAGTAGAAATGTCCTTAGTTTTGAAAAATCAAAATTAAAATTAAGGTAAATGGATTTTGTATCTTTTTAAAAGAGAAAATTGAGCACAAATATTGTTGAAAATTAATTAAGCAGACCTTTTGGTCTAAAAAACCTTGTAGAAAAATTTAAGGCACATTAAAAAAGGAACATCTGTTACAACATATTTTCTTGAGAAACATCTTTGATTTTCAGTCTACCAGAAGAAAAGTGGCAAGCTTTGACTACCAGAAGTGTCAGAATTAGAATGAAGTCAATTCCACAGGACCAGTAAGTACAGTTGATGCAGAAATCATTACTAACAATAATAATGGAAGACTATCTCTGTAGACTCATTTTCGAAAAATGAGACTAGGTATAGTCCTTTGCTCATGGTGCAGTGATGCCTCTCTTACATACTGCACAGTCTGTTTAAATACTGCTTCTTCTGAATCACCAGAAAATCATTTAAAAAAAAAGACCATTCAACAGCAGGCTTGTACGTTTGCATTTTATGGCCTTGTCAAAATGAGCTGCTTGTCCACTAGCCTTCAAAATTTTGCACCAGTTGCATTTGCTACAGCTCACTGTCTCACCACAGCTCCTTACTGATCCCAACTAGTGCACAGTTTGACTTTGATGCACTCACTGGAACAACAAAACCTGCAAGTCACGAGCTTATCTCATTCATGAAGCGTGCTTTTAATTTCACTTTTTACTGAGCTCTTGTGTCCCACATTGGTTATCAGACATCTAAAAAATGTATGCAGAAAGGAGTTTTCTTCCTTACAGGTTGAAATTATTATGGGCTACATTTTTTTATTTGGTTGGTTTGGTTTGTTGTTGTTGGTCGGGTTTTGTTTAATTGTGGTTTATTTTTTTCTGGATGCAGAAACACAGTTCCCTCACAAGCCCATCCTATATGAGTAAATGGTCATTCTCAGGCTGTTTCTTGAGTTTCTGCAAAAAAACCCCAAACTTGAAGGAGTTCAAGTTCTGCTAATGTCAGCAGTCATGATACGAACTGTGCAAAGACAAATCCCAAGCCTATTATTTTGCTTATATTCATCCACTGAATTAGTAAAAGACTGGAGAAAAAGAACAAACCATTTGGCTTTCCTTCTGTTTCAGTCCTTTTGCTGCAAGCTGTTCTATGGGGAGTCAGACCATTAACAGGTATGTCAGTGTCTGTTTCGGTGCAGCCTTGGAGCTGGAATGCCACTGCCTGTGCCTCTCAGTATGTCTGATGTCTCCTACCACTGTTTTGCCTGGCAACACCTCTGTGCTCTTTAGAGACTTTTAAATTGTAGACAAATTTGCTTCCTTTTTAATCTCCATTGTTAGATTCTGGCAAGAATATCAGCCTATAGTAAAAAAAATCCTGCGAATTTGCCTCTAGGTTAGATTTTTCTGTATTGGTGCTTAAAATCTACAAATAATCTTGCAGTCATTTCTCTTTTTCAGGTCAATTCTATCCATTATCTATCAATGAATCAATATAAAACTTCTTCTATTTAGACTTCTCTTTTACAGCTTTCAGAATTCATAAGAGTTTTTGTTAAGATGCTGCACTTACTTATTAACCTCTTGCTGATCGACCTATTTTCTGCATAAGTAGATTTACTTCCCCAAGTCTTTCACTGATGTGTCTTTCAAATCTCTCTTCTTTCAGCTCTTCTCTGATCTGTAGCCCAGTTTTTGACATCTACTAGAACTGTGGCTGCAAGAGCTGGACACACCATTTCCATGGAAAGTGGCCAGTGTGTGAACAGAGGATATACAACCTCTCCCCTCCGATTCACCAGCCTACTTTTGTTATGATAGTTGCCACGTAAAGTCTCATATTAGAGGTGACTACCTCACCTACTCTGGACAGGTTCTTCCTTAGGACAAATTTCTGTTAATTTCAACAACTTACCACTCTGTAACAGAAGAAAAAAAATTCTTTCATATATTCTTCTTTTTTGTTGTTATTATTTTGTCCTACATCTCCCTGTCGTATTTTTTTCTGAAAATAAAGAACTTTTTCAAGCAGTTAGCCCACAGCTGCAGGGCTCTACTCACGTGTTTGAAAGTGTATGGTCAGACCTGTTCATTAGCTGGGGTTAGATGCACAGATAGATTAAACAGATTTTTATACCAGAAAGGTCTTTAATGTTGATCTGTGCACCTCTGTGACACTGCCACACATCTTCAGTTAGCAGAGCCTGCATCAGGCTTGGTAATCGTGGCTGAGTTAGAGGACATTTGGCTCTCAGACACTTCAACTAATAGAAAATGTCCCAGAAAAACCCCACATATATGTCTTTTTAATTTACCTCTGTACAGTGTACTCCCTATAATCTCAATTGTTACATCACAGCCATCACTTCTGTTTCAGCTACAGCCTGCATTTTAAGAACATGCTCACACTCACCACTTAAGCTCTTCCTGTGCAGATGTGTTGTAACAGATTCATCCTGACTTTACCTCCAGCTAAGCTATACTTCCATGATTAGTTAAGCTCACTATTAAAATCTTGACATGTTGTTTGCAGATTTGTGTAATTCTAGCTTCTGGTCGGTAGGTGTTGCTGGGCTTTCATGATCTTGTTTCCTCGACAAGGCAGGAACTACTGTGCTCACGGGCTGAGTGCCTGCAGTCTGGTATTTCACATCTCACCAGAGACTATGATGGATTTTAGCTATCAGCTTAGTTTTTAGGTTATGTCATGAGGAGATCTAGTGCAGGCACTGCTTCTGGCCCGTGTAGCAGGATTCTGTAAAGTATTGCTAGTGTGTGCAAATACATTGGTTTTAAGGCCACAAAAGAGCCATATGGTCAAGAAGACTGTTCCTCCAGGCCAAAGGCCATAAGATTTCTTCAACCATGTCTGTCTCCCAGTGGTTCAACTGTTCCACTTGTCACTGTGTTTAAACAAATGTAGTTTTTCTGGAGACGTTTCCTTGAGACTGGAATAAAAGAAATGAAGGGTCAAAAGTTTCTGCCACTCCTCCACTCCCATTTTTGCTTTGTCCCACAACAAAGGTAGTTGGGCTGCATGTTTTTAAGCAGTCCACACATAAGGTCTTCTGCATTCCTCACCTTCCTCAGAACAGTGACTGATACGTACTTCCTATATGCCCATGCTGGAACTACCTCAGTGTATTCACCAGTATACTGCATTTGCACACAGTTTGAGCCCAGGCACATCTCCAGGAGTGGGTGTAAACAATTTCCTGTAGGTATCAATGAATAGGCACATATTTGGAGCTGTCAGTGATGTTGTAACCAGATATTTTTGGCAAAGGAGTGGCCTAAACTGGACCTTGAATAATACAAATAAAACCATAGCTTTCTCTTTGTGCATGGGCATGCCCAGTGGAGAAATCCTAGAAGCTGCCCTCAACATCCTGCTATAGCAGAGTCCTAAAACAAGTGGCAGAAAAAAAGTGGCAGAATGGGAGTAAAAAAAAATCCTGCTAGCATTGTACAACAGTGGTTGCAGGATGATTTAAAATTGGGTTATTTATTGGTTGACTTTTAATTAATATGGTCTTGTATGCTTTACTAAGGTAATGACATTCCATAAAAAAGTATTTGAGTGAATATCTTACAGTAATGGAGCTGATTTTTAGACTTTTATATATATATATGTGAGACTAATTTTGTTCTAAAAAGAAAATGACAAAACATCTTTGTCCTTCAAAGTTCAATGTACTTTACACCACATTTTAAACAGAAGAGTTTTTCCATTGATGCAGTCTCAGTAAGTTCACAGAGTTAATCACTAAAATACTCAATCCTCATTCCCCATGTTTGTTAAAAGTAGCATTTATATTATTACTACAGCATTAAGATAGTTCCTTCAAACCTGGTATGGAATCTATAGCTCACGAATTACAAACACTGCCTGGTTCTTCAGATACCTACATCGTTAATATACACATAATATAACAAGGATGATAATGATGATGAGAATATTGAATCATAATTATACACTAGCACTATTGCTTCTCTTGTAAGGCCATGGGACCCTGAGGCACAGTAATTAATCCCAACCCCTATAAGAAATTTGTAACAGAGAACTAAATTTGACTCTCAGATCTTGGGGTAACCAGGCCCTCTTTTTACCTTTTGATTTTGATAAAGAATGGTTGTGCAGCTGATAAAATGAGGAGAATTTTTTGCCTCTTCAGAAAGGTGAATTTCTTGCCTTTGTTGTAGCTATCATGGAGCACCTTAGATCTGCATATAACTGCATGTCTCAACCCTTTTTTCTCAGGATCTTGCTTCCAGGACACATTTTTCTCCTCATTTCTGGGGGGAAACTTCTGTGTTCTATGCATGAGGGTGAACAATTCCCAGTAGATTATTATATGCTTGTTTGGAGGGAGACTTCTCTTCTACCAGCACTCAGGACTGCCTTTTTTATACTTCAGATTTGTTAGCTATTGCATGACAGGAGAGTACACACACACACAAATAAAATATGCACAACTACATGTATTGAGAAATGCCATTATAGACTCTTCCTTCATAAAAAAAGGCATTAGGGGTAAAAGTGATTTTAGCACTGTGTATAAGGACACTATGGGTCATTCTATGAGTCATTAGGGGGCAAGAAGAGGAAAATTTTTTGGAGGTGATGGAACAGGAATGCAGATTAAATACAGGACTCTGAGCACATGTGTAATTAAGCTTCAGTATACCTGCCAGCTTTTCTTCAATAAGAGAACAGCACAGTAGCCAGCCAGTCAATGACATCCTACTAGCTTTTACTGGCACAGCTTCACCAGCCTGCTCCTGTGTGAAAGGTGGCAAGACTTGCCCTGCAGGGTTATGCCACCACAGAGATGCTGTAAAGAAGTTACTACTTCTGTTAAGAACTAGTACAGGTGTTCAGTTCTTTGCTGTATATGTATCAAGCTTTCTACTCATTACTGCTTATTCCTTTTTTGCCAAGACGAGCAGTTTGGTGGGGCTTCTTCTGGTTTTGGACATCATCTAATTGCTTTACCCTGTTTCTGGTTTGCTCCGGTTTGCAAGGAAAACATCCAAAGTTTTGCTGAAGGACTCCCACAGAGCATAGAGAAGGGAGCAGCAGAAATACAGTCATGTCCTGTGGCGGTTTATTAATATAATAAATGAGAACAGACCTGCTTCTTTGAGGGGTCAGCAACCGAATCGGTTTATTCGAGACAAACAATAACTTTTATACGCACTCTGAAAGTGAACGTCACAACAGGTGATTCTACCAAGCAATCACAACAGAGTACTCCCCTGCTCCTGTGTGCTGGAGTACCAAGGGGACTTCATTTCCCAGGATGCTCCCCGGGCAACCTTCCTGTAACGTGAACATCACAATGTCCTTTTGGCACAGGGGTGGGGGGATGCACTCCCGCCATTCTACTGTTACCTCCCACCCTTTGTATGCTGTGCTTCCAAATCATCCAGGCCTTGTGCTGTGTGTTGCTTTCTTCAGCTCTCTTAGCTTGGTTCGGCTCAGTTCAGTTCACGCATAGCAAACAGCCAAAAGGACAAGAGCCTCAGCCTATCTTGGGGGTAAAAAAATCTAGCTCGAGATGGTCATGAGGACAGTGATGGATGTACAAACAATGTTGCTCATAAAGATTGAAAACCCTGAAGGTTTAGAGTTTGCAGTGTCTACCATATGGCAAGGCCATGTTTGCAGTGAACTAAATTATTATTCTGACATACAACACCACTTCAGAGTTAGAATTTACATGGATATGTGAGGATCCAAGAAGACTAAAGATAAAAAATCATTATTTGAAGTGGATTGCTATGTAAGTCTCAGGAAATGCAACAAAGTGGAACTGCAGTGTTCATTTTTGGGCAGCTACTCAATGTACTGTGTCCATTAGAAATTATCAAAGATTTACTGAAAGACAATTCACTGAAAATAGTTCAGTCAGGGAAAAGCACACATTGGGTTTCCTATGGAGTTGCATTAAAATCAAGGGCAATTTATGCTCACTCGTCCCATTTTCCTACCTGTTTCTGAAACTATATATAAGTTAAGCCTGGGGTATTCTGACAGTATCTTAACATATGGTCTGAATTTCAGATCTAGTGTGTAGAAACTAGCATAGGAAGACCACATAAAAGTTTTGCAATGGCTGATAGCAGAGTTATCCATTATGGATGTGAGACATGAGTAATCCATGTTTTTCTGTTTCTGAAGTGTCTTGTGAAGAGCTCTAAGTTGTTTTAATTCTATCATTAAGCACATGTGCAGCTTGTGAACCAATTGAAGCCTTTGACTGGTTTGCATCCTTTGACCATTCTTATACAGTTTCCACTGAAATGATTGAGTCATTTACATGCACACTGTTTACCTTGTGTGATTGTTAATTGTCCTCTTGGAGAGGGAATTCCATTGTTTGTCCTCACTGAAAAATTTAAAAAAATAATTTGGAAAAGTAACTGAAGAGCACTCTTGGCTGGGTGGCATGAATACCCTTACTTACATGCAAACAAAGATACTTTTTGGGGAAAAAAACCCCAAACCCAAGCCATTCTCAGTCATTCCATTAAACAAAAACCTGTTCAAGCCAATGACCAAAATTACCAAGAATCTCAGGGAAAAGTGCAGTTACAGTTCTGCTTTTGCAGGATAGCCTTCTGTAAAACAAACTATACCTGCAGCAATAGCTGCCCCAAAGCCACACACAAATACACAGTTGTAAGGTGAAAGTAAGGTGGAAATATAAACATCACACAACCTTATACCTCTAAGTTACTTTTGAGAGCTACCTTTAGTTCCCTCTGCACCATCTCACTGCATCTGAACCTTGTAGAGCTATCACTCAACAGTCCAGCATCTGTTTTTCTTGGTTGGTCAGATGTAGACCTGGAAATTACATGCAAGTAGTTTCCACGTGGGACTGGGAGTGATTTCAATACAAGCCCTAAGTATCTAAAGCTTAATGTCTCACACATTTTCTGAGCTACAAGAGCTCCTATATTTTTATTAGCTCATTCTCATGGCTGTTTTTGTTCCCTGACTTAATGCTCTGCACATTTTGGGAAGCAGTCTTGTAACAGGATGATAAACATGTAGGACACTGGAAGGCTAAGGCAGCTACACGAAGATCAGCTTTCCAAGCTTTTGTCCTCTCTAGTGTCCAGCACTTACTCTGACTGCAGTCGCTGGAGATAAATGCGTGCAGAATTTGATAGGAGACTTTTCAAGTGAGATTTTTGGTAGCATTCATCACTGACATTAGACCAAATGGCAAAAGTTCTCATTTCAGCACTGGCTCCCAAAGCCTTACATCTGGGTCTTTACACTTGAAAATCTCCTCTCTAACTCCCATCATTGCCACGGTGTACCCCAGATAAATAGCAACAATAGTAAACATCACAGAAGGACTATGAAATTCAGAGACAGTTATTTTTTACTTTGAAGATGTTGGAATTAGCCTAGGAAGTAAGATGGAAATTTCCCATCTTCTGCTGTCACCTACCTGGAGCCTTCTAAGGACAGGGCAAAACCCCAAAGGGGTGTCATTTTTTCTGTATTGTGGAGTTTGTCCAGCAGGCTTGTGGGTGGCTGTAAAGCTTGGTTTGAATTCCATGGTTACAAGTAAAGCATCTCAAAGCAGTAAATAGTTTCTCTGGTTCTCTTTCCTTGCTCAACCAGATGGATGGAAAATGAAACAACAACAACAACAAAAAACCACCAAAAAACAAACCACTCTTTTCCCAGATGTGCAAAAACAATCTGCAGAGGAGATGGCACAAAATTTACCTGAAAGGATCAGTTTTACCCTGGAACACATCAACATACATGTACTTTCTGCTTTGTAAGGAAACCAAGTCCAGCAGATGGCATTTCCTTCCATCCCCAGCAAGGTCTCAAGTCTGAGATGTCTGGCTGTGAAACAAAAGGAAGCTCCTCTAAAATAATCCTAGGTGGGAAGGAAATATATCCAGAATCAGAGTCTAAAGCCCTTTCTGGACCTTCTGTTGGGAAACTGCTGAGAGATGGGTGGTGTCAGGGAAGCTGCAGTACTGCCTGGCAGAGGTTGATTGCAGCACCTTCTCTGACTTCCACCTGCTTTGGCTTGGAGGGGTCACCATGGTAGTCCATGTCCTTGTCTGAATCCAGTCTGAACTACTCAGGCTCGTTCTACCTGGGCCTTGCAGCAGAAAAGACTGGCGCATCCCTTCTGCTAATTACTCTTTTAATAGCATGTTCACTACCTACACTGTCCATTTCTGGAGACAGGTCAAAATGTTAATTACTCTTGGCTAAGAGCTCCAGCCTCTGACCAATCTCTTATCTTTATTCATCCTCACAGAGCAGTTGCAATCTGGGGGATTGCTCATTCCTGCCACTGGCATTAAATGCTGCCAGCTCTAAGGCATCTGAGTGTAATGTGAAAGGCTTATACATCAGTCTGTTTTTTCTCAAAGAAGAAAAGTTTTATGGAAATTTACTAACTTTGACCAAGTTTTTCAGCAAGCACATAAGCTAAATGGATCTGAATTGAAAACTGACTTTTTTTTTTTTAATGGAATCAGACTAAATGGCAAAATATACAAAATCTGCTTCCTTTCCTGCCAATTAGAAAAAAAATTTGAAGGCTCAAGAACTTTTGTGAAAAGGATCTGTCACCCCAAAGTCACATGCCCTATGCACACATACAGCATGGGAGTAAGCAAAGGTCACTCTGGTGCACAGGGACTTCGCTCCAGCAGTGCCCAGAGGAGGCTGATTTCACTTAATGCAGAGCAATGAGAGTTTGGGGAAAAGCAGCTTTGATACATTTTCCTCACATGGACAACAGCTGAGTCTGGCAGGCTTCAAAGTACCTGTTAAACGAAACCTTGAAAAATGTTGCATCTAAACATGCTGAATTAAATTGCTAAATGCATATCAGAATTTTCCTGGATGTTTTCATGCAGAATGTTTGATATAGAGTTTGTATTTTACTTGGGAGAGGTAAGAGACAGTGTCTCTACTGATGTAATGCCATCTCAGGAGAAAGAATGGAATGAACTTTTGGCTCCAGAAGCTTTAAAAAAGGAAACACTATTTCTTCAGGTAGTAGAAAACTTCCTTTAACTGCTGGAACTCTTCTGTGTGTTTCTAGTAAGTCAATTAAATGATACATAGTTTTAATTTTTTTTGAAAGTATAAATTCAATAAAGCCTGAATTGTGATTAGCAATTCTTGCCTACATCCAGACAGAATAAATTTATGCAAATGTTAAAAGTAGGAGTGACTTCTTCAGTAAAAACTAGAAGTATTTAATACATTTCTGCATGTACTTAAATATTCATCTTAATGTATTTTTTTTTTCTTAAAACAATTGAATATGTGTTTCACATATTTGCTGAGATTTTGAATGGCTGCTCAGCAAATTTTAGCTTAGAGAGACAAGATAGGCAGAAGAAAAACCTAGCAACTGCTATCCTAATTTCGTTTGAGAAAAACACAGTGTTGGCTGAAATATGTACCCTTGTTACTCCTGCTCAATGTCATTTGAAAAGAGTCATTCCTCACGGGTGGATATTCTTTTGAAAATTGCTTCTGGATGACTCTATTGCTTGCTTTGTGCCGGGATGTGGCATTTATTAATATAATAAATAATAAACTGACACGACCTGGTTGGTTGAGGGTTCAAACAACCAAATCTGTTTATTGGAAGCAAACAGCATCTTTTATATGCACTTTAAAAACACACGTGATTCTCTTAACCAATCACCATGGGGTATCCCAATGCCCATGTGTGCAGGAGTACATTTGGGACTTCATTTCCCAGGATGCCCCTTCCAGCATGCCTAAAACACGCCCCCTGCACTAGAGCCAAAGAAATTCCACTTCTGTGGAGGCAAGAAGAGTCAGGACCCTGTTGCACAGGCTTAACCTGTATTGCTGCTGGCACGAGGCAGAAGCTGATGTGAATCTCTTTGCTCACTAGTTTTAAAATATATTATTTATTTTCAGACATGAAAATAAAATGGTATTAAGAATAAAAGTCTGGTCCACAAAGTGGTGGAACTTGAACCCCTCTGAATTTGAGATTTTTCTGCTCAGCATCCCAGGGAAAAACAAGACATCTTTGCAGTTTCTTTGCCTGTTTTCTTTGGGTTTGGGTGTTATGGTATTCAACATATGGTCTACCCATATTTTAAGAAAGCAGTATTCTGGATAATGCTGTAAATGGTGTGTTTTTACACTGCTGACAAGTATGATTATTGAATGATTATTGATTATTGAATGACTAAAATCAAAATCTAGAACCCATCCCAAAATTTCGGACATTTCTGCATTAAATTATCCCTCATTAATCTGCAATGATAAACATTATAAGAATGCAATACCTTATTACCGGCATTATTATTTACATAATTATCTGCATTAATTTAGCCCTTGCCAGCAGGAAGGAAATATGCCCTGCAAGCATAGCTTGAGGTGTGAGACCTTGACTAAGGGATATGTCAGACAAAGGCAAATTTAAAAACAAAGGCAAAGGCAAAGGGAGGGGAAAAAAGGAAGTATGGAATATCCTATATAGAATATCCATATGGAACGGACCCACAAGAATCATCAAAGTCCAGCTCCTGGCCCTGGAAAGGACTATGCCAAGAATCACACCAGGTGCCTGAGCTTTTCTTGGTCTCTGTCACACTCCCACTCAAAATACTTTTGCTGTTTTTATTGGTTTTGGTTTCAGTTCTAAAATTGTTCTTACCTCAACCCGCGAGGTTTATTTTTTAATTTCCAGTTCTCCTCCTCACCAGACAGGGGGAATTTGGGGAGGAGAGAGTGAGTGAGCAGCTGCATGGTACTTGTTTGCCAGTTGGGGATAAACCATGATAGTCCTTCTTGGCACCCAACGTGGGGTTCGAAGGGTTGAGAAAATGGGCTTGAGAAGGGTTGAGATTGGACCATAGTGTGTTAAAACAAATTTGTTACAAGCACTTATTCTATTAGTTGCATAGATGCTGGCCATTATGCTGTTTCATTTGCTCTCAGTGTTCCTGCACATGTGCTCAGGTACTCGATCCATACTACCACTCTTACTGTCTGTGTTCTGTGGGGGGATGTTTATCCTCCATGGAGCCTGGGCTAAGGTTTTCATTCTCATGTTTTCTGCAGTACTGGTTTAGGAGATGGAGGGAGAGATGCCTGCTCAGCAAGTCCGCTGGGGACACAAAGCTGGGAGGAGTGGGCGATACCCAGAGAGTTGTGCAGCCCTTCAGAAGGAGCTCGACAGGCTGGGGAGGAACCATGGGAAGTTCAACTGAGGCAAATGCAGGGTCCTCACCTGGGGAAGAATAACCTCACATACCAGCACAGGCTGAGGGATGGCCTGTTGGAAAGCAGCTCATGGGAGAAGGAGTTCACTCAGGCAGGGCAAACAGGAAGGGCACAGCCACCTCCCAGGTCTTTCGGGTGAGCTTTTTTTTTCCCTCTGCCCTGCAACTCGACTAAAGCCAGCCATCGTTTCCAAAAAAGTGAAAACCATTGCTGCTGTTATCACAAGAGGTGTGTTAACACAGACGGACCCCCCCAAGAAGGACACCAAGTTGGATGCAGCTGTTCAGGTCTCTGGCTGTGCAGAGTGTTTGAGCCTCGTGTTAGTGCCTGAGGACAGTGTGAGTGACATCTGTGTACAATGTGAACAGGTGAATGAATGATTTGCTCTGCCTGGTGACAGAGCTCAAGGAAGAGGTAGGGAGGCTAAGAAGCATTAGGGAAAGTGAAAGGGAAATTGACTGGTGGAGTCACACCCTTTTGACCCCAAAAGAAGTCCAGCAGGAGATGGCGAAGCCCTGCCCCTCCTGCCATCAGGCAGTTGGAGCAAACCAAGTAGATGGGGGGGAATGAAAACAGGTCCGTGACCGGAGAGGTAAAAGAATCCCCTCCTGACCCCCATCACCTCCCCGGGTGCCCTTAAAGAACAGGTATGAGGCCCTGGACCCAGAGAATCAGATAGAGGACAGTCAGGAGGAAGATCTGTCTGGAGGGTCTCCTGGTTGCACCCCATCTACCTGAGGGATTACAACCACAGCTATAAAGAAAAAAAGAGAGGTAGCTGTAGTTGGTGAGTCTGTTCTGAGGGTAACTGAAGGCCCTATATGTCGACTGGACCCATCCCACAGGGAGGTCTGCTGCCTTCCTGGGGCACGAGTGAGGGATATTAGTAGGAGACTCTCTGAGCTAATTTGTCCCTCAGATTATTATCCACTGTTGGTAGTCCAGGCTGGCAGCGATGACATTAACAGAAGTACCAAGGTGATTAAAAAGAATTTCAAGGTGCTGGGTCAATTAGTTAATGGGACAGGAGGACAGGTGGTGTTAGCCTTGGTTCCTGCAGTATGAGGAGAGGCTAGAGAGAGCAAGGGAGTAAACAACTTTTGGCGGGAAAATAACCTGTGCAAGCCCAGGCAAGTCCTGGGCTATACAAACAAATGGGATTAATACAGCGAAATGGGGGAAATACATTAAACAGTGTTCAGAACTGAGTATAAACATGCAAGTCCATAAAATGTGATGTCTTCAGGCCCCGTAAACGTCCCCCCATGCCTGGAAGTGTTCCCATTCCAATTTGTGTTCCTCAGCAGTGTCCAGTTCTGGGCCTCTCAGTTCAGGAAGGATATTGAGGTGCTGGAGCAAGTCCAGAGAAGAGCAACAAGGCTGGTGAAGGGACTTAGCACAAGTCCTATGAGGAGAGGCTGAGGAAGCTGGGGTTGTTTAGCCTTGGGGAGACCTCATCACTCTCTACAACTTCCTGACAGGAGGTTGTAGCCAGGTGGGGGTTGGTCTCTTCTCCCAGGCAGCTGTCGGTAAGACAAGAGGGCATGGTCTTAAGCTGTGCCAGGGGAGGTTTAGGTTAGATATTAGGAAGAAATTCTTTACAGAGAGAGTAATCAGGCATTGGAATGGGCTGCCCAGGGAAGTGGTGGATTCCCCGTCCCTGGAGGTTTTTAAGATGAGACTGGATGTGGCACTTAGTGCCATGGTCTAGTAACCACAGCGGTGTTGGATTAAGGGTTGGACTTGATGATGTCAGAGATCCTTTCCAACCCAGTTCATTCTATGATTCTATGATTCTATGATTCTGTGATTCTGTGATTCTGTGATTCTAGGATGTGAGGATCCTGGTGGACAAGGTGTTTATGAGCCAGCAATGTGTCCTTGTGGTCAAGCAGGCCAATGGCCTCCCTGCTTCCCTCCATCTCTCATTCTTTGGAAGCCCTCTTTCCACGGCCCGTGGGAAAAAGGAATAGGGACGCGACACTGCACAAAGGGTTCTGACACAGTAGAAGGTCAGGGTGCAATGGCCAGTTTATTGAGGGGAACAAGGACTTATATGGGGTTTGGATAAGGGGAGGTTTGATAACTGGGGCGGAGCGTGAGATTGACATCTCAGGGGAATACAGGATTGGGGAACACGGAGAAGGTGGGAGGAATTTAGGAGTATCCAGGGGAAAGGGACCAATGGGAGCTCACTCTGCACTGCAGCACCTATCAGCCAATCAGTGAGAGATGAGAGGGAAACCAGGGGAGAGTAAGGGAGTAAACAACTTTTGGCGGGACAAATGTGAGGCCAAGTTCAGACAAGCCCTGAACAATACAAACCAAGAGGATTAACGTAGAAACATATGTGGGGGTACATTGAATGTGGTATAAAACTGGGGAATAACAAGAAAGTCTGTGAATTAGTAGCTCCTTCAGGCTTCATACAAGTCCCTCCAGGCTTTAAATCTCTCCCAATCACTTTGGTGTTCCTCCTCACCCTCTAGGCTGACTGCAGAGATATTTGAGAATTTTGAAGATTTTGAATGTCCTTTGAATTACCCTTGCAGCCAGCCTGGCCCTTTTGCTGGGAATCAGCATGGGCTTGCCTGTGGCTGAGATCTTGTTTAGGCATGATTGGTGGTCACCCCAACCCATGGACAAGCACTGCAGCTCGAAGGAAAAGGAGAGTGACTGCAGCTGCACAAATTCTGCTGACAAGCATGGGGGCTACTTCAGTCCCCACAACAAGCACTGCAGTCACTCAATCTCCAGCCACAGGCACTGCAACCACTTCTGTCCCTGCACCAGGCACTGCATTTACTGGGGGGGCCACTCAAACTCCATTGCTTCACTCCCTGCAATAAGCAGTGCAGCTACTCAAGTTCCAGTGGCAAGCACTGGAGCTACTCAGATCCCAGGGACTGACACTACAGACTTTGATGCCGGGAAGTGCAGATGAACCAACAACTATTTATTACAAGCCATTCCACTATCTTCTTTTTTTTCTTTTGTCTTGACATCTAGTATTGAAGAGTTTCCAAAGCAGAGGTTGTCTGGCGGATGACCAAGCACTGTGTTCCTGTGAGGAAGAGAATTGAAGTTAATTGAAAAGGCACCTGAGCAGAAATTGTCTTGGACTGGAAGGTCTCCACACAGCCCTTTCAAGAGATGGAGAGGGCGGAGCCCTCCTTGGAAGAATTCTCCATGGACTTGGCAAATTGCAGTCGATGGGCCGATGAAGCTTCTTTTAAAGAAGTATCCCCATCAGATAGATGAGGAAGAAGAAAAAGAAACACCCTTCTCCCATTGTCCACTTATTTGCTGATGTGGCCAAGAAGCCGGCCAGACCTGTATGTCCCTGACAAGCCTAGTCAGGGCTCCTACAGGGTTTGGCATCAGGAGAGGGTTTCTGCCACCACTTGAAGGTTTCTGCAGGGTTACAGAATTGTGCAGGGAGGACAAGATCTTTAAGATCATTGAGTCTAACAAAACACTGCCAAGTCCACCACTGAACTATGTCTCTAAGGGCCATTCAGCATTGCTGTCCCCTCCATGCTTTGGGAGCCGTCTACTGGGAATGAGCCAGAATTACAACTTTTACCTTTTCACTTCAGTGACTCAACTCACAGGAGCAATGCCTCTAGCCCTTCCTTCCTGCCTTCCTGCCTTCCTTCCTTCCTGCCTGCCTTCCTGCCTTCCTTCCTGCCTTCCTGCCTTCCTTCCTGCCTTCCTGCCTTCCTTCCTGCCTTCCTGCCTTTCTGTCTTCTGGCCTTCTTTCCTTCCTGCTTCTCTCCCTCTCTCCCTCCCCTCACCTCCCTTTTGTCCCTCCCCCAGCCCTCTCTCCCTCCCTCCTTTCCTTCAGTTCAGTTCTGTTCCGTTCAGTTCACTGTGGAGTTGATCAAGGAAGGAGACTCTCCCAATTCCAGACCATACCAAAAACCGCAGAATTGGGACTTTCCATCTGTAAGAAACAATGGACAATTGGGAAGCAAATGTAGAGTTTCTTCACAGGGTGACAAGGCAGGGAATCTTCCAGCAGAATTGAGGTCTTACAGAGTTTTTATTCTGAGTCCCACTCAAGAAAGCCGTCTGGAAATGGTCTTGTTATCTCCTGTACTCCCTCGACTGCTTTGCTGCAATGATCACAGGAACCAGCCTGGAGAGAGACTCAGCTGATTGTAGGAATGGATGCTGCCCAAAGGGAAAAAAAAAAAGAGAGGAAGCATTACTTTCCAAACTCTCTTCCTCACAGGCTCAAGCAGGACTCCTCTGCTTGCCAGAAAGATGCAGAAATAGGATGGAGGGGACCATCTGCATCTCTGTCTTCATGTCCAGGACCTTGCTATCCCAGGCAAAGCTGGCCCATAATCCACAAATCCATTCCTCAGGGTGTCTTCTGCTTCCTGGGAGCTTTGCCCTGACAGCACTCTGGGAATGCTGCTTGCTGTCCCAGGGCTTTGCTCCTTTCAGGAGACTCCCTTAGGTTCCTCTTTTCTCCAGGCATGGGCTAGTTTAGTCGCCCAAAGAGAGGAGAGGCATAAGCCATTGCTCAGGATCCTCCACCACCTCAAACACAGCCAAATCTCAGACTGCTTGGCTGGGACTGCTTCCGTTGGGTTACTCCAGCACCATTTCAGGCCTGGCATCGTCCTACTTCAGTTCTTTTGCTACCAGGTCAAACTGAATGCAGCATCAAAGTGCAAAAGTGGGCCACAGGAATGATCAGAAGGTGGAAGCTCTCTGAGGAAAGGCTGAGAGAATTGGGCTTGTTCAGCCTGGAGAAGAGCAGGCCCCGAGGAGACCTTCTTGCCACCTTTCCACACTTCAAGGGGGCTTAGAAGAAGCATGGGGACACAGTTGTTCACCAGGCCGGTTGCAATAGGGGAACTGGATTGAAACTAAAAGAAAGTCAACTCAAACTTGGTCTAGGGAAG
The DNA here is from genome assembly GCF_001715985.3 of Manacus vitellinus. Classification (NCBI taxonomy): domain Eukaryota; kingdom Metazoa; phylum Chordata; class Aves; order Passeriformes; family Pipridae; genus Manacus; species Manacus vitellinus. The sequence continues at coordinate 8,293,026 of NW_021940917.1, read as the reverse complement.
AAACTGTTTACGGGGAGAGCGGTGAAACACTGGCACAGGTTGCCCAGAGAGTTGGGAAGTGCCCCAGCCCTGGAAACATTTGAGGTCAGGCCAGAAGGAACTGGGAGCAACCTGACCTCCTTGAAGGTGTCCCCGCCCAGGGCAGGGCAGTTGGACTTGATGACCTTCACAGGTGCCTTGCAACCCCAAGCAGTGTAGGATCCTACTTAGTTTTCATTGGAAAAGTACCAGGCGTGGAGATTACCAGGAGGGGGGCCCATCTGATGCCTTGGAGTTTAGCTGAGAAGCCATGCCTGAGATGGGACAGCTGTTCCACCTGCAGCCGCTTCCCTCTTTACCTGCAGAAGTTCCTGGGCAGACGCTTGCCTCTCCTCATCCCTCTGCAGGCAGCAGTTCAGGAAGTCATGCAGGAGAGAGGAGTGTAGCCAGGGGTTCTGCAGCTTTGATGTCCTTTCTCTGGCTATCAGGTCTTGAGCCTGAAGAAGAAGGAAACATGAGACTCTCCCTCTTTCTTCCATAGCCGCACCTGAGCACCCAGACCCCACTGGTTAAGCTGCCACGACCGGCGGGGAAAGGAATGGGATCGGGCACTGCAAATCAGGGTCTTGACACAGTAGAGAGTCTCGTGAAGCAATGCCAAACTTTATTAGGGAAACAGTAACTTATATAGGATAGGCTTAAGGGCGGAGTTTGGGCTAGGGAGGAGCATAAGACTGGCAACTCAGGGATGAATGTGATTGGGTAACTGGGTAAGGAGGGGAGGAGTTTAGGTGTAACTGGGGAAGTGGACCAATGGTAGCTGCCTCTGCACTGCACCAAACATTAACCAATGGCAGGCAGAGGAGCGGGAAAACAGGGTTGAGGTGGGAGAACTGTGAGGGGAAGAGGGAGACAATATGGAGGGTAAAATTTTAAAAACAACAACTGGGGGTACACACAACCATATAACAACACAATAATAAACCGGGGACAACTGGGGATAACTGGGGATAAACTGTCCAATCCAGGGCAGTGTCAAGTCCGGTATAATAAAGCAAAGTCCAGTGAAGTAGTGTCTTTTCCAGTGTAAAATGTCTCATTCAGGGCTATAGATTTTACGCCAGGCTTGAAACTCTTCCCACTCAGCTCTGCGCTCTCCAACATCTCCCCCTTCTTTGTTTTCAGGAACACGAGCGATGTTTGCTTCTATAGAACTCAGCAGCAACTTACGTAAACATAAAATCAGACACGGTAAAATGGTACAAACAGAAACCAAACCAAAAAGGGATAAAACACACAACATAATGAGTTTCTTGGACCAATTTGGAAAATTTGGTAACCGAAACCAATCAAAGAGGTTATCGAGGCCTTCACTTTTCTCCTGGCGAATTTCTCCGACCAGACCTTTTAGCTGGTTAATGCTTTGATGAATCGACTCGGCATGGTCGGAGAAATTCATTCAACACATTCCTTCAAATTCTTGGCACCCGTGGCCGTGTGCCACGAGAAGGAAATCAATGGCCACTCGATTTTGTAAACTAACCTCTTTTAGCTTTTGGGTGTCCTCCAGCAGGCCCTCAATCGCTCAAGTGGTGGCATTCGCTTCCTTAGTTAACCAGCAACCTAAGTGCGTCAAGAAAGAGAGGGCATGCGCAGTTCCTATCCCACGGATAGGGAAGGACGCCCAAAAGTTTTTGACCCTTGACCAGATATGAATGTTGGAATCACAATCCTCCGGGAAGGGTAGAGGTGTGGGCCAATACTGAGGCTTTCCCACATTCACATGCGGTGCAGGGAGAGAATTTTGGGGCCTGATCTGTGGGGGTGTGCTTTTCAATCCAGGTCGAAGTTTGGGTAATTCTGGGGGGAATCTCCAGTTCCGCTTTACACGCAGGGACCTTTTAGCTTCAACTTTTGAGAAAATAAACTCATCGGCCAATTGGAACTTCACCGGGTTAAATAAAGCTAGTTTTCCTATTGTGCACGGTCCTCCCTCAGGGTAGGCTCTAATACCTGGCCACGCCTGATCCCCGCACAATAGGAAATATCCCTTTGGAAGTTTCATATTTCTAGGGATGTGTTCCGTAGGGATAGTGGTTGCAATCGAATTATTGCACCACGGCGAAGAGGTCCCGCGGTAAAGTGGCTTGTTCGCAGTGACATTATGGGGTGTAAACAAAATGGGTTGCGTATACCGGTGGAAAATAACACAAGCAACAGTGGGGAGCGAACCTAATAAATCAATTTCTTGGAAGGGGATATCAACGAAATTGAGCACTGCGATTGTTTGGGCAAGATTTGGAGAGTTGAGTGGGATGGCTCCTTTATTATGCGTTTGAGACACGAAGGAGTTCCATTCCATGGGGGTGATGGGAATCCCCACGAGACACGTGCGGAATGGACTCCCTGCACTGGCCAAGGCCAGGCACAAGGTGTCCATGCCTGTAGCCTTGGCCAGCGTTACCCATAAGTTCTCTCCGGGTTGACTCATCCACTCCCGCAGAGGTGCCGCGTCGCAGGGAGGGACGAGTCCGAGGACGACAACGCCGAAGATCACGATGAAACGAAGTGGATACATGATGGTTCTTGCACAGCTCAGTCGTGGTGGATTTTCACTCTTCTGGCTGGGACCCACTTTGGCCCGTCAGGACATGAAATACATGCATAGCCCTTCCCCCAGGTGATCAAGGGGAAAGGGCCCGTCCACGTTTCCGTTAGTGGGCCCTGGTATATTATTTTACCTTTCTGAGAGGTTGTCGCGGCGGAACTTAGTCCGAAATGGCGATCTGCTGGACTTCTGTCTGTGTGAGTGTCTTGTTCCTCCAGCATATTCAAAAAATTTAAAACATACATAATTTTGTATAATTTCTCTTGGGGGGACAGGCCAATACTCCCCCTTTTTTGTTTTTTCAACAAATTTTTAATATTTTGGTGGGCACGTTCCACTATACCCTGTCCCGTGGGATTATGAGGGATCCCGGTGGTATGGTGTACTCCCCACTGTTCAAAGAACCGTTTCGTGTCCGCAGACACGTAGGAGGGCCCGTTGTCTGTTTTTATTTGCTTCGGGACACCCATCCTCGCGAATGCGGACAGAAAGTGTCTTTTTACATCACGGCTTTTCTCACCAACATGCGCGGTGGCCACGATCATTTTCGAAAAGGTGTCAATAGACACGTGCACATACTTTATTTTACCGAATTCAGGGATGTGCGTAACATCTGATTGCCAGATTTCTAACGCTGAAAGTCCCCTCGGATTGGTTCCCTCCGGGGCGACTGGCGTGACAATCTGACAATCAGGGCACGTTTTCAAAATTTCCCTCGCTTGTGACAATTTGAGGCCAAATTGTTTTTTCAGCGACCGTGCATTCTGGTGGAAAAACTCGTGAGAAGTTTTTGCTTGTTGGTATAGATTGGGAGTAACCACCATACCTGCCAGATGGTCGGCAAGTTGGTTTCCCTCCGCCACAGGACCTGGTAGAGCGGTATGTGACCTGGTGTGGACAATGAAGAAGCCAAATTGTCTCTTTTGGATTAAAAATAACAATTTAGTCAGCAGTTCAAATAAGTTCCGATTGGACACGTCTTTTAGATACGAATTCTCAATGTGTTTGACCACACCAACAACATAGGCTGAATCTGAGACTATATTTATTGGCTCACCACTAAAAATTTGGAAAGCTCGCACAACTGCCAAAAGTTCCACAATTTGGGGAGAACCTTGTACTTTATGTATGTCGTATTGCCAATTGTCTTTTTCTCGCCAAATTACAACCGCATTGCCAGTTCTCCCAGAGCCATCGGTGAATATGGTTTTAGCATCTTTTATAGGTAGATCTGATTGAACAATTTTTAGCTTTAACGGAATTTTGATTAACCTCTGAATAAAAGGGCATGCTGGGAGGTGTAGCCGAATTTCTCCCGGGTAACCCCCGATGGCAATTTGAAAGTCGATGGAAGTTTGCAGCAGTCGTTCTAGGTGTTCAGAAGTCAGTGGGAGGTAGATAAAATTCGGCTCCTCACCGCTGAGTTCTAAACACCTAGTGCGGCCTTTAAATATTATCTTACCAATCATTTCTGAGACGGTGGTGATCGTCTTGCCGAATTGGTGCGGGAGGAATATCCACTCCCACAGACGGAAGTCCTTTTTATCACCAGTAAACTGTCCTAGAAGGCTGAGGGGTTGTCTTTCTTCTCTAACGATTACCAAGGAGGATGGCAGTCCCTCCATCCTCCTGCATGATTGTCTTTCAGATACCTTCTTTTCAACAGTGGATAAGGTTTTTATTGCATCTGGTGTTAAATGACGAGGGGAGGACAGGTCAGCATCTCTGCGGAGCAGCTCGAACAGTGGGTGCAAATCACCGGTTGTGATCCCCAGCACAGCTCGGATCCAATTGATCGCACTGAGTAGTTTTTGGAGGTCATTCAATGTCTGGACTCGTTTGTCAATTTTGATGGCTTGAGGCCGGATGGTTCTCTCGGTAATTTTGAGTCCAAGATACCTCCAAGGTGTTTCTCTTTGAACCTTTTCAGGGGATATTTCCAATCCTTTATTTTTTAGAGTTGTAATAGTTGAATTTAATGTTTCGTCTACCGCCAATTGGGATTTGGCGCAAATCAACACATCATCCATGTAATGGAAGATGATTGATTGCGGGTATTTTTGCCGAATTGGACGCAACGCCTCTGCCACATACATCTGGCAGAGTGTTGGGGAATTTTTGATCCCCTGGGGAAGCACCTTCCACTGGAACCTGCGGTGGGGTTCGCAAGCGTTGATGGCAGGGACAGAAAATGCAAATCGGACCGAATCAGCCGGATTTAGATATATTTGGAAAAAACAGTCCTTGATATCAATGACCACTAGGGGCCATTCAGCAGGGAGCATAGATGGTGACGGCATTCCCTGCTGGAAGGCTCCCATTGGTTCCAGGACCTCGTTAACTTTTCGCAGGTCCTGGAGAAATCTCCAGGAACCTGAGGATTTTTGTATGACAAACACTGGAGTGTTCCAGGGACTGGTGGAAGACTCCAGGTGTCCTTTGGCCAATTCCTGATTCACTAAGTCGTTTAGAATCTGCAGCTTTTTACGAGGTAGGGGCCACTGATCAACCCAAACTGGTACATCAGTTTTCCAGCTCAGTTTGGGGAGCTGCTTCACTTCAGTGACCCCTCCTAAAAATTTTCTTCAGGAGACAGGGTTCTCAAAGAGAGCTCCCACTGCTCCATCGCGTCCCGTCCCCACAGTGTGATTGGTATATTCAAAATGTAAGGTTGGAGGGATGCTGGTCTGCCCTCCGGCCCATAAACAGTGAGTACCTCTTTGCTCCTGATCGGGTATTGTGTCCCCCCCACGCCGCTAACTTGCACATAAGCTGTTTGTGCGGGCCACCCGTGTGGCCAGTTCTTGGAGGCGATGATAGTCACATCCGCTCCCGTGTCCAAGATACCTTCTACCTTGACTCACTGCGGGTGTCTCGGCTGTGAATAATAGATTAAACAAGTTAATAGAGGGCGAGAGGACTCAACGGTAGTGGACCATAGGACTTCCTTGTTGTCTTTCATCCTCTGCTCCTCGTCGAAAGACAGCACGCGCAGCAAGTCATCCATAGAGATCATCTTGGCCACGGGAAAGCGGTCCTCCAGCTGCACAGGGGGGGTGTGAACATATAACAGACAGCGATGTTAGTACTTGTAAGCCCAGTCAGGAGAGTAGGTACCACCATAATTCCCTTATCCACTGCTGAAAAATGCGAAGTGACCAAGTAGGTAGCATCAGGGTCAACCGTTTTTGATGGTTCGACCCTGGCAAGTTGTTCATATGAACTGAGGTGAAGGGAGGGGTGTACGACCGATAAGATGACCCAGGGGAGTGGAAAACACTGACTCGCCACTGGGACCGGGTCAGGGAGCGGCTGCCGAATCACGGGGTAGCTGGGCACGATGGCTGGCGCAGAATCGAGCGCACGTGGGGGGCAACTTGTGTCATCGCGCTCCCCCGAGCGCTCAGCTCCCCGTTTCCCGACGGCCCACACTCACATGACCGAAGGTCTGGCAGCGACGAGAAGGTCACCCGCTTTCGCAACCTAGGTGAACGGCGCGGAGGGAGAGGCTCACCGTTGATGTTGGTGAGGGATCGGCAACTGGAAGTCCAGTGCCGTCCCTTCCCGCACCTGTGACATAAAGTATTGGGTAAATCAGGGGTAGATTGAGATAACCTTGGGCAATGTTTCTTAAAGTGCCCCTTCTCCCCGCACTTGAAACAATGATTGGGACCAGAAAATGCGGCAGCCATTAGACGTGCTTTATGGGAGTTAGATCCTATATTTTTGCACGCTTCTATCATGTCTAGTAAAGTGGGATCTTTTAAAAGCTTAAGCGCTTTTTGGCAGTCCTCATTAGCCTTTTCGATAACCAATTTCTGGAATAAAATTTCCTGGCATTCTTTTTGAGGAACCTGCCTCTTTCAGCCGAGTAATGAATTCTGTGAATGGTTCTTTTACTCCCTGATTAATCATTGTAAAGGAGGGGGTCGGCACATAAGCGTTGGCCACCTTCTTTAGGGCGTCTAATGCCAATTCTTTAGATTTATCTAACAATTTAGGGTCTAATCTCGCTTGATCCCCTCTACGAGCGTAATCTTCCTCCCCATAAAGCATGTCTATGGCTTGCCGTGGGGGGATACCTCGCCTCTCCATTCGGTCGTTCACCCAGGTCACTATTCGCTTTTTCCACTCCGCCTCAAAAACTGAGGCCTGCACGGTCGTTAACAACCCTCCCATCACACCCCGTATGTCAAATGGGATTAGTGTGTATGCCAGGAAAAAGGATTCGAGCAATCCGAGGGTAAAGGGGGCACCCAACCCGTACTCCACGATAGCTTTCTTAATGTCTTTTAACATAGGGCACGAGATTGGACGCCATTCTGGTGGTTTGCCCTCTTCATAATATACAGGAAAAGCCCGTAAGAACTCTGCGTCTTTGGCGGATGCCGCCTCTTCCCGGAAGGCCCTCCAGATGTCCGGAGCGTCAGATGGCTCTTCCGGGGAGTACGGTGCCCAGTGATAATCAGAATGAGGGTGCCGGCGGGCGGAGTAGGCCTCAGTGGCCTGGGCCTTATGGGCGCGGCCGTCTTGGCGGATGTTGACCCGGGCCTTCGCCCTTGCCCCGCCCACTGCACCCCGTGGTTTCCGGGAGGGAGAAGGTTCCGGGGAGGAGACTGGAGTGGCAGAAGTGGGTGTGGAGGAAGGCATGTCTGGGGAGGGGCTCCGCGTGCGCGTATATGGGGGCGGAGGCGGCGCTGTGGGTGGAGCTACAAGAGCCCGCCTCCGCTTTTCCCGCGTCGATTTTTCCCGCGAAACCCGGGGCCCCCCCTCCTCGATGCCATCTCGAAGTCGACGCGATCCTTTTCTTCACGCCCTCCCGCCATCTTGGGACTCGCTGTCTGTCTCCCACCCACCATCTTGTGTGCTGGAGTTAATGTCCTTCTTTTCCCTCCCGCCATTATGATGAGAGCTTGAGGTGTCCTTATCCGAGTGAAAAGTGTCTGTGTCCGTGTACTTAGTGTCCTTATCCGTATGTGGTTTGTTCTCTTCTATTAACTTGGAGGATTCAGCGCCTTTGATGTTATTGCTGATGTTCTTGTTCATCATTTGGTGCTGAAGCACCATCAGAACAAGCCTCCAGGCTATGAGCACCTCCTTAGCAAGCCGGTCACCCTTGCTGCTCTCTCGCCATAGTTGGAATCCGATGGCTTGCCACTTATCAAATGTGGTGCTGTCATTAACCTGGTGACCATGACGGTCAAGCCATCTGGCGAGGGCTTTCGCTGATTTTTTATCCAGCAGGTGACTGTGCTCTATCACAAAGTCCTTGAGGCAGCGATAAACAAATTTCTGGGAGGTGGAAAGTGTGAGCCCCATGCTGTTAATTGGGTTCCTCAACACTTCCAGATGTTACTCCTCCCTTTTCAGTTTTTGATTATGGGGGTGAGGTGTTGGGTGAGGGTGTTGGGAATGTCCCCTGCAGCTCACCTTTCTAGGCGTGCGATCCGTGCGACTCGAGATGTCCACAGCCGTCAGCTTTGCAGAGGAGGGCCGGCAGAGCGATCTCCCCTCCTGGAGATGCTTGAGCCCAACTGGCAACACAGGAGTTCTCCTGATACAGGAGACCTCTACTGTGCCCCACGTTGGGCGCCACTTGCCACGACCCGCGGGGAAAAGGAATGGGGACGCGGCACCGCAAGAAGGGTTCGGGACACAGCAGAGAGTCTCGTGAAGCAATGCCAAACTTTATTAGGGGAACAGTAACTTATAAAGGGTAGGTTTAGGGGTGGAGTTTGGGCTAGGGAGGAGCATAGGACAACTGCTGAAAGCACTGCTATCTGGGGAGAACCTCGAACCTTGTGAACGTCTTGATGCCAATCATCGTTTTGTTGCCAAACTATCACCACATTACCAGTTCTCCCAGGCCCATCGATAAAGACAGTTTTTGCATCTTTAATTGGAAAATCGGATTGAACAATTTTTAATTTCAGAGGAATTTGGATGAGTCTTTGAATGAACGGGCATGCTGGGAGGTGTAGCCTAATTTCTCCCGGGTACCCTTTGATGGCAATCTGGAAATCAATAGAGCTTTGCAACAGTTGTTCCAGATGTTCAGAGGTTAGTGGGAGGTAGATAAAATCTGGCTCCTCTCCACTAAACTCTAAACACCTGGTGCGACCTTTGAATACTACTTTGCCAATCATCTCCGCTGCTGTGGTGATGGTTTTGCCAAATTGATGAGGGAGGAATATCCACTCCCATAAACAGAAGTCCCTGTATGTGTCCGTGAATTGACCCAGGAGGGCCAATGGTTGTCGATGTTCTCGAATGACTATGAGAGAGGATGGCAGTCCCTCCATCCTCCTAAATGATTGCCTCTCTGATATTTTTCTTTCGACAGTGGTGAGTGCATCCTCAGCTTCTGGTGTTAAAGTTCTGGGAGAGGACAGGTCAGCATTGCCTTTAAGCAGCTCAAAAAGTGGGTGCAGATCACCGGTTGTGATCCCCAGCACAGGTCTAATCCAATTGATAGCTCCCAGTAGCTTCTGGAGGTCATTTAAAGTTTGGACTCGCTTGTCAATTGACATGGACTGCGGCCTGATGGTTTTCGTAGTGATCTGGAGCCCAAGATACCTCCAGGGTGCTTCCCTCTGCACTTTTTCAGGGGAGATTTCCAATCCTTTATCACTTAGCACTGAAATTGTTGAATTTAGCGTCTTTTCTACAGCCAATTGTGTTTTGGCGGAGATCAATACATCATCCATATAATGGAAGATGATTGACTGCCGAAATTTCTGCCTAATTGGTTCCAACACTTTAGCCACGAACATCTGGCACAGTGTTGGGGAATTTTTCATCCCCTGAGGAAGCACCTTCCACTGGAACCTGTGGTGAGGTTCACAGGCGTTGATGGCAGGGACAGAAAAAGCAAATTTAGCCGAATCAGCCAGATTGAGATATATGTGAAAGAAACAGTCCTTTATATCGATAACCACTAGGGGCCGTTCAGCAGGAGCATAGATGGTGATGGCATTCCCTGCTGGAGGGCTCCCATTGGTTCTAGGACCTCATTCACTTTTTGCAGGTCCTGAAGAAATCTCCAGGAGCATGAGGATTTTTGGATAACAAACACTGGAGTGTTCCAGGGATTGGTGGAAGACTCCAGGTGCCCTTTCGTCAATTCTTGATTCACTAATTCATTTAAAATTTGCAGCTTTTGTTTTGGCAGGGGCCACTGATCTACCCAAACTGGCGTTTCCATCTTCCAGCTCAGTTTGGGGAGCTGCAATTGCTCAGTGACCCCTCCTAAAAATTTTCCTCATGGGACAGGGTCCTCAATGTGAGCTCCCATTGCTCCATAGCGTCCCGTCCCCATAGTGTAACTGGTATATTTAATACGTACGGTTGGATCGATGCTGGTCTGCCCTCTGGCCCATATACTGTAAGTACCACTTTGCTTCTGATGGGGTATTGTGATCCCCCTACCCCGCTAACTTTGACGTAAGCTGTCTGCGCTGGCCAGCCGGATGACCAGGAGGTTATGATGGTGACATCCGCCCCTGTGTCGAGAAGTCCTTCCACCTTGACTTGCTGCGGAACCCTGGGCTGGGAAAAGTAAACAAGACAAGTTAGGAGAGGGCGAGAGGTTTTCACGGTGGTGGTCCAGAGGGCTTCCCTCTGCATCCTCTCTCTCTGCTCCTCATCTGATGACAACACGCAAAGCAAGTCATTGGTGGAGACCATCTTCGCCATGGGGAAGCGGTCCTCCAGCTGCACAGGGGGGAGATGCACAATTAGACAAATTGCGATGTTTGAATTTGTCAGCCCCGTCAAAAGTGTGGGTACTACAATTAAGCCCTTCTCCACTGCCGAAAGATGAGATGTGATTAGGTATGTCTTATCAGAGTCCACTGGGGCAGATGGCCTGACTCCAGCCAACTGCTTGTAAGAAATTAAATGTGTGGAAGGGTGTACAACCGAAAGGATAATCCAATTAAGGGGAGTGCATTGATTTTGGGTTGGGATGGGGTCCGCCAGGGGTTGCCGGGTTACAGGGTAGCTGTCGTGTGTGGGATGGAGCGCAGGTGGGAGGCTACTTTTGTCATCGTGCTCCCCCAAGTGCTCTGCTCCCCGTTTCCTGACGGCTCGCAGGAGCAAGGTCTCAGATCTGGTAATGATTGAAACGTGACCCTTTTTTGTAGCTTTGGGGATCTCCTAGGGGGAAGGGGTTCACCATTAATATTCGTCACTGATCGACAACTAGACGACCAATGGCGTCCCTTCCCACACCTGCGACACAGAGTCTTGGGGGAATTAAGCTCGGAAGCCAATTTTGGGCAATGTTTCCTAAAGTGACTCTTCTCACCACATCCAAAACAATGTTGGGGGCCTGTAAACGTGGCAGCCAATAGGCGTGCTTTATGGGAGTTGGAACTGATATTTTTGCATGCATCAATCATTTTGAGTAGAGTGGGATTTTTCAACATCTTTAAAGCTCTTTGGCAGTCCTCATTGGCCTTTTCGATAACCAATTTGCTAAACAGAATTTCTTGGGTCTCTTTCTGATGGACCTGCCTACTTATTGCTTCCTTAAACCGAGATGAATTCAACAAAAGGTTCTTTTGGGCCTTGATTAATCAAAGTAAAAGAGGGTGTCTGCACATACGCATCCGCCACTCTTTTTATGGCCTCTAACGCCAATTCCTTAGTGACATCTAACAATTTAGGGTCAATTCTAGCTTGATCCCCTCTCCTCGAATAGTTCCCCTCTCCATATAACATGTCTATTGCTTGCCTAACAGGGATTCCCCTCCTTTCCATCTTATCATTTACAAATGCCGCAATTAACTTCTTCCATTCAGCCTCAAACACGGAGGACTGTACGGTGGTGAATAGTCCTCCGATTACAGCCCGAATATCATAAGGGATTAGTGTATACGCTTTAAAAAAGGACTCAAATAAACCAATGGTGAAAGGAGCCCCTAATCCATATTCGACGATTGCTTTTTTGATATCCTTCAACATAGGATAGGATATTGGCCTCCATTCGGAGGCCTTTCCTTCGTTGTAGTACACCGGAAACGCTTTTAAAAACTCGGTGTCCTTTGCACTGGTGGCCTCCTCCCTGAAGGCTCTCCAGATGTCTGGAATCTTAGGTTGCCATTCAGGGGAGTGCTGCGCCAGATCACAGTCCAATCCAGGGTTGCGGTAGATGGGTAGGCTTCGGTGTTAAGTGGCCTATGGGCGCGGCCATCTTGGCAGAAAGACGCTTTGACTTTCGCCCTGGTCCCACCCACTGCTGTTCTTCCGGCCTGGGAGGATGACACCTCTGGAGAAGAGGCGGGGCTGGCGGAAGTGGGCATGCTTATGGGTGTACCAGGGGAGGAACTTCTCGCGCGGTGGAACTTCTCCAGAGGGTGGAGCTACAGGGGCCCACCTCCTTCTTTCCCGCGCTGATCTTTCCCGCGGTTCCCCTTCCTGCTTTTTCCTCGCGCGGTCCTGGGGTCCCTCCTCCTTGACGCCATTTTGCTTTCGCCACGATGACTCCTCTTCCTTTCCCCCGCCATCTTGTTTGTCAAGCTCTGTCTCCCTCCTGCCATCGTGAGTGTCCGTGTATTCTGGGTCTTTGTCCGTGTGTGCAGTGCTTGTCTTGTGGAGGCTGATATTCTTGCTCATCACCTGGTGCTATAGCACCATCAGAACAAGCCTCCACGCAATAAGCGCCTCTTTTGCCAAGCGGTCCCCTTTATCACTGTCACGCCAGAGGCTGTAGCCTAAGGCTTGCCACTTCTCCAGATTGGTGTCGTCTGTGAGTCTGTAACCTTGGCGGTCAAGCCACCTGGCAAGTGTTTTTGCTGATTTTTTGTCGAATGGGTGACTGTACTTGATGACAAAGTCTTTCAGGCACCGATAAACAAACTTTTGGGAAGTGGAGAGTGTGAGCCCCATTGCGGTGTTAATCGGGTCTCGACGCAGTCTCTCGATGTAACTCCTTCCCTTTTTCTATAGGCTTAGGTGGTGGGTGTTGGGGTAGGGTGAGGAATGTCTGCGACAGCTCACCTGTCCAGCATGCAACCCGTGTGGCTCCTTCCAAGCCCACAGTCATCCATACTGCTGCAGAGGGCCGGCGGGACGATTGCCTCTCCTAGTGTCGCCTGAGCCCACGTGAAGGCACAGGAATTCCCTTAATATAAGAGCCCTCAACTGTGCCCCACGTTGGGCGCCACTTGCCACGGTCCGCGGGGGTAAAGGGAAATGGGACTGGGCACTGCATTCAGGGTCTTGACACAGTTGAGGTCTCGTGCAGCAATGCCGCTTTATTAAGGGTAACAGCGACTTAAATAGGGTAGTCTGAGGGGAGGATCCAGAACTAGGGAGGAGCAAAAGATGGGCAGCTCAGGGAAGGTAGTGATTGGGAGGCAGGGAAAAGGTGGGTGGAACTCCTGTGTAACTAAGGGGATGGGCCAATGGGAGCTCTCTCCGCACTGCAGCAAACTGTAGCCAATCAGGTGCGGAGGAGCGGGAAAGCAGGGGAGGATAGGGAATAAACAAGTTTAGGCAGGAAAATGTGAGGGAAGAAGGGGACAATATGGAGGATATAAAATTTTCCACAATAAACTGGGGTACATAGAAATTCACAACAATATACCAATAAACTGGGGTGAAACTGGGGAAAAACTGTCCGTCCGGTGAGTGTCCAGTCCCGCATGAGAATGTCCATTTAGTTTTCATTTATTTTTCTCCACGCCTGGTATTTCTCCCACTCTGATTCTTCCTCCGCCACAATTTACTGCACGGCTAACATTGATCAGTGACTTACAGGGCTCGATGAAGGAAGAAGGACACCTCAGTGGGGAAAGCCAAGGTTACTAACAAACCTATGTCACCCTGCTGCTGCAGAGCTCTGGCATCACAAAGAAGCCCTTTGGGTTCTGTGACTCACCTGCAGGAACTTCCCTGGGCACATCTGTGAGGCACAGAGAACTGACTATAGAGTGGACATACAGAGAGGAAGAAAAGAAAGTTAAAACCCAATGTGGGACGACTTTGAAGGTGGTGGTAGGAGGAAACCAGTGGGCCCAAATGGGCAAGTGCCATTTAATAGGGGAGTTACGAGGCAGAGACCAAAGAGATGAGGTGGTGGGCAGACCTCAGGAAGGCAGGGTGAGGAAAACAGAAAACCAGAAGCCTTGCAAAGTTTGAAAGCATCCTTCCCCCTTCCGCGTCTTTCAAGCCAGTTTTTTCTCCTACGTAAAATTACATTCCTGAGCATTACCAGCAAGGGACTGGAAAACTCTCCTTTGATTTCCTTTCTCAATTAAAAAATAAAATGAAGAAAGAGCTGGGTTTTTGCTGTTTGTCTAGTCTTGAGACCAAGCTAGCAGTCAACATCAGAAGACATCTAGAACAGCTGGTGGGTGTAGGGACTGGATTTCAGGAAGGATTCTGGATGAGGCATCCAGGGAAATGAAGTCCAAATGTACTCCCATGCACATGGGTAATGAGGTACCCCTGGTGATTGGTCAGGGGAGTCACAAGTGGCTTTGAGGTGCATATATAAGGTGTTTTCTCATTTGAATAAAGAGGATTTGGCTCAGAATCCCCAATCAGCTTGCTGGGTCCGTATAATTTATTTACATATTATATTTATACACCACAGATGGGTTTTTTTGGCTCTGTCACCTAAATAGGTGGGATAAATGAAATCCTCCAGCACTGTCTTTTAAGTGTTAGTGAGTCTTGCTTTACATTATGCTTGCCAGGGTGTGTGTAGCGAATAAAGTCCGGCTCCCACACGCTCACACACACAACCTTTCCACGTATTTAGATATTTTTAGCAAACAAATTGGTTCATTGGTTCTAAATTACAAAATTCTCTTTAATAATTAGTATTCTATCCTGTATTGGTTATTGATTTCTCACTACTCATGGTAATTAGTTCACATTTTTCACTCTTTTTACCAGATAAGGAGTCACATACTGAATGGTCTTTTTTGGCCTCTTCTTTATCTTCTTGTTTCTGCAAAATGTCCTTGTGGTACCTAAATTCTGCACTTCTTGTGTCCAATTTCAGCAATACATCTCTCCCAGGATTTGTTCACTGAAGCATATTAAGGTTAGCTTAGCAAAACTTAAAGTTTCAGTAGTTTTCCCAAGCTCTGTTCACAGAAAAGCAGCTTATGACAAACTTTGCTAACTGCTGGCTAAGACTAATTTAAGAATAACACACTGTTTGTGACTAATATACTGGCTATGATTAATTTAAACAATTAATTAAAAGTTAATTAAAACCAATAATTAAAACAATTAAAAAGTTATATAATTTCATTGGAAAATTTAAGAGATTAAAATATAATAATTGGTATTAAACTACTAAACTGTAAATAAAACATATTAGATCAAGCTTATTATTTTTATCAGAGTACTTCATATCTGAAAACATGGAATCCAATCTTTTTTAAGACTAACTTAACTTATCGTATTGAAAGTATCCAGTACCTTAACAGTACTAATGAAGATCCTTAACACTATGTGAACAAACTTAAGTTTATAAAAAAATTCCATTATACAGAGTAGCCAGCCATCCTTTTGAGACCTATTTTAGTTTTAGATAAGATAGTTTTCATTAGATCTGCACATTCTGTTACATCCCATTTTGCTAATTTGGAATAAAATCCATAAACCAACAATTAATACCAAAACTAAGATAATTATGCCAATAAGTTTTCTTGTGATTGCACTTGAATTTGGGATCCATGACATTATCCAACAGATTTTCCCCTTGATTTTCTTGTATTTCCTGAAAGATTCTGGTGTTCTTTCGAATGTCCTCCAAATCAATCTGAATCCTCTAAGTCTGAAAGGCTGGTAATTTCTTGTAGCAAATAAATTGGATCATTTGTTTGGTTTTCTGTTTGTTCAATAACTCTCGATATGTTCACTGTAGCTTTCTCCAATTCAGGTACTCCTAACCATGGTAGAAGTCCTCTCACAAACTTATGGAATCCAGAGGACCTCTAAACTATTAGATTTAAATTTCATTTGTGTCTCGTTATAAAAGTGTCATTGAACACCAGAGGTCTTAATAACTGCTATTTCAACTGACAGAATTTGTGGATCTATGAAGGATTGGACTGCTTTTCTCTCCAAAAGGAGCATCACTCCAGTTAGAGGAAGAGCACTGGAGAATACACTTTGTATTGGAACTCCCATCATCTGAATACTTTCATCTTAATGAACGGGAAATTGGGAAGAAATCCAGCAGTAACTGCTTTTTGTTATTAGCTTGCATTAGTTTTAAGTGTGAATTTTTCTTCCAAGGGTCAGGTAGTATTTGTCCTATTTTTGTCATATTAGAGTGGTCCTTAGGGAAAAGGACATAATTCTCTTTCCCTTCTTGCCCTCTTACCCTTCAGGGACTCGAAGCTGTACTTGCCACTACAATTGTTAGCTGCAAGGCCTTGCTAGGGTGGTTGACTACTCCAGGCACAAATGACTGTGCTGCAATACTGGAAACACTGCTCTGAAACAAAAAGATACACCATTTAACATCTCTTATTGCAGAGCTTTATCTGCAGCGGATTTGCTGTTTTCTGTACTGTCCAGTGCAATCCTTCTGTGTCCAAGGTTGGCTTAATTCATGTGAATCCAGGAATCCCTGCCTGTTGTTTTCATGCCTATGTAGGCAGTCAAAAGAACTTGAAATGGTCCTTTCCACTTCTACTTGAGAGGTTCTTCACTCCATGACCGCATGTACACCCAGTCTCCCATCTGATGAGGATTTACTTGAACATCCAAGATTACTGGTGTGGCTAAAATGAACTTATGCAGTGATGAAAGTTTTTCCCAAGGAAATTACATATTCTCTTAAATTTTGATTACCTATCATGTGGCTCTCTCTAGGAATAGTTACAGTTTGATATGGTCTCCCTTACCAGATTCAATATGGGCTTACCTTTTCCTTGCAGCTTGGCTGGATTCTGGTTCTCAACAATGCCAAGGGAAGAACCTGTGGCTGTTTAAGTGAGATTTCTTGACAGATTTTGTTTATCTGCCTTTTTAGGCTTTGGTTCATTCTCTCAGCTTTCCCACTAGATTGTGGTCTCCAAGGTGTATGTAAATTCTTTTTGATTCCTATGTTTTGGACAATTTTTGCACAATTTCTGCTACAAATTGAGGTCCCCTATCTGAGAACATTCCCAATGGAATTTCAAATCGCAGTATTACTTCCTTTAACAATACTTTAGTAACTTCCCTTGCTTTGTTGGTACAACAAGGAAAAGCTCAGGCCATCTAGAAAACACATCGACTAAAACGAATAGGTATCAATATCCTTCTTGTCACAGCAACTCAGAAAAATCTATTTACCAGTAATCTCCAGGACCATTTCCTCTCTCTGTAGTCCCTAAAGGAGGGCTTTTGTAGGACTGTGGATTGCTTTGCAAACGTATTTTACACTTACTGACTACACTTTTGATGACTCCAGCCATTTTTTACATTGATTGCTTGATGCTTCAAGTTATCTATAATAGCTTCTGCTCCCCAGTGTGCTTCTCTGTTGGAGTATAGAGATTGTATGTGAACAATTTCTATTGCATTTCTGTGAGCATTGCCTTGGCATAATTGGGTGTGGACAGTAAAACTAACTGTGTAGTTAAATATGGCTACAGGAGCTGAAGTTAGAACAAAAAAGGCTTTTTGCCAAGGTCAAGGAGGAGTTTTTGGCAGGTGAACAAGTTTTCTCATCTCCTATGGCCACCTGCTGTGATCCAATTAGCACCATACAACAAAGTATGTTTTCCTTATGTATCCAGTGTTCTGTGTACAAGAAACACATGTCTGAGTGTCATAAGCAGTATATAAGGTGTCTTTCTTCTAATAAAGCCAACATTTTGCCGACCATACTGGTCTGTGAGTGATCTGTCCGTACCTCTTCATCAATAACTGGCGCCCGAACAGGGAGTCCTGGTTCGTCGAGTTCTGTGGGATGTAAGGCGAACAGAAGGAGCTGAGAGAAGCAGTCGTTAGAGGTGGCATTCCCCCCGGCGCCACGAAAAAAACCTGCGTGCAGTACACAGAGAAATCTTGCCCTGATCAGGTGAGTCGACTGAGGGAGGAGAAATGGGGTCTGCTCTTTCAAAAGAAGAAGAGGCGGTGCAAAAGCTCCTTCATTTAATTATCTCTGAGAGAGATTCTAATTATGACGAAAAAGCCCTTAAAAGGTTACTAGAATGGGCTAGAGTGAAGAAACTAAGCCCCACAGCTCAAACTGCCTTTGAGGTATCCACATGGAATGCTATAAAGGAACAGTTATGGGAAGAAATGGAAAAAGGGTCAAAAAATGTTAAAAAGTATAGAAAATACCTTAAAGTCTGGCGTTTTGTCATTGAATTACTGCAACAGTTAAGCACTATAGCTGCTCAGGCAACTTTGTCGGGAGACAGCGGGACTGCGGCGTGTCTCCGTGCCGATCAGTCTGCCTTTGGGGAGGTCCTAGTGCCTGCGGCTGCAAAGTCTCGAATGCAAAAAACCTTAAAAGCAGCGGGACTGACTCAGTTTAGCAGCATGCTTGTGCCAGCAGTCAATGCAGAGACTGTGACAAAAGCGGGAGCAGCAGAGGACAATGCTGGCGCCATGCCAGCGCCACCACCCTTCTCTGCGCCTGCCCAGCCTGCACTGCCACCTTTCTCCATGCCTGTGCTGGTCGCAGAGCCGGGAGTTGTCATTGCTCAAGCACTGCCTGGAACGGAGCTGCTAGGAGCCTCCAGGTCACTAGATGTCGCTACATCGCTATCCCCTAGAACCACCATGTCGCCTGGATATACGGCATCAAGAGCAGTCGCATCAGAACACAGAAGTCTGCCCATGGAAACCACGGCTGCTGTAACCAGAGCTACCCCTGCAAGTGTTGCTGTAGCAACTGGAGCTATTTCAGCAAGGACTGCTGCCTTGGCAGAAACTGCTGCCATCTCAGTGGGAGCTGCCGTCCCAACAGAAGCCACCACCGTTCAGACGGGGACCGGAGCTGCTGCCAAAGCGATCATAGTTTCTCCACCGAGACCGGCACTTACAGCTGAATCAGCCTTTGCTCTCAGTGCTGTGCCTGCATCAGTACTGCTGCAAGAGAAGGAAGAAAAACTTAATCGTGGTAACACAAAAGAGCTATTTTCATCATTTCCATCCTCAAGCTTGTCTTCTGATGACAAGAGCTTGGACAATGGAAGTGAGAAAACTACTATGCTTGCAATAAAAGACCACAGAAACACTTTATTGCTTCGCTTTCAAGAGCTTGAGTCTAAATTAGTGGAGAGACAGCTTGTTCAGCTGAATACAGACTCCTCTAATGTTTCAGCTTTGATAGAGAATAAATGCTGGGAAGCTTTAGACTGCAAGACTCTAAAAGAAGCTAAAATAACTGTTACACAACATGGTTTAAAGAGTGATTATACATGATTAGTAATGCGATATCTCTTTGCTGCTCATTTGTTAACACCATATGATATTCATATAATTATAATTGTGTTGCTTTTTCCTTCTCAGCAGGTGCAATTTTTCAATGAATGGAGTGCCAGTTGTGCAGCAACTATTGCACAACCTAAGCAGAAAGGACACCCTCTCTTTGGTGTTACTACTGATATGCTCATGGGCTCTGGTCAGTATGACAGTGTAAATTTGCAAACACAGTTTCCAAATGAGGTGCTACAAACTAGTCAAAGCTTAGCTTATAAATCATTGCTTGCAGTGAGGGATGTAAGGACAGGACCCTCATATACTGAGATCAAACAGGGACCTAATGAACCACATGATCAATTTGTGAATCGTTTGCGTCAAGCTATAAACTCAGATCCAGACATGGATAGTGACATGAAGGCAAAGTTCATAGACTTGTTAGCTTATGACAATGCCAATGACAAAACAAAGCGAATATTAAGCACATCACATAAGGGTGCTAGCACAAGGAAATGTTTAGAAGCTATGGAAAAGATGATCGAGCATTCTGTTTGGCTGATGCAATAAGTGCAGCAAGAAGACCTTTTATGTTTGAAGATACTGATACTTCTTCAGAATCAGATACAAGTTCTGATGATGACAAAGAAGAAAATAATGCTGGAGTTTAGAACAGACCAGTAACATTCTTAGAATTTTTTTCAGAATTATTAGAAAATAGAATTAGTATACAGTGTAGTTTGTTGTAGAATAAAACTGTTATAGGTCTAGAATTACTAGCACAAGAGTATTTAGTAAAGAGATTAGTGATTTAAGAATTTTTAAAACACTTTTGCAAAGCAGAAACGGGGAGAGAAGGATGTCAGGTCCCCCTCTCTTAACTTGTAAAAGGTGTTTCATGTGTTTAAGTTTTTTTGCACACAGGTGTTCTTTGGCTATCTGCACATGGATGAAGCCTTGGAAAGAAGCGGGTACTTTAGAATAAGGCTGATGTTGTTGCTGTTGCAGGTAACAATGAATTAACAAAAGAGCACAGTATTTTTAGTCTTATTAGAACACAGTTTTTTGAGCGCAGTTTTTTCAGTATTACAAAAGCACAATTTTTAGTATTATGAGCACAATTTTTTCAATATTTTTAAGGCACATAAGTCTAGGAGTTAAGAAGCACATAATTATAGATGTTTAGAGTTTAAGAAAGTGTGTTGTGTGCATTTTAGATTATTCACTATGTATTAGTAAAAGAAATTTTATCTGTTTGGTTAAGAACCTTTAACATTATAAGGTACTAGAGAATTATTTTAATCTTTTAGCTTATAAAACACAGCGATATGGAACTCAAAAGTATGTTTGTGTGAAGGTATGTTTGACAGTGGCCACTGTGAGAGTTTGTATGTGTGTATGGGTGTGAATGTGTGATGATTAATGTGTTTTGATAACAAATACACAAACACCTTTAAATAAAAACAGAAGACACATAACCCAAAATTGAAGGGAGTTCCATTTACAGCAGTGTTTTAGACTGAATAAAAACTTTTAAGAATAAATCTTATATTTAGAAGCACTTTTAAGCAAAATTTAAGAGCACAAATCTTGAAATTAATAGGTTATTAAGTTTGTTAATGGTAGTAGTATTGTTATATGTAATTGTGTTTATTGATATGTTATTGGTACAATAAAAAATGTTAAGGAAATGCAATTTAAATTGTTCAAAACTTAAATGGAGATTTGTTGGAGTATAGAGATTGTATGTGAACAATGTGTCCGTACCTCTTCATCAACACTTCTCTGTGTTTATCTTCTGCTACTTGTCTCATCACTGCTTGAGGTACTATGACTTATTCTTCTGCTGTTACCCACCATCCTTCAGAATTTAGATGGTCTTCCAAAATTTCAGCTAACTTTTCATCTTGACCTTGGTACTCTGGGGTTACATTTGAAAAGTTCATGCATTTTGATGGAGCAACTATTAGGATGCTTTTGTCTGCCATGTCTCTACAAGTTCTATCTGCTAGTCAATTTCCTACATTAGTTGTTGCATTTTCAAATTGATGAGCTTTACAATGCATGAAAACCACTTCAGTTGGTAACTGAATATTTTCTAGTCATTTCCTAATAACATCTCCAAATTTGACAGGGGATCCTTGTGCTGAAAGGAGCCCTTTCTTTCTAGATAGCTCCATACTCCTAATGCATATCTAGAATCAGTCCATATGCTGACATTCTTACCTGCAGACAATTCTAGGGCTCACTGCAGAGCGATGAGCTCAGCTTTTTGTGCAGAGATGTTAACAGGTAACAAGTTATCTTCAGTTATTTCTGTTTGGGTCATACACAGATTTCTGCTTTCCTTTGCACACAAAACTGCTCCCATCTGTCAATAGTTCCCAGCCCGGATCTTCTACTGAAGTATCCCTTAAATCTTATCTGCTGGAGTAAACCTGCTTGATAGTTAGAAGACAGTAATTTTGTAAGTCTTAGCATTCTGGTACAGATTCAAGGAATATAGTTGGGCAGTAGTCATTTTCAGTTCTACATCATCCTGTTCCAACAGGATGACTTGATATTTATGCATCTTATTTGGAGATAACCAGTGACCCCTCCTTTTGTTCTAGAACAGAGATAACCATGTGTGGAACATAAACAGCAATTTTCTGGCCCATGGTCAATTGCCAGTCTTCTTGTATTAAAAGGACAGTTGCTGCTACAACTCATAGGCAGTTATAAGTCTCTTATTTACATTGTCCAGTTCTTTGGAAAAATATCCCATGGCCCTTTTCCATGCCCCCAGCCTATGAGTTAGCACACCTAATGCAAGGTGTGAGTGTTCATGTACAAACAGTTCAAAAGGTTTGGTCAAATCAGGTAATTCCAACACAGAGGCTGATATTAGAACTGTACTTAAGTTTCTGAAAGCCGTCTGGTATTCTGAACTCCACTGTAGTATCTCCTTAGAGTTTCTCAGGGCCTCATATAAAGGTCTTACCAACAGTCCATATTAGGAATCCATAGCTGACACCAACCTACTATTCCTAGAAATGTTCTTAACTCACGTACAGACCATGGCTCCAGAGTTTGGCAAATTCATAGAATCATAGAATCAACTGGGTTGGAAAAGACCCCCGAGATCATCAAGTCCAACCCTTGATCCAACACCACCGTGGTTACCAGACCATGGCACTGAGTGCCACATCTGGTCCCATCTTAAAAACCTCCAGGGACAGGGAATCCACCACCTCCCTGGGCAGCCCATTCCAGTGTCTGATTACACTCTCTATAAAGAATTTCTTCCTAATATCTAACCTAAACTTCCCCTGGCACCGCTTAAGATCATGCCTTCTTGTCCTACTTCTGGTTGCCTGGGAGAAGAGACCAACCCCCACCTGGTTACAACCTCCTTTCTGATAGTTGTAGAGAGTGATGAGGTCTCCCGTGAGCCTCCTCTTCTCCAGGCTGAACAGCCCCAGCTCCTTCAACCTCTCCTCATAGGACTTGTGCTCGAGTCCCTTCACCAGCCTGTTGCTCTTCTCTGGACCTGCTCCAGCACCTCCACATCCTTCCTGAACTGAGGGGCCCAGAACTGGACACAGTACTCCAGGTGTGGCCTCACCAGCCCTGAGTACAGGGGAAGAATCACTTCCTTGGACCTGCTGGCTACACCGTTCCTGATCCAGGCCAGGATGCCACTGGCCTTCTGGCCACCTGGGCACACTGCTGGCTCATGTTCAGCTTCCTGTCAATCCAAACTCCCAGGTCCCTGGCTGCTCTCCAGCCACTCTGTGCCCAGCCTGTAGCGCTGCATAGGGTTGTTGTGGCCAAAGTGCAGGACCTGGCACGTGGCTTTGTTAAACCTCATCCCGTTGGATTCAGACCATCTCTCCAGCTTGTCTGAAGAGCCCTCCTGCCCTCCAGCAGATCAACACTCCCTGCCAACTTGGACAATCTGCAAATTTGCTAATGGTACGCTCAATCCCCTCACCTATATCATCAATAAAGATACTAAACAGGACTGGGCCCAACACTGATCCCTGGGGGACACCACTAGTGACTGGTGCCAACTGGATGTAGCACCATTCACCACCACTCTCTGGGCCCGGCCCTCCAGCCAGTTCCTAACCCAGCACAGAGTGCTCCTGTCCAAGCTGTGGGCTGCCAGCCTTTTCAGGAATATGCTAAAAAAGCTCCTTCCTTTTTGGTCTGAGGCTTTGCTGTACCTAGGAAATGGTGAATCCCAGATATGTCACATGCTTTTTGGCAATCTGGACCTTCTTGCTGGTTACCCTGTAACCAGCTTGTCCCAAAAAGTTTAGTAAACTTACAGTCGTTTTAATGCATCCAGTTTGAGTTTCTGTAGCAATTAAAATATCATCTAATACTGCAGCAAAGTGATTTCTTCATTCCCCTTTTTCCATATTTCCAATTCATTTGCCAATTGGTTCCCAAACAAAGTGGAGCTATTTTTAACCATTTTGGGAGAACAGTTCACAGTAATTGGGTTTTACAGGCCATTGGGCTTTCCCGTTCAAAGGCAAACAATGGTTGACTTACAGTTTCAAGCGGTATGCAGAAGAAAGCATCCATAAGATCCAAAACACTGAACTGCTCATCAGATCCTTTAATTGTGTTAAAAGTTCATAAGGATTTGCTACTACTGGGTATATGTCTTGCACTATTTTATTAATAGCTCTGAGATCTTGCACTAGCTAGTATTCATTGGTATGTGGCTTCTTTAGCAGTAGGATAGGAGAATTATATTCTGTCTCATGTTCCCTTGTTGCAAAAATTTAGCAATTAATTCTTCTAACCCTTGCCTAGTGTCTAACTTCAAAGGATATTGTTTCTGCCTTACTGGTCTGGCAGCAAGTTTCAACTGTATTCTTACTGGTTCTACTGCTTTCGATTTCCCTGAAATTCCAGTATCCCACACCAACGAAGTGACAGCGTTTTGCACCTCTGGGACATTGCTGCTGCACTGGTAACTAACTGGCTAGGGAGAATTTTAAATGCATTTGGGTTTTCCATGTCAGGGTGGCTACCTAGCCTCTTTCAGACTTTGATAATGATTACAATTGTGATTATTGTAATTTGGACTACTGTCCATTGCATTAAGATCACTATAATAAAATCAGTCTCCACAGTAAAATATACTCCCTTAAACCCCACCTGTGACACTGACATGCTCCCAAAACTGACCTATATAATTGACATTCCCCATCTGCCTCCTGTCAACGTTAGATATCCTCATAGAATGCTAATATGTCCCTGTTTGTCCATTGCTACTGTTAATTGTTCCTATGATGTTGGTTACTACTGCATGCTTATTTATTCTCATTGTTGATTGATTGTTCATTGCTAATGGTACTTGAAGAATGATAATCCACAGTAGGCATTGCAACTCAATAATATTGTGTGTCCTATTAACTTTGAAGGCAAGAGGTGTCCACAGTGTCACTCCAAAGACACTGGTTGGATCATGATGGTGGTGCTGGGGTAGAGTATGGCAGAAGCACCCAGTATCCCCACTTTCAGCATTGTCATTGGTGTTGATGCCCTGCTGAGGAGGGAAAGACCTTCTGGGTTGTGCTTTTTTGTGCTACAAATGAGGTGACTTTGATGTGGTATGTTTTGTCTCCCTGTCTATTTGCACTGTATTACAAGAGGCCTGTGGGGAGGTTGCCGTCTGACCCATTGGGACAAGCATGAGAACCTTGGAGGATGAAGACATAGGGGTTTGAGAGAAGATCTGACAGAGAATCCAGGTAAAGAACACGTCTGGAGCCATCCTCAAGGCAACACATGCCCATAGTTCAGACATCTTCTGTATGAACATGATCTCTCCATCAATAAACATATATTCATGGCAACTGCCTACCACAATAGGCACTGCTGATTGTCGGCACATGTCACAGAGCCCTCTGTGAGCCACTACCTTTGTGACCTGTCTCTGGCATTGACACAGCCACCCCACATAACGCTGGCAGACAAAACAAGACAGGATAGGACAAAGGGGTGCTGCAAGGAGCCTCTGTACAACCACTTCATGCTTTTCTGATGCAAAATTCAATGGGATGGCAGAAAAATTGCCCAGTATGCCCTGGCTGGCCTGGGTTGGGCGGGGAGGGGAGGAGGAGGAGGAGAAAGGCCGAGGGGCTGCCCAAGCACAACAGCCTGAAGAAGTGGAAACAGTCCAGCCACTGCAGACAGGTAAGTGGCTGAGCTGGGCCATAGGGCTAGGGCTGCAGCTCAATCCTATCCCCCATGGACATCCCCAGGGAGCAAGGAGCAGTGGGAATGGAGCTGATTCCCCCAGCATCCAACTCCATCCACCAGGCACCCTCAGCCCCAAGCTGCTGCCAGAAGAGACAGGAGTTGGTGCCCCCACTATTCCCTGTCCCAGGACTGTCCGTACCTGGGGAGTGGAAGGCTTGACTGTGTTCTCCAGCCTCTCCTGCAGTCCCTAAGCCCTGACTGTTCTTGGGTTTTGCCAGATCCACTTGGGGAACTGCCAGAGGAGGAGCACACCCATGGACTCTTCTACAGATGCACACAGGTATCCACAGACTTCCATGCCTGGGATGGGGCTGCTGTTTCTGCTTAGTGGATGACAGCTGTCAGAGCACTGGATGTGACATCCTTCTCTTCCCTGCCCTTAGATGTTTTCAGACTTCCATAAGACCACTAATCATGAAGGCATGGTCCTTGAGGGCACGGCAACCTCCAGCTCCTGCAAAGCAGAGGATTGTGCTGCCATAGTGGATATTATCATGGGAAGTGGCAGCTCCCATTTGAATAAAGTAAGTAACTTGTGGCCAGGGCTGGAGTCCCCCATGAAATGTGAACCCTCTCAAGCTGGGTCTGCTGGCCATCCAACAGACTTTCAGATCAGCAAAATAGGGTAGAAAAGGAAGCATTTCTCATGGGAAGCTGTTGAAATGCCTCACTCTATCAACACTCCAGTTCTCTGCTGTGTCTCCTCCAGGTGCCAACCATTGTGAGGGAAATTCACCAACAGCTTATGAAGAACACATATATGTCTCAAGAAGACAGGTTGAAGAAGACCCTTCAGGAGATGACAGTTGCAGAGCCCCATGATGTGGTGGTGACCCTTCTGCGCTGCGCCCCATCGTGTGACAGGTACGGAGCCCACCTTCTCTGAGGGCTCAGGACTCACAAGCCATTAGAGCCCACCAGCCTACAGAGCCAATCTCATGTGGGCTGCCAGACAGATAGAGATTTTCAGGTGCCTCTGACCCCTCTGTGTGCTAGCTGTGCTATGCCAGCCACAGAGCCCATTGCCACACTCCCTTTGTGTCCATCAATGCACCATTACTTGTCTACCTGCTACCTGCAGAGGCAGGCTCACTGAGTGCTGCTGGTGAGGGGCAGTGGACAGAGGCAGGGCTGGTGGCCAGCCAGGGCCTCTATGGCTGCCCAGGCCATGGTGTTGTGGCCAAGACCCCACTGACACAGAATTCTGGGCCTGCAGAGCTGCTGTGACCATGTGGAAGGCAATCGTCTCCTCAACCAGAGCTGCGGAGAAGGTGCTGCCGGAGCTGCTGTGCGTGCTGGAGGACTGGCCGCTGCACAGCACATCCACCTCTGACAAGGACGACTCAGACATCTTTTCCCTGGCTGTGAGTTGCTGGACTAGACCGTAGCACATCCTCAGGGGCTACCTCTCTGGCATCTCTCTATCCTTCCTCCTGCACCAGTGATCTCCCCACCTCATGTGATGGGCTGGAAATCTTGGTTAAGGGCAGGTTCAGAGGCAGCCATGTCAGATGCTCCCCCTGCATCTCCCCTGGACCAGGGCAATGCCTGAACCTCACCCTCCCACACTTGGGCCCTGCCATGGGGATGTCTCAGTGCTGAGTGCAGTCTTTGGGTGTTTTGTTTTTTGCAGGCAACTATAGCACTGTGGGAGATCACCCATCTGCCCCACCATCCAGAGGCACTGATGATGTACTTCCCCCGCCTCTTTGTGGCTCTGCTATTCCAAATCTTCTCCAGCACAGCACAGATGCCAGTAGAAGTCAATACCTTCTGGAGGAGATGCCAGCAGGAGCACTGCCTTCCCACCAACCCCAACAGGTGTTCCATCACAGTCCTCCCGCCCCTCCCATGCCCTTGGAGCTGGGCTCAGGAATCCTGGCATGACCTGGGCTTTGCTCTGTACGCAGATTCATAGTGCAGACCATGAAATCACTGCTCTGCCATCTTGAGTATGAGGATGTGGTGTCTGAAGTTGAACATGAGTGTGGCTGGGACACATTCCTCAACATTGACAATCACCAGTATGCAGTGGGTCTGCTGGCCAGGTGAGACCTCCCTTCTCCCTGCTCCCCTGTCATTTCTCCCCAGGAGATGAGGTGTCCCCGACATAATCCCTGTGGTCGTGGGTGGAGGGACTTGTCACTGAGGCATGGCCCTGCAGAGTGGAAAAGCCTGGGAGAGCTGGGTGCTCTGGAGCAGCCACAACCCAAAGTGCCAGTATGGCCTCCCGTGAGTCCTGGGCTGATGGCACAGAACAGGAGGTCTGTCTGCAGGGAACCTCACTGAGGATAGCCTGTCAGGGCCAGAGAGATTTGGGGCCAACCATTGATGGCCATCCACAGCCTGGTTGCTCATATCCCCTGTGCGTAGAAAGGTGTTTTTTCAGTCTGGTCATCCTCAACAGTCCCTGCTGGTGTTGGGTACTGCCTTTCTCCTTTGGAGAGGTGGTGGAGAAGGATCAGGCTTTGGTAATTCAGTCTCTGGAGAGGTTTGCCCACCCTGCTCAGGGTCAACGATGCCTTTTTTCCTCCTCCAGAGCAATGCTCAGGGTCTCACAGTGCTTGTGTTACCGGATTGCACGCTACCTGTTCAGGCTGCTCCGCAGAGAGGAGGCTCGCTGGGAAGTCTCTGCCATGGCATTCTTTGTTGAGGTGAGCCTGATGGCAAGTGCTGCCTCGCTGAGCTGCCTCCCTCCACTCTGCCCTGTTCAACACACAGCTGTGGGGGGAATTGCAGTTTGTGGAGCTGGGGCAGAGGGTGGGCTCTGCTGTGTGCTCTTG
Organism: Manacus vitellinus; assembly: GCF_001715985.3. Lineage (NCBI taxonomy): Eukaryota > Metazoa > Chordata > Aves > Passeriformes > Pipridae > Manacus > Manacus vitellinus. The sequence continues at coordinate 8,265,000 of NW_021940917.1, read as the reverse complement.
GCCCCCTGCTGCTAGAGTCAACCCTGCTTCCAACTTCAGCTTCACATTTTCAAGATTCTTTTGCTTATCTACATGCAGTGCCTGGACATGATGGAAGGAGAAGAAGCAAATAACTTTCTGCCTGTATTTCAGCATCATATTATGCCACGAACACCACATATGACCACAGTCACTGCTCTGTATGTTTCAGCTCCTGCCTTGCCTTAACATAAAGGAATGGGATGAACGTATCCTGCAACTTTTCCCAATCTACCTCAGGAGAGATTGCAGAGAGATGCGTCTCCTGCTGCTCAGATGCCTCCTACTGCTCTGCAAGAGACCCTCTATGGTAAGAAGCAGGCAGCTGGCTGAAGCTGTGCTGGCCATGTGGGGCTGGGTAACACAGTAGTTTGGACTTGTCTGGGCTTCAGGAGCTGTGTCACCTGCTGCCAGCATTCCTGACTCCCCATTCAGCCACCGGAGTCCTTCAGAACTGGCCTCTGGCTTCTTTGTTCTGAGGCAGTAGTGTGGGGTTGAACTGCTGGAGTGGTTTTGGCAATGCAGCCTTTGATTGCTTCAGAACATTGCATTGTGCTCCACGCAGGCCAACACTATCCGGGCCTTGACTGAAAGCCTCACAGAGGTACTGAAGGATAAGGACAGAGAGCTGGTGGGCATGACCCTTTCTGTGCTCAGCGAGGTGCTCCGGGACGCAGATGTGTCAATTGTCAGTTCCACTGCTGTGCAGCTGGCTGAGGCACTCCTGCCACTATTTGAGAACGTAAGGCTCTGTGCCTCCTGCCAGGGGCACTGGGTGCTGCTAGGAAACTTTATACCCTGCAGAATTTCAGGCCCATGCCCAGGTGGGCCTGGAGAAGCTGGTGCTGAGGTCTTGCCCTCTTCATTTCCACTAGGACATTAGCCATGTGCAGCTCCTCTCCATTCACCTCTTTCAAGTGCTAATGGAGTTGGTAGAGGAAGACGGAAAAAAGCTCCTGGAGAAGAGTGTGCGCCAGAGCCTGTTCCTACTGTTCCGCCACTTGCATGATGAGAACCAGTGTGTGGCACAGGTGAGGACTTCTGAAATGTTGGTGTCCATGTTGGAGGTGACTCAACTGCCTCCTGTGCTCCCGTCTCTTCCTGCTCTTAGCTACAAAGCAGCAGTTCTGGGAACCTCTGTTCTCCTGTCCTGGCAGCACCAGATGCCTGAGATGGGGGTTGACCCATCACTTTACCCAGGCACCAAACCCACTGATGGACAAGTTTCCCAGATGCTGCATATTCCCACTAAGGGCCAGGAAAGGCCAGGAGCCTTGTCAAGGTATAAGGGATGCAGGTCCTGTGACCTCATCAGTGGTTCCATCTCCCGGTATCTGCTGCTCTATAGGCTTTTTGGGAAACTCTGCTTCAAGCCAACATGTTCCTGCAGGAGAGGAAGCTCGAGCAACTGTTGGAAAAGACATGGAGTGTTGACAAGTGCCTGGTGAGGATAGATTCAAAGCCCCAGACTCATCCTGGGGACTCAGAATCCCTTTTAAGGCCAGCACAGTGTTGTAGAAAAGGAAACATTTCTCGTGGGAAGCTGGGGAAATGCCATGCTCTATCAGCAATCCAGTTCCCTGCTATGTCTCCTCCAGGTGCCAAGCATTGTGAGGGACATGTATCAATGGCTCACATTCATAATGGATGTGTCTGCTGAGCACAGACTGGACAAGAGCCTTCAGGAGATGAGCCTTGCACAGTCTCATGATGTGGTGGTGACTATTCTGCGCTGCGCCCCATCATGTGACAGGTATGAGGTTTATCTGCTTTGAGTGCTGAGGACTCACAACTGATTAGAGCTCATCAGACCCATGACCCCTCTGTTTCCCTGTTGTGCCATGTCAATTGTGCCCTCCAGGGCACCATTACTTGTCTGCCTGCTACCTGCAGAGGCAGGCTCACTGAGTGCTGCTCAGTGGACAGAGGCAGGGCTGGTGGCCAGCCAGGGCCTCTATGGCTGCCCAGGCCATGGTGTTGTGGCCAAGACCCCACTGACACAGAATTCTGGGCCTGCAGAGCTGCTGTGACCATGTGGAAGGCAATCGTCTCCTCAACCAGAGCTGCGGAGAAGGTGCTGCCGGAGCTGCTGTGCGTGCTGGAGGACTGGCCGCTGCACAGCACATCCACCTCTGACAAGGACGACTCAGACATCTTTTCCCTGGCTGTGAGTTGCTGGACTAGACCGTAGCACATCCTCAGGAGCTACCTCTCTGGCATCTCTCTATCCTTCCTCCTGCACCAGTGATCTCCCCACCTCATGTGATGGGCTGGAAATCTTGGTTAAGGGCAGGTTCAGAGGCAGCCATGTCAGATGCTCCCCCTGCATCTCCCCTGGACCAGGGCAATGCCTGAACCTCACCCTCCCACACTTGGGCCCTGCCATGGGGATGTCTCAGTGCTGAGTGCAGTCTTTGGGTGTTTTGTTCTTTTACAGGCAACCAGAGCGCTCTGGGAGATCACCCATCTGCCCAACCATCCAGAGGCACTGATGATGTATTTACCCTGCCTCTTTGTGGCTCTGCTATTCCAAATCTTCTCCAGCACAGCACAGATGCCAGTAGAAGTCAATACCTTCTGGAGGAGATGCCAGCAGGAGCACTGCCTTCCCACCAACCCCAACAGGTGTTCCATCACAGTCCTCCCGCCCCTCCCATGCCCTTGGAGCTGGGCTCAGGAATCCTGGCATGACCTGGGCTTTGCTCTGTACGCAGATTCATAGTGCAGACCATGAAATCACTGCTCTGCCATCTTGAGTATGAGGATGTGGTGTCTGAAGTTGAACATGAGTGTGGCTGGGACACATTCCTCAACATTGACAATCACCAGTATGCAGTGGGTCTGCTGGCCAGGTGAGACCTCCCTTCTCCCTGCTCCCCTGTCATTTCTCCCCAGGAGATGAGGTGTCCCCGACATAATCCCTGTGGTCGTGGGTGGAGGGACTTGTCACTGAGGCATGGCCCTGCAGAGTGGAAAAGCCTGGGAGAGCTGGGTGCTCTGGAGCAGCCACAACCCAAAGTGCCAGTATGGCCTCCCGTGAGTCCTGGGCTGATGGCACAGAACAGGAGGTCTGTCTGCAGGGAACCTCACTGAGGATAGCCTGTCAGGGCCAGAGAGATTTGGGGCCAACCATTGATGGCCATCCACAGCCTGGTTGCTCATATCCCCTGTGCGTAGAAAGGTGTTTTTTCAGTCTGGTCATCCTCAACAGTCCCTGCTGGTGTTGGGTACTGCCTTTCTCCTTTGGAGAGGTGGTGGAGAAGGATCAGGCTTTGGTAATTCAGTCTCTGGAGAGGTTTGCCCACCCTGCTCAGGGTCAATGATGCCTTTTTTCCTCCTCCAGAGCAATGCTCAGGGTCTCACAGTGCTTGTGTTACCGGATTGCACGCTACCTGTTCAGGCTGCTCCGCAGAGAGGAGGCTCGCTGGGAAGTCTCTGCCATGGCATTCTTTGTTGAGGTGAGCCTGATGGCAAGTGCTGCCTCGCTGAGCTGCCTCCCTCCACTCTGCCCTGTTCAACACACAGCTGTGGGGGGAATTGCAGTTTGTGGAGCTGAGGCAGAGGGTGGGCTCTGCTGTGTGCTCTTGGCCCCCCGCTGTGGGGGTTACAGGTATGACTGCTCTCACTGCTCTGTCATTTCAGCTCCTGCCTTGCCTAAACTTAGATAAATGGGATGAACGTATCCTGCAGCTTGTCCCAATCTACCTCAGGAGAGATTGCAGAGAGATGCGTCTCCTGCTGCTCAGATGCCTCCTATTGCTCTGCAAGAGACCCTCTATGGTAAGAAGCAGGCAGCTGGCTGAAGCTGTGCTGGCCATGTGGGGTTGGGTAACACAGTAGTTTGGACTTGTCTGGGCTTCAGGAGCTGTGTCACCTGCTGCCAGCATTCCTGACTCCCCATTCAGCCACCAGAGTCCTTCAGAACAGGCCTCTGGCTTCTTTGTTCTGAGGCAGTAGTGTGGGGTTGAACTGCTGGAGTGGTTTTGGCAATGCAGCCTTTGATTGCTTCAGAACATTGCATTGTGCTCCATGCAGGCCAACTCAATCGTGGCCCTGACTGAAAGCTTCACAGAGGTACTGAAGGATAAGGATGGAGAGCTGGTGGGCATGACCCTTTCTGTGCTCAGCGAGGTGCTCCGGGATGCAGATGTGTCAATTGTCAGTTCCATTGCTGTGCAGCTGGCTGAGGCACTCCTGCCTCTATTTGATAATGTAAGGCTCTGTGCCTCCTGCCAGGGGCACTGGGTGCTGCCAGGAAACTTTATACCCTGCGGAATTTCAGGCCCATGCCCAGGTGGGCCTGGAGAAGCTGGTGTTGAGGTCTTGCCCTCTTCATTTCCACTAGGACACTAGTGATGTGCAGCTCCTCTCCATTCACCTCTTTCAAGTGCTAATGGAGTTGTTACCAGAAGAGGAAAAAAAACTCCTGGAGAAGAATGTGCACCAGAGCCTGTTACCGCTCTTCTTTCACATGTATGATGAGAACCAGTGTGTGGTGCAGGTGAGGATTCTGAGCTCCTGCTGTCCCCTGTGAAGGGGGCTCAACTGCCTCCTGCCCTAACACCTTGCATTCTGCAGTTGCTCCTGCCTCCTCTTGGCCTTGACCACAGGGATGCAGGTCCTGTGTTCTGGGCTGCTGTGCCATCTCCCAGTCTCTCCGACTCTGCAGGCCTCTTGGGAAACCCTGCTTCAAGCAACAAAGTTCCTGAAGAAGTGGAATCTTGAGGAGTTGCTGAAGACAGAAGAGATGTGGAGGTTCGGCGAGTGCCTGGTAAGGATGGCCTTGAAGCCCCAGACCCAGCCTGAACAAGCTCTTTGCTCCCGATACTCAGTGTGTGAGGGTACCAGCTGTGGCCCCTGTCCACTCCTGCACACATCACCACCAGCCTGCACCCCACACACTACTCTCCTCGGGTGTGTGGCCCAGCAAGCTCTTCTCCAGGCTCTTCTCTCTCCCTGAGCCAGGGTGCTGACAGAGTCCTGACCCAGCTGTGCTTTGGCATCAGAGTGATACTGGGGCTCCCTGGGGAGCACTCAGCCCTCTGCTCCCTCCAAACCTTGGCACCAGCCAGCTGCTGGCTGTGTCTCCTGAGTGTCCAAGCAGGGAATGTCAGTCCTGGGTGCAGGAGCTGCTCAGCCAAGGGAAAGAATCAGTGCCAACCCTTCCCTGTGTCCCCTTCTGCTCTCTCTAGCTGGCAGAGGACAGAAGCAGAGCAGACGAGTACCTGCGCCAGTCCGTGTCATACCTGCATAGCCCACAGAAGTCCATACGGGAGGCAGCCATCAGGCTCACTGGTGAGCCACAACCCCCAGAGTCCCTTGCCACCCCACTGCAGCTTGGCCTCAGCTCTAGCTGGTGCACTGGCAGCAGGACCCAGCCCAGTGGCTGTGGTACCCTGACTATGTCTCAGGACTCTCTGCCACTCTCTCCTACCCTTGCCCTTGTGCTTTATACGTGGCTCAGTCCTGCCAAGGGGAGGATTACGTGCAGCTGGGCTGGCAGAGCTGGTGTCGGGGAGCTGTGCTGCTGAGGCCATGATAGGCTGTGTGTTCCTAGGGCACATGAGGGGGCAGGAAGAATTGCTCCAGGTCACCTGTGAGGGTGAATGAGGGCAGCAGGCTGTCAGCAGGGACTGGCATGAAAGGAGGAAGGATCCTGGACAGCTGGAGAGGGTTCTGCTCCCTGCCCAGACAAAGGGCAGTGTGGGCAGAGCAGAGAGAGACTTTAGGAGCTTGTGTGGTATTCATGGCAAACAGTTTAGGGCTTACCCTCTTAGTTCCTGCTCCCTTCTGACCATGGGAAGGGCTGGGTGGGGTGACCCTGGCAAGAGGGGTTCCTGAGGTCCCTAAACCTTGGCTCTGTTCCTCTCTGTTTCAGCACGTCAAGGCACGACAAATAACTTTAGCATCTCCATCTCAAACCTCGCAACTCAAACCCTGCACTTTCTAAGAGCTGTAGAGAGACATCCTTCCTTCAGATTCAGGCTGCCGCAAAACCAGCTCTGCATGGCGTGGAGGAGGCGGCCCTCTCTCTTGGACAATGGCTGGCCTTCTGTCTGCTACAGTGGTCAGCCACACTGCTGGAGGTCTCTGCAGAGCTAATCCTGGGAGCTCTGTCTGCTGGGGCCACCTGAGTGTGCAGGAAATACTAGGTGGCTTCTGGCCTCTCCCGACCCACAGGACAACTCTTCTCTAAGACCATTTTTCTTTATGTCTTTTAAGGAAAGTTCTTTTATGCAAATATCGGCACTAGTTCAGGACCTTTTATCTCAGGCTCCTGCCATCCAGAGCCCACTTTGCAGCTTGCACTGCAGCTGCACACTGACCTATCTGCACTGAATGTACTCCTCAACAGTCCTAACTTTGTTTTAATTGAGCATACCAGGTAATACATTGAAAGGGACAAAAGGAAAGTTTCAAGGCACTTAACCACTGCCCTAACATCAACATTATAACAAGTAACAAACTTAACACAATTAAGGGCAGAAATGATTATCAGTATAAAATCACACAGGATTCTCAGAAGTCTGTTACTGGGACAAGTATTCATCTCCATCCAACAAGCTGGTCTTAACTGGGATATAAGTTCACACACAGAACATGTTGAGTTGGAAGGGACCTACAAGGTCCTCAAGTTCAACTCTTAAATGAATGACCCATATGGGGATCCAACCTGCAAACTTGGTGTTATTAGCACCATCTTCAAACCAACTGATCTCTTAATGACATATTCAGTTGATTGATTATATTTGCTGTAAAATGAGCACCCCTGTCTGGTTCAATTGACTTGGTGCCCCTGCTGCAACTGGATCTGGTTGCAAGAGATCTCTCATCAGGTCCGAATTTCTACACTACCTCTCCACTAGCTATTTTCTGGCTCCTAGTTCTCAGTTGCCTCAGTCAGAGACTTAGCCATTTCTCCTAACTGGGAATCCCATAGCTCCAAGAAAACCAGATGTGGGAGTTTAATTATGGCCTCTATTTTTTCTGGATCTATCACTCATTGCCCCTTCCCCAAAATACAGCCAAATATTTATCTTTCCTTTTGACACAGCTGAAGTTTGGATGGAGATGCATGCTGTTCCCTTTTTGCTAGTGCAATACATCTAGTATACAAGCATTCTCATCACAATTTGCTAATGAGAAATCACCTACATGGACCGATTGTACAAGAGCTGATACCGAAATAAATGTATACGTAGAAAAATGTGCTTTTATAATTTTTTTAAAATATACACAAAATTACCATCATTACAAGCAAGTAGTAGTCCACAAGAATCTCATATATATACAAAAAATAAAGCAGTGTTTCAGCTGACATATGTCTTCTAGAGAACCTCCTCCAGGCATGGTATTTCCAATTTACACCAAAACAATCAATTCAAGTAGTTACAAAAAGCACATGGTGTGCCTCTACATGCAGATCTTCCTGGTTCCCTCTTTTTGAAGAGATTCCATGTGCACACAGCAGCAACCCAGAGTGAACAATTCTTTCAGTGGGTGTTTGTGCTTTCTAGGGACGTGATCCATCTGTTCACCAATTGCCTATTAGTTGCAAAGAAAACTTAGAGTGTGTTGAAGGAATCACCACACACTAAAACACTGTCTATCATGATATAGCACATCTATATCTTTCTAAATGCTTAAGCAACTCTCCTATCAATCTTTTCTTGCTATCCTGAGGTTCAGTTAATCCCTCAGATCATCCCCCAGTGTTTGCAATGCAATGCTGAGAGATGGGCTGTTCCCCTTGGAGACCTGCTGTGGATACGGGTACAGCCTGCTGCAGAATGTCCCCCTCCCCCGGATGGCCACGGGCTGGTGAGAGCCTACTGTGCACCGGTGGAGTTCTGCCCAGAGCTCATGATGGTTTCTCTGGGATGGGTTACATCAGCAGACTAGGTGCCACGCACCACCCATCTCTGCCACTCCAGATCTGGGGATCTGAACCAATCTCCCCACTCCAATCGGAGATCATGAACCATCCATTCGGAACAGCGCTTTCCTGGTGCTTAGGACTGACTGACCCATGTTCAACAGCAGACTCTAAACTTCAAGTCCCCTTGCACGCCTTATGATCCCCTGCATGCCTTATGAGCGACTCCAAGCTCCCTGCATGTTTTACAGGGGACCCCAGTCCTCTGCACGCCTTACGAGCTACCTCAGTCCCTTGTGCGACTTGGGAGAGACCCTAAAAACTCCCTTTTATGTGTGCCTTTCACTGATCAAGCTGCTCACCCATACTTGACCCACTACAGTAATTTCACCAACTATGTAAAATATGCTGCAGCAACAGAGAGACTAAAATAATCTGAGAAATTTAATAGTAATAATTTGAGATTCTTATGATTTATATTGAATATGCTCTGAGAATTTTAACACTCATCCTTTGAATCCTCCCTGCTCCAAAGGTCCCAGGTGAACTCACACAGTTTGGGTGTTCCCTTTTTGCTAGTTTGGATGTTTGGAAAAGGGCTCTGACAGTGGTGGGCTAGGGTCCCATTTGGATTGCCAAACTCTTAAGAAAACTTCCCTGTCCGACCACACTGCAACCCATTTGGCTGGGGATGTGATGTTCGTTGTAAATTCTCATCGGGCTGAACAAAGATACCAGTCCATGTGTCAGGGAACTCCTATCCTTTTATTATACAATTGCCTTAATTCTGGCAACTAGACCACTCTATAATCATAGAAGTGTTGGTTAACAAGCTCTCAACTTTTACAACTAACTTCAACAAGCTCCTAGTCCTCAACACAGACTTTGGTACAAGAGCAAGGGGTAGAATATGATAGCTGCGCCTTGTCACGACAAAACAAGAGAGGAATAAATAAAGACAGAACGGGGAGAAAGAGAAGGAAAATCTTAATGACTATGTGATTCTGTAAAACATTCAAAACAACAACGCTGAGGACTGCGATGATGTTACCCTACATATACCGTCATTCAATTAAATCGCATAATTCCTGACCTGACAGGTATCAGTGCTACTTCTTTAGTTACGGCCGACTGCGATACTATTGCCTACCACCACTCCAACGATACACACTTTTAACATGGGGTTAAAAAAAACAACCACGGCCATTTCCTTCCCTTTATCATGCGGCTCCGCCCTCCGCAGACAGCACGGCCGGGTCTCGGCACCGCCCGCTGCCAGCGAGGGAGGCGGCTCGCGCCTCGCTCCCTGCCGGGCGCAGTGAGCAGCGCGTGCGGCACCCGCGCGGCCCGGGCGGCCGCTGCTGCTCCGGCGGCGCTGCGCTCAGCGGCGGTGCGCGGAGCCCGCGCCGCCGCGCGGAGCCCGCCGCCGGGAGCCCGCCCGCGCGGAGCCCCCGGACGCCGCGGAGCCCCCCCCGCCGCGGAGCCCCCGCCGCGCGGAGCCCGCCGCCGCGGAGCCATGTCGGGCCCCCCCCAGGGGGCCCCCCCAAAAACGGCTCCCCGCCCAAAAGGGGGCAAAAGCTCGGCAAGGGGCGGGCGGGTCGGGCACCGCGGGCGGCGGCCGGTTCCGAGCGGAAAGGTCTGAGGGATGTCGCGTGGAGAGGAGCGTGGAGATTGGGGGTGAACTCGCTCTTGGAGCGGTTCGTACGGAGAGGACACAGGTGTGTGCGGCGGCCCGGCCCCGGGGAGTGGCGAGGCCGCAGCGGGGCCGGCGGACACTGGAGCCCGCGGGCCCCTCCCCGGGAGCGACGTCTGCCGGGCCCTGACCCGCCGGGCCCTGACCCTCACGGGCGTGCAGGGGCAGCCAGTCCCGGTGTGCTCGGGAAGCGTGGTGGGTTCGGGGATTGATAAACCCTCGTAGGATCGAGGTAATGTGTCAAGGATACTGCCTCCTGCGCTTTTACTTTTTTTTTAATTATCTTTCTAGAAATGGAATTTCCCTCTTCTTTCACTAGTACTGAAAGAGCGTTTGTTCACCGGCTCTGTCAGTCTCTTGGACTGATATCTAAAAGTAAAGGGTAAGTTGGACTCTGATTTTTATGTATTATTTTCTCTTTTTGGTGCGAATTTATGGAATTTCATTGCTAGCATGAAAACGATCTGTACTTCTAGGATATCTTGAACTGTTCCAGGGAATAGTACTAGAAAAAATAAAACCTTTATAACGTAGACATAAAATTTAGCACCTGATGTCTGCTTAAAAAAACCTTGTGACATACTAGTTTGAGGTACCTTGCTCCTGTGGATTCCATGTCCATAAAAAAGACTTCTCTCCAAGATGTGTTCTTCCTTTTGGTTTTTTTCATGAACTCCTGTATGTTCAAAGGCTTTGCATAGAATCTCACACCTTGACAGATGAAATGTAACTTCGAGCAGCAGGTCCAAAAGAGTGCCTCTATTGGGAAGTGCAGAAGAGGGTTGGAGTGTTGCCAGCAGGTGGAGGGAGGTCATCCTTGCCCACTACTCAGCACTGATTAGGCTACACCTGGAGTGCTGTGTCCAGTACTGGGATCACCAGGAGGACAGAGACCTAGATGGGGGAGAGTTCCATGAAGAACCAACAATGTGATGAAAGAACTGGAGCATCTCCCCTTTTAGGAAGGGGTGAGAGAGACTGTTGATCCTGGAGAAGACAAGGCTCAGGGGGATCTCATCAGTGTGTATAAATACTTAAAATGCATCAGTGTGTATAAGTACTTAAAGTGAGGATGTAAAGAAGACAGAAACTGAGTCTGCCAGAGTGGCTGTGCCTCTCCTCACAGAGACTGCCTGGGCCAGCACCTGGGTACCTGCACCACTCTTCTATTTCTGACAGGAACGAGGCACTGGGCTCTTGGTGTGACCTTCTGTTCTTACCGTGAGAAGTCATTTTCAAAGGGTTATTATGTCATTGTAGCCCAGGCACAAGGTGGTTCCGCTTCAAATGTGTTTACAACTACTCTTTACATTTCTGTGTCCGGGTTCAGTCTGAGGACAAATGCAGTGATACAATTAAATGTTATGGCACTATTTCTAAATAGAAAATTTTTGATAATGAACATAATGGGAATCTTAATTTGTTTTACTGGATTTTGTTAAGGCTTGGAATGTCACTAGCAGGCAACTTGTTTGCCTGCTTTGCCTCTTTGTTGATTTTTAACCTCTAGATCTCTTAAGTTAGTCTAGAAATTAGTTTTGTGTAGTAACTCTCAGTATTGATTGATAGAGCTGCCTGTATTTTGGGAGGCAAATGCAGTAATGGACCTTTAACCAAAGACAGCAGAAGAATGTCACATTACAGAGGCCTAATTGTAAGGTTGTGCTGAGCATAGTGATCTGAAGTCTACAGTGTCTGCTGCACTATCTCATGTGAACAGTGTGCATTTGGTAGTGGATATTGGGGATGTTGCTATTACTTTGGTGTGTGTTATGCTACTTTGGGCATAATTTGGAAGTTTCTGGTTATAACATTATATTTGAAAAAAATTTGACAGGTATCTTGAAAAAATTATGATCAAAGATTGTTACATTTGGGTAACTAGTTTGCTTATTCCTAAAATGCCTTTTTTGTTTTCCCCAGAAAAGGGGCAAATCGATACCTAACTGTAAGGAAGAAGGATGGATCAGAACTAAAACGTGCAGTAATGACTTGTGCCTTGACTCCTGTTACAAAACATGCTGTTTGTACTTTAATTCGGAATTTCCCTGTCACAAATAAAGAACGAACAGAACTTCTGCCGAAGACAGAGCGAGGGAATGCATGTGCTGTTGAATCTGGTATGTTCAGTATGTCTTCTGATATGGACTTGTCAATCAACACTACTTGTCAAAACAATGTACAATCCAACCACAAAACACACCCCTCTGTATTCTGTTTCCTCTCCTGCCCTACCTGACACCGTTCCCTCCAAACAAACCCGTTAATTTTCTTGACTTTTAATTATAGGGTCTTTTAAAACTGGTGTCTTGAGGAGCTCAGGCAGTCATGTCACTCACGTTGCAGTGTCTCCCTTGTGTCGAGTTAGTTTTGAATCTTTGAGCCAGTTCCAGCCAAATTTTTTAGAAGTACGTTTCTGAAATGTGGGTTCCTGCAAGTTCCATGAGGTGAGATTGAAATAGCAAGTGTTAGTGTGACTCTGTGTAAGAACATCCTTATGAGAAGATGAGACTGGTTTTTCTACCTTTTGAAATCTGTGTTCTTGATAAAATAAGAACTTTGTGTCTTGTTTTGTCATCTTCTAAGATAGATTTGGTCTCTAAGAGGGTATTACCTAAACTTCTTGATTTCTAGGGTATATAAGAGTTTGCTGGATATCATATATGTATATAACTTATAATATTGGAGTTTTTTAAACAATGCTTTTAATAACATTGTTTCTATAACACTGTAAGAGATATGGTGTATTTCTACACACAAGTGAGTGTGGTGAACAGAAAACATACCAGTATGGCTTGTTTCATCAGTTATTTCTGATTCATGATGTTCATGCTTTAAGTGCTTCCTTTGCTAGTTTTCCTTTTCAGTTGTTTAATTTGTTTAATAGAATTGTTTAATGAACAGAGTGAAACTATAATAAAAGTACTGAAAAGCAATTCCTTAGGAATGTAAGGCATAAATTAATGAATAGTGTAAAATTTATCTTTCTTTACTTCTCCAGAATGGTCCTTGGCTCTTTTAATCTGTTAGTCCATTTCTGTCTTGGTAAGAGAATGCTTGTAATTTAATAAATTAATCTGTTAATCACACTAAATATGTATAATTGAGTTTACAGTGAGCTTCTAATTCTTCTGGAAAATAATTATTACAGAATTATAGAATAGCATTTACAGTACTGAATTTGAAGTAGCCTCCTCAGTAGACTTGCAGGGGTTTTTTGGCTGTTTATGCCTTGCTTTCTAGTACATCACACTGCTGTGTGGGTCCAGGGCTCTAGATACAGCATGGTTCAACTGGTATGTGTTAACACAAATCTTATGGACTGGAGTATTAGGTTATGTAAGACTGACAGAAAGGAGGTCTTAAAAGACCAGTGAGGATGTGAAGGAAGGCATGTGATTCACAGTAAAGTTATCCTTTTGTTAGAAGACATGCTTGTCACTTTGGAATAATTTAAATGTTTAACTGTATGGTGGATATTTCATGGCAAGCTGTACAGATATGAATGTGTAAGCAGCTACAAAGGCCAAGGCAATGTGGTTTAGTTTCTATTTTTCTTTTAGCTCTTCATTTTTGACTTTCAGAAATGTATTGGAATAGTCCGGTTTTGTTCAAAATATGTATGAAAGTAAAAATTCCTTTGAAAAATATTTATTTTAAGTACCATTACAGGATGTGTTATTGCAAATATGATTTTTGAATATGTGATGGGTTTGTCACTTTATCTACAGGGATGCATACCTGTAGTTAGGAATGTTAATTTTCAAGTACAGTTTTTAAGCAGTGTTTTAATGATTTTCCTTTGTAATTTTTTGACTTCTCTTCACAGAAAGCAGAGAAGTGATTAAGACAAGTGGACGACTCAATGATGGTATACCCCAGGTTCCAGTGAAAAGAGGAGAATCTGACTTTGATTCCTTCAGGCAATCACTACCAGTTTTTGAAAAACAGGAAGAAATTGTCAAAATAATAAAGGACAATAAAGTTGTTTTGATTGTAGGAGAAACAGGATCAGGAAAAACTACTCAAGTATGTTTCTTTAATGAAATAAAAAAAGATAACAGTATTTATTAAAATGTAATGCTAGATTTTTAATGTTTCTGTAATAAGGGATTTCTTTACTCTAGTTTTAAGGCTTTTGTTTTCCTGTAAGGTTGAAAGTCTTGTGTTTCAGTTAACTTTCCTACTTTTTAAATACTAAGCCAACAGTTACATACTAACACCATAAATGGTTCTGCACAATTTTCTCATAGATATGAATTTTTTATTAAAATAATCACAGAATATCGAAGGGAAGGTAGCTATGATTTTGTACAACCTTTTTCCTTTCAAAGCTAGTTCCGTTCTAAGTATCTAGAGTAGAATATTATCACATTAAAATGAAAGATTACCTGCACAGCTTTTTTTATATATTTCTGAGAGACAGGAGAGAGAAGCTTCAGGGTGTTTTTGTGATTTTCAGTTTTGTTTGTTTGCTTGTGTTTTTTGTTTTGTTTTTTTAAAACAGATTAGACTTAACAGCAAAAATTTATTTTTTTGGCCTTTCTGCCACTTCAAGTACTTTTGCAGTGATAATCCTTTTGTGAGGCCTTTTGCAACCTATGTAATATTAAGATGCAGTTAAGTTGTCTCACCGTGGTAAAAAAACTATGACTTTATCAAACTAAAACGTAAATTTGAACCACTTCTTTACAGATCCCTCAGTTTATTCTTGATGACTGTTATAAAACTGGAACTCCCTGTCGTATATTTTGCACTCAGCCAAGACGTTTGGCAGCACTTGCTGTGGCTGAAAGAGTGGCAGCAGAAAGAAGAGAAAAGATTGGCCAGACCATTGGTTATCAGATCCGATTAGAAAGCAGGTAATAATGATATTTTTTAAAGTCAGTTGATCTTGTGTTGGTGTCTTTAGTCTTGTGTAGATTTAAACTACAGTGTATTCGGGATACAGCCTAGTAAAATCCCCATGGGTAAAGTATAGGTAGGATATATTATTTTGGGTAATGAATATTTAAGAGTGAAAAGGACAGTTTTCTTCTGATATTTTAGAGCTTCATGTAGTAAGTTGTTTTATAGAATGGAACTGCAAGTGATTTCTCCTGATGTCTTCTAGGGAGGATGTGTGTGAAAATCCTTGTCATATATTCAAATTAAGTCTACACTTGCCCCCTTTTGTTTTTTATTCCCTACTTTTGACATTTGTCAATCCAAAAGTTCTGCAAACTTTGAAGATAGGTAGGAAGACCAGCATGTTGTAACAAATGCTACATGGTGAGACTTGATAGGGCACGTTAAAGGGTCAACAGCAAAATTGGAAAGTGAATTATGAAGTTGAGCATTATTTACCAATTTATTTTGGGTTAAATTTACTCTGTTTCAGCTTTTTTATTTCAAACATTAAATGGTATGAAAGTAGAGATTTTTAGATGACATGAAGAATTTGATCCTAAAGCAGAGCAGAAATGGATGTAAATCTGAAGATTGTGTGTGGTTGACAAAGTTTTTGAATTGTGTATATAGTGAGATTTTCAGGAATGGACATTAGATGGCATATGAGTGAGAAGAAGATGGCAAAAAGTATAGCTGGTTGTGTTGCTTGTATGGATAAAGATACATAGCTAATGAATGCACTTAAACAGCAAAGCCAAGTTAAAGAAGAATTTGAATATCATACAAAAGCTCATAAGGCTATTAAGAGATTAAAAGAGCTAGTAAAGATGAATTGCAAATAAGGTGATGACTAATGTGTGGAAGAATTATGCTTGCTGAAGAAGAATAAAGTGTAGGTCAGATGGAAGAATTACTGGAACTGGTGCAGAAAACTCTGCTTAAGACGAATCAAGAAGTTCACTGGAGAAAAAGCAAAAGGGAGAGATGACAATGTTTCCACCTGCCAAAAAAGGTATTGGGTGGAAGTGTTTATAGTAACACAGAATTCTTGATTTGTAGAAGGCTAGTGAAGAAGAAAGGAGTAGAGATGGATAAAGTAAAGCATTTCTATCTTGTATGAGTTCCTTGAATTTAATATGTAAAAGGATTTTTGAAGTGAGGGATGAATTCCAAACTTGGGAAGAAATATACATATAATAACTAGTGAGCTTATATCTTCCTTCTTTTCTGGAAGTTTTCACTACTTAAGTGGCAGTACTGGAGAAAGTAGTGACAATTGCAGTTTTCACTTGCACAGCTAACTCTGCAAGAGGTAGTAGTACTTTTAAGATTTTTAAATTCCTGAAAAATGAAAGCATTTGAAAAAGTTCAGCTGACTTCTTTGTGACTCGGTCAGTTATAGTGTGTTGGGTTTGTGTGGCAAGGTTTTGGTAGTGAATGGGCTCTAGGGGTGGCTTCTGTGAGAAGAAGCTTCCCACATCTGATAGAGCTGGTGCCAGCTGGCTCTAAGAGGAGCCACTGGCTAAGGCTGAGTGGTTGTGCCTCTGGGATAACATATATAAGAAGGGGGGAAACAAATCTGCACAGCAGTAACAGCAGTGCAAAGAGAGGGTTGTGATTATTGTGAGACAGACAAGTCTGCAGATGCCAAGGTCAATGCAGAAGGAAGGGGAGCAGGTGCTTCAGGCACCAGAGGAGAAATTCCCTTGTAGCCTGTGGGGGACCCCATACCAGAGAAGGTGGTTGCCTGAAGGACCCTGTGACCCTGTGGGAGGGCTGTGCTGGAGCAGGCTCCTGACAGAACCTGTGGCCCCATGGAGAGGGCAGTCTGCATTGGGGCTTGTTTGCTGGCTGGACTTGTGAACCCGTCGGGGTCCCATGCAGGAGCAGTCTGTTCCTGAAGGACACCACCCCATGGGAGGGACGCCATGCTGGAGTAGTTTGTGAAGACTGTGAGGAATCCTCCCAGTGAGTCCTTGTCCCCCTGCACTGCTGAGGGGTAGGAGGTAGAGAAAGTAGGAATTTAAACCTGGGAAGAAAGGAGGGGTGAGGAAAGATGTTGTAAGACTTGGTTCTATTTCTTATTTTCCCACATGGATTTAATTGGTAGTAAACTAAGTTCCCCAAGTCAAGTCTGTTTTGCCTGTGATGATAATTGTGAGTGATCTCTCCCTGTCCTTATCTTGATCTATGAGCCTTTTGTTGTATACTCTGCCCTGTCCAGCTGAGGAGGAGAGTGATAGAGCAGCCTGGGTGGGCACCTGGAATCCAGCCAAGGTCAACCCACCACATGTAGGCAAATATCAAGACTATATCCAAGCATATGCTGAAGAATTGAAACCTGTTTTTCCAAAGCAGTCCACACTGAATTTTCCAGTAAATTAAACAGCATGTAGGGGTTCTCAAGGTTCTGTTTCACTTGCTTATTAATTTAGAGGAAGATTAAATCTCACCGTGTCAATTAATCCCTTGTCTGAAGTTTTGGAGCATGAGCACTAGGAGTCCTTAAGAACTCTTTGGGAACAGGCATAGTTTATAAACAACGAGTATGCATGAACTCTTTGGTGAGAGAACTGTGATTCCACTTCTGGTAAACAGCAGTTCAATCCTTTAATTTTCAATAAATAGTGGAAAGCTAGTAGCATTTAAGTGGTGCAAAAAACTGAAGTATCTTTATGAACTGTTCAATAGGGTTTCTCCAAAGACACTGGTGACATTTTGCACTAATGGCATCCTGCTTCGCACGCTCATGGCAGGAGACAGCACCCTATCTAATGTGACACATGTTATTGTGGTAAGGACTTTATTGTATTTCATGTGAGGGGGAGCAGTATGTATTACTTGTTAATTGCAAGGTGACATCCTAGTTTTCTACATTAATTTACTGAATATTTAAGTTGTTTTTGTTTGGTTAGCATCTCACTTAACTTTAAAGATTTACTGAGCTTTTATTGTTAAAATAAGATTTGTAGGATTTGTGGTTTCCAGTATTATCTTGGGAGTGAGATTCAAGCACAAGAATTAGAGAAGTTTCAGACATTCACTTTGATCTCTGAAATCAAGATCTATGTGGTTTTTACATTACACTGCAGTCTGCTCTGGTATCTTTATAAAACCTTTCGGAGTATTTTTTTACTTTTGGATAGTTTCTAAAAAAATCCTTACTTACGGATCCTTACTAGACTGCCACATTTTGATGTAATGTACCACCAAATTACATATTTTAATTTTCTAAAAAGTTTGTATTTGTGAAAAGTTGTAATCTTGTATCTGTGATGTTCATCTGTTATTTTTGTTTTTCTTTCTTTTTCGTTATAGGATGAAGTACATGAGAGGGATAGGTTCAGTGACTTCTTGTTAATAAAACTGAGAGATGTGTTGCAAACCCAGCCTAATTTAAAACTCATTATTTCTAGTGCAGCTCTAGATGCAAATCTCTTTATTAGGTATTTTGGATGTTGTCCAGTAATACACAGTAAGTATTTATGTGAACACTTATTCTCAGATAAGTGAGAATATCTACCCTGAAACTCATAGATCTTATCGAACTGTACCATACCATTCTGACAAAAGCCGTGTGATGAATACACTGAGAGTTACAGCAGTGCTTTTTCTTTGTTTACTCATGTTTGTTGTTTCGTAACTATTTGCACCTACTACAGAGGGAAGTGTTTTTATCACTGGAGGTTCTGTAAATTCGGGATTGTCCTGGCCCCCTCCATGTTCAGTTAAGAAGGGAGGAAAAGGTTCTCAAAGTGCTAATGTCCGTGGCAATATAGACCCTAGGATATGTAAGAGTATTGTCTATGTGTCTATTAATACATACCAGTAGATTTTAGTTCTTCAGGCCTCAACAGAGATTGCTACTGGTTACTGGATAAAAGACAGATAACTGTACCTGCTCTTTTCAGAAATACAGTCATAGGCAAATGAGGATTTTGTGTTTTAATCACACAATGCCTTGCTTTATTTAGAGTCTTCTCTAAAAATCACTGGATAATTTTAGTGGATATTCCTGAGAAAAAGTTAATTTTTCTTATTTACATAAAGAAGTGTTTAGTTCTCAGTTTGGAAATTCTACCTAGTAAAATGAAGCTTGCAGCTTGTTGGAGGCAGGAATCTGGAAATGACACAGATTTTAGTGTTTGGTAATTTTTTTTTCTGAGAGCAGAAACCTCATTGTAATTGGTGTGTGGCTTTCCAGTTTACTCTTATGGCAGCTTCCTATGCTTTTAGCTCAGTAGGTTTATTTTGGAAATTTTGACTGGTGTCTTCATTTTACTGCAGTGGTTATACTGTTATCAGATAGTGGACTTCACAGGCTAATCACAATTGAAAAGGCGCTTTTTTCATTTTTGATAATTTAGAAATTAAAACAATAGAGCTTAGATACTTTGTTAATGTAATGTAAAAGGTTTGATTCTCTTTCAACAGTATAGCTGGCAAAATCCTGACCACAGAATCCAACATGCTGTAGTTGTGGGTTCTGTAGTAGAGTTTGTGATTGATGTTAGAAGACTTCCTCCATAACAGCTTCTAAAAATATGTGAGTTGTAGCTTGTTCTTTCTGAAGGATAGAAAAGTCCTAGGTGATACAAACTCAGCTGTGGGAAATGTCTGCTAAGGGACCAGAAATTTAAAATGTAGAGATATTAATTTTTCCTGTATAAAACCAGAATTTTATGTCCATAAATAAGGTCAAGTAAGGTCTAGAAAACAGTGATGTTAAAAGAGAAATCAGAGTAAATTCTTAGGAGATAAAAACCATTGGAATGTCTCATTTGTTGGGAAGTATTTGTTAAAGAGACCCAAATTTGGCTGCTCTAATTAAGGACATTGAGAGGAGTCTGTCTCCTCATATACTTCTTATGAAAGAAGGTAGTTGAATACTAATACCCCTAAACAAAAATGTCTGTTTTCTTTTTCTCATTTGATAAAATTGCAGTAAATAACTGTCAGTCTTACATCTCTTACTGCAACACTTAGAAGAATTAATGAGAAACAAGCTATGCAACTGGCATTTCCCTTTTGAATTGTGGTTTGGTTTTTTTTTGTGGCCCAATCATTTAATGAAAATAGACTTAAATGAAGAGACTCTTACAAGACTTTTCAAGGAAAGTAATAATTCCTTAAATCAGGCCTTAATTATATTTAATTCACTTTTTTTTGTCTGTAAAAATGATTTTAAAAAATTAATATGATAATTAAAGCTAGGGAATATCTAATCTTTCATGAATTTTTTATACTTTCAGTCCAAGGAAGACCTTTTGAAGTTAAAGAAATGTTTTTGGAGGACATTTTACGAACTACTGGGTATACAAACAAAGAGATGATAAAGTACAAAAAAGAGAAGCAGCAAGGTTGGTGGACTTCTTATTCTAAAAGGCTGGTGATGAGTCTCATTGATTGATTGAAAATTAAAATTTTAGTCAGAATATTAAATGAGATGACAGCAAGTTAGATGACAGCAAGTATTGTGAAACTCTGTGTTTACAATGTTGATGTAGTTTGTGATTGTGGTTTTTTAAAGCTAAACCAGCAGGGGAAAATGAACTCAACTCAAAAGAGAGATTATAAGTCAGAATAACAATTTAATAAAATAAGTACGATTATACAGACAAACAATTGGTTTTAACCCACGAAACCCAAATGTATAACCCAGCACCCTGGGGCATGAACAGAGTGGTGCTCTTTGGGCCCCCTGAGTCCAAAGTAAAGGAAAAGGGGGAAAACCTGTTGGTGAGAGTGCTGTTGCAGTCCAGTCGAGAGTGGTGGTTGCAGTCTGGTTGAGAGCGGTGATCTGCAGTCTCCCTCTGGATCCCACGAGTGGTTAAAAAAGTCCCAAGACTCCAAGATTATATATTCTCCAGTTCAGGCAGGAATGCTCAGTACCTCCCTCAGGGCGGGGGGTTCCTTAATGGGTGTTAGGACAAAAACACCCTTCTATCTCACAGGCCTCTTAACACCTAGTTTGTAGCCTGATGAGTCAGGCTGCTCTGGGCAGAGGGTGCAAATAGTCTCTTGACAACAGTTTCTGGGAAATGGCATGGAAGGCTATAGAACACACAGTTTTGGGTTACACCCATCCAGTGATGAACTGGGGCCAGCTGTTCTAACTAGGACAGTAATTTAAAAAAAAAATTTCACTTTCTTTCAGTGATTGCACTTCTTATCACTTTCAGTTGATAAATGTTAATTTTTTTGGTAGTTATTATGGAGTAGAATTACATGTAACTGTGGCCTTTGCCCACTTGAAAACTATAGAACCACAAGATACTATATGCTCACTTTAGGGTGCAAATTAAAGTACAGCCAAATTAAAGTGCAGCCATTAGAGAAGGCAGGATTTTGTACATTTTGCATGGAAGTGGTTTCTGTTATTAATATTTTTCACTGCATTCTTCACACTTAGGTGTATTTAACTTATATAGCCCAGAAGCAGTAACACACTTGAACTAAAGAGAGGGGTTTTTTCAGTTGGTTAGGTAGATATATTATTTGAAAAGTTTTCCTGGCAGCTGAAAGTAATGATCCTACTGAGTATTTAAAATGGAAAAAAAAAAAAAAAAGATAAACCTCAAAGCTGTAACATACAATCCTAACTACACGTTTATCATGGAGTTCGGCTCTAATCACTGTGGATAGAAAAAGCTGAGTTAAGTCACTGGTGTCTTCTACTGTTTTCTTCTACTTGTACACAAAAATTAGTTGTAATATGCAGGAATTGTATCACTTCTCTTTGACATTTCACTCCTGAAGAAAGATCTGCACTGAGAACTGTGTTAGAAGATAGTTACTTAGGAAGCTTTTTTGAATGCAGCAAGCTGGAATACTGGAGGCTTAGGGCATTAAGCACCCAGGTGGTATTTTTTACCTTGCTGTATAGCAGATGTTTGCAATGGTGCACTTTAGGTGCTCTTAATCATGGAATTTGTATTGGACTGGTAACAGTGTTCTAGATTAAATAATAGATCAAATAGGTTAAACTTTGTGATTTGTTATGACTATTTTTTGTAACTGAAAATAATAGATTATTAAGATGACTGTAACACTTCCTGTGGAAATACTTTATGCATTCTAGAAGAGAAGCAGCAAAGCTCTCTTACTGAATGGTGTTCTGCTCAAGAAAATAATAGCACACTAGAACCTCAGAGACAAAAATCTGTCCCAAGGGCAACGGAAGAGTATAATCTGTTGGGTGATGGCGGTGATACAGTATTTAATCAACTGGTAAGCTTTTCCTTTTGTTGGGAGGTGTGTTTAAGTCTGCATTAAAAACTATTCTCTAAAGAGATTACTCCTGTAGAATTTCTGGAAGGATAGTAACGTATTTTAAAGATTTTTTTTTTTGTTTGTTTATCATAAAGTACTGAAGTGTGCTTTTCAATTACATTGATTGTACATAACTTTTCTTCAGATTAAATGGCTGAACTTCCATTGCTTAAAATACTTGCATGTGGTACAATAAATGCTTTAACCGGTACTGAATGCTGAGTTTCTGATTGTTATTTGGAAAACTAACTGTTCAGTTTTTTTGTGTGCAATGTATGAGAATAAAGACAACTCTTGGAAGACATTAATCTTTAAATACTGTATTTTCTCTTCAGACTGAAAAAGATGTGAATTGCCTTGAACCGTGGCTAATAAAAGAAATGGATTCTTGTCTTTCTGACATCTGGTTGCATAAAGATATTGATTCCTTTGCTCAAGTGTTCCACCTCATTTTAAATGAAAATCTCAGCGGTAAGTTTCTCATCTTATTACATAAGAAAAAACCAATAACAAAACGACTTGAATTTCTGTAGCTATTCCATCTCTAGTTTCAAATGTTGTTAGCTTTGAATTCTGATGCCTATTGAAAAAGTGAATAGAATTAGCAGAATTAATGAATTATTTCCTTACTTGTTGTACTTGTTTTGGAATATTAACAGATGTTAAGCCGTGTATCTGAAGTAGTGTTAAATTCATGTGAACTGAGTGATGAGATGAACGGAGGACAAAAAATCTCTCTGGCCTGGTTTTTAAAAGTCTTATAAGTCATACTCATACTACATTTAGATGAAAAAATAAGAATGTTTTTATTGTGTTTGCTGATTTATTTATTTATTTATTTTGTACTTCTCAGTTGATTATAGACACAGTGAAACCAGTGCGACTGCACTAATGATTGCTGCCGGGAGAGGCTTTTTGAATCAAGTAGAACAGCTGATCAGTATGGGAGCAAGTATCCACTGCAGATCATCTAATGGCTGGTAAAAACAAACAGACAAACCAAAATACGGATTTATTTGTCAATATACAAATCAATTTGTATATTGTCATTATATACAAATATATAGAGAGAAATTTCTATAATATTTAAACTAATTGCTAAGTTATCTGACTACTGTAAGCAGTAATAGGTTTTGACAGTCTAAAGAGTTTCTAACTTCTATTCATCACATTGTATTTTGTAAATTCTAGATTGAATTCCTAATTACAAAATCTTTATTTTAGGCTATGCATCTTTCTTTTGGAGTGAAAATTTAATTAAGATTTTTATATAAATCTTTCAGGATGGCTGTAGACTGGGCTAAGCGCTTTGGACAGACAGAGGTTGTTGACCTGTTGGAATCCTACAGGTAAACTATAAGTGCTTTGCAGAAAAAGTTGTGTAACGTGGTAAGGGAAATTTGTGTTTTACCTTTTAATCAGAACAGTTTTTAACTTTTTATGCCTTAAAATTTGACCTAAATAGCAAGATTTATTTGGGAATAGGAATGTTTCTAAAACTTGTTTGTTTTTTTTTTAAAAAAGTGTCATAGTGATTATGTTTGCACAACTCCTAGGATAAATATAGTTATAGAGATGTAGGACTGTCGCTGTTGGAACAGACCGCGACACAAAATATCCAGCAAGACAGTTTCTTGGAAAGAAAAGGAAGCAGCAGCAGCCTGGAGCTGCAGTTTACAGCTCTTTAAATACAGCTCTTTAGGCATACGTATATTACACAGGTAGGTCAATTCGAATACACAAACCATAATTCCGACAGCTAATAGGTGGACTTTCCTAGTTCTGCTTTCTCACAACATCTTTGCACATCTGTTCTTGTTTTCCTTTAATGTTTATATTTTTCTCAGCCACTCTCTTCAAAATAAGTCCTTGTTCTCACGGGACAGCTTTCTCCTGATGTTTTTCTCCTCTTCTCAGAGTGCATCAACATGTTGTCAGGACCAAGGCTTCCATTTTCAGTCAGCTTTTCGTTCTGTATCAGGGGTCTCGGTCCAGCCGAGATTCTCCACAATTCCTCCTGTCCGTTATTTGAAGCAATTGCTTCAGGGCACCATACATCTTCTCCACGATAGCCTGTCCTGTAGGGGAATGTGAAATAGTCGTAACATGAGTGACCTTCCACAAGGCAAAGAAAACTTGGAGAGATTTACAGACACAAGGCAGCTCATTGTTTGTCCGCACCTAAGTGGGCGCTCAAAAATGCAGCAAAAGCACGATGGAAGTATTCAATGACACCATGACCTTTTTGTTTAGTATGTGCATTAGTAACCACCACATGGGAAGACATGTCAATGGACACACGGACATGCTCCAGATTACCAATTTCATTGACATGAGTGTCATCCGATTGCCAAATCTGTAAAGCTGTAGGACCTTGAGGGTTGGTACTGAAATAGACAGGGGTACAGGCACTACGACAATCTGGATAAGAGGCAACAACCGAGCGAGCAATAGAATGAATCAAGCCAAATCAACGTCTGAAGCCTTCTGCATGCTGTGCTCTGTCCTCAGCTTCCACAGGGACCACAAGATCATCAGTTTGGAGGAGGCTTTTGGCCAAGCACAGCGTGTTTTTCCCGAAATTCTAAAAGAGGTGAAAAACTATGAAGCTGCGCTGGATCGAAGCATAGCAAACCTGCTGGAACAAGCCTCTGCAAAGGAGTTGTTTAGAGTACAAACAACGCTTGAAAAATAAGACCTGGAAATGGACAATACAACACCGCCTGATCAAGTCGCTGTAACAAATTAACAACATATACAGAATCAGTAATAACATTTAAAGGCTGATAAGGAAATAACTGAAAAGCAAGAGTTACAGCTCGATGTTCCACAATTTGAGGAGAACTTGCTTAATGAATAAGTTGATGCTGCCATCCAAATTCTGTTTCCACACTACCGCAGCTTTACCTGTCTTCCTCAAGTTGTCCGTAAAGACTGTAAGACCATCTAGGGGCTTTTTGTTTCTTAAGGAAAAAGATTCACATTTCATTCTGCAAGGTCATTAGTATGAGAAAAAGCATTTGGGAATTTACCTTTTTGCGACCTTTTAACACCAGTTATGGCTTAAGATACAGAATTACAAAGAAGTAATACAAGCCTTGAGACTCAAGTGTTGAACAGGTAACTAGGGTCATTTTTTTCCACAGAAAGATGTTTTAACTAAGACAAACAGAAGCAACAACTTTGTCATTATTGGTAGACAAATCCACTGGACATCATCAGTACAGACACTGCTTCAAGGATACCGATACCCATGCTGTTAAACTGCAAGTGTTAAAGAACGTTCCGTCTGCTCCAATTACTTGACCTTTTCCTCCATATCCCATACCTACAAACCATGGAGGTTTGGTCGTGGAACCTAGCTGAAGCAGCTTGTACTTCATATATGTTTTTCAGACATCACTCAAAGTAATGAGATTGTACAGGTACAGCAATGCGAGCTGGATTTGTACCAGTACACTCTGTGTGTACTCTCAGTACACACCTTTCTTTAGCCTTAATGATGATTTGAGCTATGAGCTCAAACAATCCAGAAGCAGTTTTTGAGCCCAACAAGGCAAAAATAGCCACTCCACAATGTGCCGTGGATTAGATTAATGGTCAGATCACTGTACTAATACTCTAAAAGGAACACTGTGATATGCAAAAATGAAAAATTAGACAATTTGACGATGATCAATTCGTGAAACAAATTTAGAATGTAAAGCTTACTCTACTTGCTGGATGGTTCAAACTGCTCTGTTAGTCAGTTCTCTCAGTCAGTTCCCTCGGTTCCTGAGAATTGAGCAGGTCAAATAGAGGTGCCAGCTGGGTGTTTGGCAATTTCAAGTATGATTTAATTTAATCTAAAGACCTTAATAGCTACTGTATGTCAGTAAGAGTTTTAACATTAATATCCAATTGAACTGGTTGAGGAATGACTGCTTTCTGTGTACTTGAACCCTAAATATTTCTGGGATTCCTGTCACTGCACCGTGTCAGGAGCAACTATTAGGCCAAAGAATTGTAGATGCTTTCTGGTTTCAGCGTCCAACACACACCCAGCTGATCCTTAGTGGCCACAGCCAGCAGAAATATCATCTATATAATGACAGTAAAAGACAGTGAGAAAATTGCATTAGTACAGGAGATAATGTTGGAATCATAAACCACTGACAAATTATAGAAGAGTTTTTCATTCCTTGGGAGAGGGTTTTCTATGGATAACGCTTGTAGGGTTCTGCACGACTAATAGATGGAACTGAAAATGCAAATATTTTCTCTATCACTGGGGTCCAACTGGATTGTGAAAAAACAACCTGTCAAATTAATAATAACAATGAGTTATTCTTAAGGAAGCAGTAAACCAAGCTGTAATGCTCACACGGTAACTATGATTGCATTAATTTTTCTGAGATCATGCAGCAGTCTTCATTTCACAGATTTTTTTTTCCTCACAAAGACAGGGGTAGTCAAAGGATTCTGAGATGGTTCAATGTGATTAGCATCAAGCTGCTCTTTAACAAGCTGTTGCAGAGCCAACAGCTGTTCTGTAGGTAGGAGCCTCTGCTTAACTCACACAGGATAATTGTAAGGTAATTTAAAGCAATGGTGAGTTGTGTCACACCTTGCAATATAGTGAGCTTAGTTAACAATCGTTACTCCCCGCTGAGATAGAGCATCTCGTTCTCACAGGGTTAAAAATGCCACAGTGACATATGGCCTGACAGCAGCAATTTGACCTTCAGGATCAGTAATGAGCACTGTATGGTCTAAAAAAACCAAAAACTCTGAGCAGTACCTCCTAGTCTCACAACCCCTGGCGTGACTACAGAAGTTTGTTCGCCTGGACAACTGACAGCAAGCTTTGAGTGTCGCAGAGAGTATGGGTCAGTTGTGGATGCTACGCAGAAATCAGCAGTGACCAAAAGACTTGTGGTGCATCAGTAGAACCAAATTCCTCATCCCGACACTCACGAAACTCTGCTTGAGGAACATAACTCACAGAAGGTATAAGTTGAGCTATTTGTGTCCCTTTTAGAAATTATCAGTGGTGGATGAGGTGTGAAAACTATAGCACAGATCTACCTTGTATAATTAGCATCAATGCCTGCAACATGAACAAAAGGTCCTGCAAGTGTATTATTAGAACAACCGAATAACAAGAGACTTAACTCATGTTGTCTTCGTATAATCCTAAACATCTACTAGTCAGATTATGTGAGCAATAAGGACTCTTTAAAACAACACTTCAGCTCTG
Organism: Manacus vitellinus; assembly: GCF_001715985.3. Taxonomy (NCBI): domain Eukaryota; kingdom Metazoa; phylum Chordata; class Aves; order Passeriformes; family Pipridae; genus Manacus; species Manacus vitellinus. Next base: position 8,238,012 of record NW_021940917.1, on the reverse strand, counting down.
GCCACACTGATCAACATGACTGGTCTGCTCTGGCCTCCAGCCAGGAGACCTGGAGACACACCATCCACAACGCTGCAGATGCCCTGGAGAAGGCACGCAGGATGGCCTTGATAGTCTGCAGGGCCCCCCTGCAACAGGCTAACCAGGCAAGGCAGCAACATCGACAACCCCTGATTCAAACCTCGGAAAACACGGAAAAGCTCAAATGACTCTCACTACTGCCATAGCAGATGCAAATGCAGTTATTTGATGGTCTAAGGGTCCCACCTTGGCACAAGCTTGTATTATTGCATCAAGGGTAGGTTCTCCCGGCAGTACCTCTATTACTTTTTGACAGCCTGTATTGGCATTGTCTTTGGCTAGTTGTGTAACCAGTAGCTTCTGTAATTGAGTGTCAAAAACCTGTTTCTCTACAGCTTCTTGCAGCTTTTTTACGAATTGCAAGAATGGTTCCCGGGTACCTTGACGTATGGTTGTGTACCTCGCTTTGGGCTCTGCCAACTCTGCAGCCCGCAGTGATGCTTGCTGGCCTATGGTTTCTACTTGCTCCAAAACTCATGGCCTCCTGCACAGCCCACCCATGGGCAGCATGACACATGAAAAAGGAACAACACCAGTGAGTGGAAAGGCTCCACCTAAGATTCAACCTCCACAAATTTCATACAAGACTGAAAAATACCAATTTTTTGTAAGAATCTCTTATTTAACCTCAGTCTTAACATCTTCTTAAAATCTCGACACCGACGGAAAGTATTTTTAAGTCTACACATTCACGTAGCTTTTCTCTTTCACACAGTCTTTTTCCAGTCACACTGTAGGTGGCCACCTCAGACACTCGTCACTCACACACACATTTCAAGTAGTCATTGGCTGTGCACTTCTTATCAGTTTCATAATTCAAAGGGAATTTATGGCATAGCTGCCAACAGCAATCTGCAAATCCTGCATAACTCTTCATGCAAAAGACAAATATAACAAGAAAAGACGAGATATTATCTTGGAAATCTTCAACCTTTCTTATAGAGCAATGATACTCTGTCATAGGGCAATAGAACTACTTCTGCAGGGGGCAGGACTACCCCCTTTGTCTCATTATCCGGTCTGCAAATTTTCTACCTGCACCTTGGCCTCGGTGACAACCTTCTGCAATATGCAAAAAGCTAAGCACGTATGTTGCCTTGTTCTTAATCTTGCTTCAGGGGATTTTTTCGTCAGTCTCTCTTTCTCTTTTTGAAGAAAACGTTTGAGAGTGCCATGATCATGCTCAACAATATTTTAGTTTGTGGGAGAATGAGGGATGCCCGTAACATGCATAACACCTATTACTGTAAAAACAGTGCAATCTTATTTGATTTATAAGTTGGGGCATTGTCAGTTTTAAGTTGTCTTTCCCTTTTTCCCCTTTTTCTATCTTTTGCCCCCCCCACCGTGTCACCCCTTTCTCTTGAACACTCGTTCCCCCCCCCCCACTGCCAGAGGACGAAGGAGGGGGAGGAGAGGCCTGGTTCACCTGGAGAAAATCAACAGAAGGAGCTAGCAACCTAGTCATGTAGTCTGCTAAGAAAAGACAAAACATAGGAGGGGGAGAAACAGCTGCAAATACACACGTTTCAGAGGGGGGGAGGGGGTTGGTGTAACCAGGAGAAAAGACAGATGGCCCCCCCTCCCCTGACTGCACCCTCCGAAGCCGTTGCTACCGCCATCAACCCGCCGCTCCAGGGAGAGGAGGGTTAGCAGGGGAAACACTCTCTGTGAGGATAGAATCAGCGAAGAAGGGGGACGGCCACCCCGTCACACCGCTTGAGACCACGGCTGTCAGCAGTGTGGGGATAAAATGCCTCCCACCCTCTGCTGCCTGGGGAGCTGCCGGCGCACACGTGTGGGCACACCGCTCCGATCGGGGCCGCCACAGCCACAACGATCTCGGCAGTGCGCCGGCTGGGGCCGGGCACGGCACCGGATCACGCATGGAGCCGCTGCCGCCGCTGCCCGCTGCACTGGCACCCAGAGCCATGGGCGCTGCCATCGCTGCCTGCCGGGACCCAGCCCGGCGCCATTCTGCAGGCACTTGGAGCGGGCAGACCCAACATGGCTGCGCAGCTCCGCGGCACCGCTCAGACGAGAAGCAGGAAGCTTCTTAAGGTGGAAACCAGTCACAGCGTTCGTAAGGTCGTCTCCTGGTCCATCAGCAGCACTTCCACGCCATAGCCGCTGTCCCCGATCGTCTTGGACATGTACTGCTGAGTTGCTAGTACTGCGTTCATCTTGGCGGGGCTGCTCGGCTGCCCCCGACCCCGCTCCATGACCCCTGGTCCCGCTTCTCGGCTCCGCCCGACTCCTCTTTGGAATGATTTCTCTGTATGATGGCATCTAATAGCATTCTTATGTCCTTCCAGACAAAACCATCAGCCGCAGCGGCCAAAACAGAACTTTCCAGATGATAAACACATGCCTTTCGTTTGCACTTATGGTCTGCCCCCATAGTGACTAGAAGAAAGTTCTCAAGAGCTTCACCTGCCTTCCAAGCACCAGCTGCACTTGCATTGAGGAGGCGCAGGAGGGCAGGGTGGGGAGCGTGCAGGGATGTGGGCAAAAGGCACTTCACTCACAGCCTTCCAGTCTGCTTTAATATCTTTTACTGTTTCATATAACAATCGCCAAATTGTTTTTCACTAATTTTTTTTCAAGTAGAGACAGTAAAAGCAGTAACAGTGTCCGCTTCATATCCCTGGCTCTTGCACCAAAGCAACATCTTTCGCAAAGCCAGTTCTTTTAACTTCTTCTCCTTTGATAGACTTCCACATAGATACAACACTAGATTCCTCTTTTGCTAAGGGTTGTCCCCTTGTTCCTTGGTGGCTCACCTGTCCAGGTGTCTGCGTCTAAGGCCAGACTAGGCAACTTCTCCGTTGCTCTCATGCTTCACCGAGCTCCGTTCCCACGGCAACTTCCGCGCCACCCGTATGGCTTTCTCTGCCGTACAGTATCCACGTAGATGCAGTACCACGTCGGGGTCACCACATGTCGCTGTTGGAACGGACCGCGACACGAAATATCCAGCAAGACAGTTTCTTGGAAAGAAAAGGAAGCAACAGCAACCTGGAGCTGCATTTTACAGCTCTTTAAATACAGCTCTTTAGGCATACGTATATTACACAGATAGGTCAATTCTTACAGCTAATAGGTGGACTTTCCTAGTTCTGCTTTCTCACAACATCTTTGCACATCTGTTCTTGTTTTCCTTTAATGTTTATATTTTTCTCAGCCACTCTGTTCAAAATAAGTCCTTGTTCTCATGGGACAGTGTCCTTGTTCTCACGGGACAGCTTTCTCCTGATGTTTTTCTCCTCAGAGTGCATCAACATGTTGTCAGGACCAAGACCTCCATTCTCAGTCAGCTTTTCGCTCTGTATCAGGGGTCTCGGTCCAGCCAAGATTCCCCACATAGGACTTCTTTTATATTATTAGCTTTTATCATTTTGATGAGGACGTTCCTATCACGATTATATATCTAGGCAGGATGTGATTGTAATAAATAAATAGCCAGAGATCCTGATTCTTCCATGTACCATTTTAATTTCAGATGCTTATTTTGAAAACAAATCTGTTGTATATTTTTATCTATACATTGTTGGTACAAATAGCCATGTTAAAGAAACTTTATAGGAATAACATGTACACTAGGCCATTCAAGAGTTGTTTTTTGATAAACTTACAGTTATCATAGTTTTTTTACCATTTTGTAGAGACCTCTTATTAGAACTCCTCTTAGTGTAGTTTCTGTCAAGGTAGTACCTGCTTATGGGGAGAAAATGTTTGGAAAATATGCTTCTTTTAAGTATTTTTAACAGATCAATAAGTGGTGTCTTTCTACCTTGAGTTCTGACATCTTTGCTTGTGGTTTTGTTTCAATGAAGCGTAAAAAAATGACGGTAAATGCTAAAAATCAAGTTGCATGCTTGCTGGGTTAACACATCAGTGAACAGTAATATTATTTTGGAGGAGCTGTTCTGCTACATTTCAAAATTTAACTTCAAAAGAAGTAGTCTTGCTGGTCTTGATCTAATTTTGATTTTGTGGTTGAATGCAAACCTAAAGCAAACAGCCTCGACTCTGGTCTGTGTATCTGTTTTAGTGCTTCAGCAGGATTTGGAAATTTGGATGAAAGTTCCCTGGTCCAAACAAGTGGTAGTGACCTTAGTGCAGAGGACAGAGAGCTATTGACAGCTTATCATCACAGTTCTGATGATGAAAAAGTGGATCTGGACCTGATTATGCACTTACTTTATAACATCTGTCATAGTTGTGAGGCTGGTAAGTATTACACACACAGTCCCAGTAAGTTACTGTGGATTCAGCTTTTGATAAATCCTACCTTTTTTTCAGAAATACCAAATAGGTAAAACCTTCCAAGTGCTAGTACTGGCATATACTGAAAGTGAACTTTCTGTTTAACTCTGTAAACCTACTTCTTTTTTAGGAGCAATTTTAATATTTCTTCCTGGATACGATGAGATAGTGAGCCTGAGGGACCGTATTCTTTATGATGACAGGAGATTTGCTGATAACGCTCACAGGTAAAGCCCCTAGTCTCTGTGATTGAGGTTTATATTTCTTCTTTAAAGATATTTAAAATGTCCTCTTTGTCTTGGATTAGGTACCAGGTTTTCATGCTTCATTCAAATATGCAGACTTTGGATCAGAAGAAAGTGCTTAAAAGTCCACCTTCTGGTGTCCGCAAAATAGTAAGTGTCAGAGGACTTCCTCAGGTATTATATTGATCTATTTTGTGTTTGCTTTTAACTATAGTTTTGGTTGTTTCTTGTTATAATTGCAGATTCTTTCTACAAACATTGCAGAAACCAGCATAACAGTCAATGATGTTGTATTTGTTATTGACTCAGGGAAGGTGAAAGAGGTATGATCGGCCTAAAATTTCTTTGGGAAGTAAACTTTGGAGAACTGTTTTTTTTATAGTAGGCTTCGAGCTAGTGCATGTCAAGCAACAAAGGTAACTGAGAAGTTTTGATGTTTATTTGTTTTATGACAAATACTGTAAATAGTAACTGTTTAAAAAGCCCTGTAAAAATTATTGTAAGTTGTTATGGTGATATATCTTTTTTTTAAACAGTATTTCTGTTTGATTTTTTTTTAAAAAACAAGTCCATCAGTTGAGACTGGCATCTTCCTGAGACTTACAGAACACCAGAAGTTCCCTTTGTCCAAATCTAATCCATTAAGCTTTTAAGCATTGTTTGATGTATTGAATGCCCATTCCTAAATCACTTGTAAGGAAAAGTGAGATATCATAATGAGGTAGTTTAAGACCTCCTGTATTGCTTTTAAAATTACATTTCATAGGGGATATGAAAATTTCTGAAGTTCTCGCAGTAACACAATTTTTCTGTAATTTTGCATCTAATGTAAGAAAATAAGGATGTAATTTCCAAGTGGGACAAAGAGAAAAACATTAATCACTGTAATAACATATTTTTTCTTGGTTTCTGATAACTTAAAATGCAATCCATGTCTTTTATTGACTTACAATTACCTATTGACTAGAAAACTTCCATTTAGAAAACTCTGTAGCACAAAGATACTGTGAAGGAGGTAAAAAAAAATTTTGAAACTAAATATTCAGAACATACCTTTGTGCCAGAAACTGCTGATGTTTTAATAGTTATTTTTTAATTTTTTTAAAGAACTTCTGTTGATAAATCATTACTAACTTTTATTTCAAGTACTCATTAAATCTTGGTTTTATGTTCCCTGCTTTGCTTTTATAGAAGTCTTTTGATGCACTAAGTTGTGTTACAATGCTAAAGATGGTGTGGATTTCAAAAGCCAGTGCTATCCAGAGAAAAGGCAGGTAATAAATGCTTTATACTGACTTTTATTTTGCATATATCTGATGTCCTGGCTGGTAAGAATAAAGTACAAACATAATAGCAGCCACACTGGGTAATGTTTCTAACCTAGTCCAGTACGATGTTGGACAATGGCCAATGCTCATGCTCTGCATTTCCTAAGTTGTAGAAGAGTGACACTCGAGAATATCCCAGAACTTGTATTGGATCTAGGTTGTTGTTCCCCCATGAACTTATTCTTCTTCCTCTTTCTCCCATGTAGCAGCAGCAGCCACAGTGTCCAATAAGGTGTTTCACAGCTTATCTGTGGGCAAAGGACTGCCTACTGCTAGTTTTTAGTTGATGTCCTGGCATCTTTGTTAGAAGAAACATTGAGCAGTAATTCCTTATTCACTGTCTCCAAACTATTCATGACTTTGGAGGCCTCGAACATGTTCTTTCCAACACTGTGGGTGAAGGCTGAGAAGTTACATATGTAGCAACAGATACCCATATTTTGTGATGTGATATTGGCATTAACCTACAGGGATTTGAGTGTGAATGTGAGCATTTGCTGTCTCTGTCCCTTCACTCACAAGCTATTTGGTCTTCATTTTATCTTTTGCTCCTAGAGTACCATCTAAATATTAGGGGGCTGTGAAGAGGAAGAAATGAAGTTTACAACTTACTTTCCTTATGGCAAAGGATGGATGAGATTTAGATTGATCTTGAATTGGCAAAACATCCCCATCCCTTTATTTAGATAGCCCTTTTGTTTTTCCAGATTTTTCAGTGTAGGGTTAAAAGTCTAATAATAAATTTCCATACTACCAAAAATAATTAATGTGCTGGAAAACTGTTAACTTTTTGTGTGGGACTTGCTCTTAACCACAAAATTATCTTTCTGTCAGACATTCTTCTACATTTGCATCCTAAGTTTGTGTGGGTTGGTTTTTTTTGGTCGATTGGGTTTTTTTTTTTAGAAAAGAAATTCTGATTTCACACCCTCCCGTATTTTATTTTCCAGGGCTGGTCGCTGTCAACCTGGAGTCTGTTTTCGTCTCTTCAGCAGGCTCCGATTTCAGAATATGTTGGAATTTCAGACTCCAGAACTTCTAAGAATGCCACTTCAGGTGCATGTTCAGTTAAAAATTGTGACTTTTAAAAAACGTATTATCATCAAACCATGCTATTAATTGCAAAAAAGCATGTATTTGTTTTGGTTTTCCCAAACTTTAACAATATTTTTCTGCTTTTTAACTTACAGGAGCTTTGTTTGCACACAAAACTTCTGGCTCCAATTAATTGTTCAGTTGTTGACTTTCTTATGAAAGCTCCTGATCCTCCACCAGCTTTAATTGTGAGAAATGCTCTGCAAATGCTCAAGGTCAGTAGAGGAATAGATTTAAGTGGGAATTGTGTATGATCTGTATTTGTGGTGTAACATATCTTACTATCATTTGTGGTAATGTATCTTACTGACTTTTATTTATACAGAGACTATTGTTCAGTTACTTGAAGATGCTTTGAATTTCTGTTTGTTGTCTGTTTTCATTTTACGTGTGTGGATGTATTTTTCCATGTTAAGGGAAGAGTGTGCTTTAAGATCTGGTCTTGAACTATTAGTTATTAGTTTGACTTGCCTTTTTAGTGTTTGGGAGCAAGTCTGGGTAATGTCCAATATTCGTATCCTTTCTGCTTTTGTTCACTTTGCCCTTTTCCCCTCGCCCTCATTTTTTATTTTTTTTTAATCAGGCTATAGATGCCATGGACCCTTGGGAAGATCTCACTGAACTTGGTTATCATCTCACTGAACTGCCGGTAGAGCCACACCTTGGTAAAATGGTGTTGTGTGCCGTAGCTTTGAAGTGCCTGGATCCTGTTCTTACCATTGCCTGTGCTCTTGCCTACCGAGACCCCTTTGTCCTTCCTGCACTGGCCTCTCAGAAGCGTGCAGCCATGCTCTGCAGGAAACGTTTTACTGCAGGAACATTTAGTGACCATATGGTGCTTCTCAGGGCTTTCCAGGTATTGCCTCATTTCAGTAATCACACATCGAAGTAAATGATGTACCAATCAAGTTGGATATAGAATGGTAGACTATGATTAAGTCCTTAGACAAGAAATTTTTTATTTTTGCCTAGTGGCTTTACTGTATATTGGACTCATAATTTAGTGACAGAACACTTTTTGTCTCGTCTTTTGGTGATATTTGCTAACTGGGTTAAATTCTGAATGTTACAGCAGGGTGCCCCTTTATATCCTGCTACACGGATAACTTAAAATAATGATCTTAACATAATAACCTTTATAATAATATAATAATAACATATTGGTCATTAGGTTAGGGAATGGGTAAAGAGAATATAGTATTTAACCAGAAAAAAAAAAATCTGGTTTGCTACATTTTCTTTCTTTCAAAGTGGTTTGTACCCTCATTTTATTGATGTAAATGTATTCTTTTTTTTTTAAATGCATTTTTTTAATTTTACATAATCAAATTAATAGGCAAATGTTCAAAAATTATCTTTTACAGGCGTGGCAGAAAGCACGCAGTGATGGCTGGGAGAGAGCCTTCTGTGAAAAGAACTTCCTGTCTCAAGCCACAATGGAAATCATTGTAGGAATGAGAACGCAGTTGCTTGGCCAGCTTAGGGCCTCAGGTAATAGCTTGGAAAAAGTTGTAATGTAGTTTTAGAGTCAAGTTTATACAAATTGTAACAAAAATAGTGTTCACTTGTGTGATTTTTCCTTCCTTAATTTGAAACAGTATGCATCCATGCTGGGCATGGTGGAGGTGCTAGAGTGAGAAAGTGTGGCTGGGGAACAGCTGATCTAGCTGAAAGCACCCTGGTTGTTCAGCATGCCACTGGCTTTCAGTGTGAGATATGTTTCCTTGGATTTTTCTGTTCTAGTAAATTGTTTCCATAGGAATTTGTTAAAAAACAGTTCAGACCCCAGGTTCTGAGGCAGAGTCAGTTAATTTCAGCTCTAGCTGGATGACCCCAGAGAGGGACCCTGAACAAAGAAATCACTGGGCCTTTATACCCTTACAGTCTGTGCATATAATCTTCACGTGCCCTGCATGTGCCTCACACACTCCTCTTGGTCCAATTTATGGTCTGGGATCTTCTAACACCTCATTGGTTTCTTTCTCCATGTCCACATCATCAGGCCATTAACTGCTCTTATCTTCCAGCCTGGGCCAACCTTGGGCCCCTCTAGGGTCTCAACCCTTATCTGAAAGTATCTCTTCTTTCCTCCCCTGCTTAGTTGTTCATGCCAACAGAGTTCATTTAAAGTTCACCTACACCAGATTTTGAGCAGGGCCCCCTCATGCTAAGCTATCAGGAAGTTACAATTAGACTTAAACCTGCACAATTAAGTTCTGATATGCTACGAGTAAACTAACTTTAAACCACAATAGGAATGTCTTGGTGTTAGTATTATAAGCAGTAATTATATTGTATGCAAGTATAAAAACTCTTCCCAGGGAGGATTTCAGTGTAATGGTTTCTTCTTGGTTAAGGTTAGTAGTCATGAAAAATACAACTAATTTGTAGTTTATTTCACTTTTTTTTTCCAATTCCTTTTGAGAAGCAAAGAAATAGATCTTAAGTACAAGCAAGTATAACACAATTTTTATGTCTTCTTTCTTCAGGTTTTGTTAGAACCAGAGGAGGAGCTGATATCAGAGATGTTAATACTAACTCTGAAAACTGGGCTGTAGTTAAAGCTGCCCTAGTGGCTGGGATGTATCCCAATCTTGTGCATGTAGACAGAGAAAGCCTGGTTTTGACTGGACCAAAGGAGAAGAAAGTGCGATTGCATCCTACCTCTGTGCTTAGTCAAACTCAGTATAAAAAGGTAAAATCACTTAACTTTTTAGAAAATACTGTTTTCTGGCAGCCTATAGAATGAAGAAGTGGAGTTGGTTGATTTTTCCAATATTTCAGTTAGTTCTTCCAAATGGAACACAACAAAATGTTAAAAAGAAAAAGCAAGTTATAAAAGTGTTTTCAAGATGTAACAGTGTGTGCTCATAACAGCAGGAAAAAGTTCTACTCTGAAAACCTTTTCTTTTTTTTTTGAGATGCTTTTTTATAGCAAAATATTTTGTTTCAAAGTGTTTAAGATAGTTCGGTAGTCTGGTTGAATTTCCTTGTGCTTTTTTTATTTGTGTGTGTATATAAATATGCATTTATTCTACATATATAAAATAAGCATTACGTTAAAATTTATTAATTAAACAGAGGATGAAATAGCCTAGCCTTATTTGCTCTTGCACAGATTCCCCCAGCAAATGGCCAAACTGCAGCTGTTCAGGCACTCCCAACAGACTGGCTTATATATGACGAAATGACGAGAGCTCACAGGATAGCGAACATCAGGTGCTGTTCTGTGGTAACACCTGTCACTGTGGCACTCTTCTGTGGACCAGCTAGATTACCAAGTAATGCTTTGCAGACATCTTCATCCTTTCGAGGTATACCGGAACCTGGATTTGGAGTATGGGATATACTAGTAGGTGGTGTGGAAGGCTTATTTTTCATGTATATTTTCCTCATATATTGGCTAATTCTTAAAACAACAGAGCTATGGTTCCTGTAGCTCTTCAAGAATAGTTTGTAGTCTCTGTAATAAATGTCTCTGCTTTATGAATCCTTGTACATTCATATCTATAAATTACACTTAGTTCTATAGTCTCAGAAGTTACAGTATAGTTTGTAAAGAAATAAAAAATGCAAACAAAATGTCTAATGACAGTACTAATGCTGAGAAGTGTAGTATGTATGTCTTTTTTTCTTCAGCCTAGTTTATTTGATTTTTTGAACCAAATTATTCAAACAATAATTTAGCTACAGTCAATATGGCAAATAGTCATATTGCTTCCAGCTGACACATGCATTTTAAAGAATATTTTCTACTGATAACTTTTAATGACAGTTAGCCATACTATTAACTAGAAGCAATAAAGAATGTATCAAAATTTTCTTTTTTCATGTTTAAGTGGAATGCTGTAGGAGTAGAAGCTGTCAGTTCTGTCAGAAGCTGTCAGTATCCTGCTGTCAGTTCTATAGAAATACTAGTTTGAATCAAAGTAAGAGTCCAAGATATTTTTGAAGCTTTCTTGTCTTGCTCTTAAACTGTTACTCTTAAAATAGTGTTAATGATGATTGAATTGCACTTTGGAAAAAAAAAAAAGGAATCCAAAATAGCCATGTGCATATGTAATTTTTTTTCCCTAATGGGTCTTTAAATATGCTGTTTTACTAGGAAATAAAGCATAGAGCAGTGTGTTGGTTTTATGAACAACTTCAGGCAAAAGTTTGATAGTGGCTTGTTGATATTGATGAAGGTACATGAGTGAGTCCTGTCACATCAATACAGGTGTTTACTGACTTGGGCCCTCGGCAGGTCTGGCTGCTTCTGTTCTGCTGACTGAAGCAAAGACTTCCACTGAGGTGTATTTGCAGAATTTAAAAAGTGTGTTTACAAATATTTACATTTAAAAATAAAATTTAGGAAGAAAATTGTTGCTGCTAATACGGTAGTGTTCAAATTTCTGTATGTAAATGTAAATAATATAGAGGTGTTAATGCATCTTTTGTATTTAATTCAGGGGGTGGGGTATCTAATGAAAGCAGTGACAGTGAGATGGAGGACAAAACAACTGCTAATTTATCACTACTGAAGCTAGATGAATGGCTCCATCTCAGACTGGACCCTGAAGTAAGTAATGTGTCATTTCCATGTTGGTTACACATAGAAGGATATTTATGTTAAATCATCCTAAAAAGATTTGTGAAACATCTGAGTAAAAAAGAATTTTCTGTAAGAATGGTCCCTTTGAGTCTCTTGAATTTACATGACAATGTACTCTGTGAGTTAGCCTTTATTTCATAAGTTGGTTAAGAAATAGATCAACAGAGGCTCAACCCCCTTTTGCCCAGACTAGTCTATTCTGTGAATTCATGTATTCAACATCCAAGTTGTAAGGTTTCCTAACTTACAACCCATAACTCTCAATTCTTGCACCTATGAGCAAAAAAGAATAAAAATTATTAGTTACCTAGCCAGCAATGAGAGTGCTCATCCTTCTTCCTCTGTCATGATGTGGGTGTCCCCTGTATCACACTGGGAAGCAGGAAAGACTCAGCAGTCCAGCTGCTGTTAGATCTGCTTCAAAAGTGCTTTGGGTAAGCTGATGTGTTATACTTTCCAGCTTGGCAGTTTGGTCCATTTCCATAAGTTAGCAGATTCTAAAGAAGATGCCAGACAAAAGATAATGGCTACAGGGATGAGCAAGCTGCAGGTGGTAGTGGCTGTATAATGGCCCTTTCTGCTCTGTATTGCCTGTGTGGTGCTCCCAGCACACATCAGACCTTAGTATAAGCTGGGTTAGCCAAAATCTGAGCGGGAGTTGGAAGAACAGTCCCAATAGCATATTGTATATTTCCTTCTCAGAGGATGACTAAAGTTGGATCAAAACGGAGCACCTGAAACTGGAATTGCTGAAAGAAAATTGTTGTGAGATTGTAGAAAAAGAATCAAAAAACCTCAGCCTTTGAAGATAGAAGTTTTCAGGTCACTGAGAAGTGCCTGTGGTAGGAGGTAGAGTAACTCAGAGCTCTTTTCCATAAGGTATGACTGAAGAGTGCAGGAATACAGACTGACTGATAGAAAAGGCATAAGACATGAAAATATTGGGGTTTTTTTAAAAAAAAAAGATTAATTTTTAAAGTGAAAAATAAAAAATGCAGTGTGTTTACAACACAATTTTAAATTATGTGCAGAGCTATGTGAAATGTTTTAAAAATTATCGTACACCTGGCGAAAGAAAAGGTAACAGCTTAGTTTAAATGTGGGGGTTTTTCCCCCTCTCTGGGACCTTAGTCTTGCTTCTCAGTCTGACAGAATGCCAGCTGCTGCCTGATAGGAAACACTTAGGGTACCCTTTTCCTATTTCATCTAATTTTAGTTAGTCTTTAACAGAATTTAAATTCCTTACAGGCTGCTGATTTGCTGTTGCAACTTAGACAGAAGTGGCATAGCTTATTTCTGCGTCATATGAGAGCTCCTTCAAAGTCGTGGTCTCAGGCTGATGAAGCAACTGTAAGAACAATTGTAGCTGTTTTAACTGCTGAAGAACAGTCTGCAGGTTTGCAGCAACCGTCAGGAATTGGTCAGAGACCAAGACCTGTGGCTTCTGAAGAACTTCCTTTAGCATCTACACGGAGGTCAGGCAACAGCAGAAAAAGCGCAGCAGAAACTGAATTCTCTGACTCCTCTAGTGCTGAAAAGTAAGCTGTTGAGATGATCTAGAGACTGTAATTTATTTGCCTCTAAAAGCATGGCTTGAATTTCTGCTAGTATTGAGAAGGAAGAAACAGTATAAATACAGCTGAAAGCTTTGATACTGTCTTATGCTGTGTTGTAGTTGTGATTTCATGGAGAAGTATTTCATATGTATGCCTGCTGGTTAAGAGAGCAGTCAGGAATATTGACCATGAGTTGTGCTCTTTGAGAAATAGCAGGAGAGGTTTAACTGTAACATTCAAAAATCAATGCATGATAATTATATTTTTTTAGTTAGTGTTTAATATGTCTTTTAATTACTGTAATATATATAGTCATGCAATAGGCTGATATATAGATAAAAATTATTCTGTGGCTGCTTGTAAAAGTTGTGGTATGTTCTGTATCTACCTTTGCTTTTTAGAGTTTTAATGAAATCTGCACCTCCTGCACTTCACCAGGCAAAGAAGTACAAACGAAAAAATATTTTACACTCCAAACAAACTTCAGATGACAGGTCAGATCGATCATCAGTGAAGTCTGCAGACAGCAGTAGCTATCCTAGCCCTTGTGCTAGTCCTTGTTCTCCAATATCTGGAAAGGTAAAGTTCTCATAACCATATTACCCTGCTCTTCAAAATGAATAGAACTTCTTGCTCGTATCTTTCAGCACCTATCAAGTATTGTATCGGTAAATTAAGAACCAAACTTAGATTTTCATTGTTAACAAGTGCATAATATTTCTTCCTGGAACTTAAAATCAAGTCTAAATATCCTTGTTGCGCTAGTTTAATACAGTAAAAATATTATTCTCTGCAGACTTTTGAGGTAAAGCTATCCAAAGTTGAAAAAAATCAGATTTTTTTTTTTAAACTTGGTATACTAAACAGTGAAGGTGTGTACGGCACATGCACTTCTGAACCCTTTGGTTTCTGCCTTCCTCTGTTTCTGTAATAGCATACATTGGTACTGATTCTGTAAGTTTTGTGTTATCTGCCTTATTACAGCTGCTTGGGCATTTGGGGGTTTTTTATGATTATTTTAACAAAGCACACATTTTTAATTAGGTTATTGTCATAGTTCTCTCTATATACTTGAATAGTAAACTGCAGTAATACTAAACAGATCACTGAGGGGACAACCCATTGCTCTTTTCATCATGGACTCATTGGAAAATTTAGTAATACCTCTTAAGTCTTTCAGTTTTTAGATTCAGCCAGTGTTAAAGAGAGAAAACTTCATGTTTCCTAAAGATGGAATACGAGTAGAGTGCTGCAGGCTACAGTACAGTATGATTAATTTTGTGTGGAACTTCAGGTCCATCAGACCTTCAAAGAATTGTAATTACTAAACTATTCAGGCCTATTCTACTGTACTTGCTTCCTGCCCCTCATGAATGAATTACTATGTTGAAAAGTGCTTAGAAATGTAAAATAGATGTGAAAATCAATTCAGACAGGAACAGCTGATAGATTCTGTGTTTCTTGTATAATCTGGAAGAGGAGAGGAGGAGCGCAGTGAAGGGATTTCTGTCTTTGTGTGTGTAAAACTTTAAAACTAAAGCGTGGTTTATTTTATTGTGTTTATTAATTTAATTTTTCTAGTGTTCCAAATCTCCTTCACCAAGACAAAATGTCCCAGTTCGGTACTTTATAATGAAAAGTAGCAACTTGCAGAACATTGATATTTCTCAGCAGAAGGGTATATGGTCCACTACACCAAGTAATGAGCGAAAACTGAATGGAGCCTTTTGGGAGAGCAGCGTGGTTTACTTAATATTTTCTGTTCAAGGGTCTGGACACTTTCAGGTGAGTTCGTAGCTAATACTGAATATTGGCTGTGGTTAATGTTTTAAAAGGGTGCAGCAAATGCCTATGTGTAGTATGGAGGGCTTTCCTTATGACTCCTGACCTGATAAGTAGAGTAGGATGCTGATGTCTCTGGTTGTTGAGAAAAGAGTACTTCATTCTTCTCTAAAATAGACTGTTTTAATTAACTCAGTTTGTCCCTCAAAGGCTAAGACTAAATTGCATCCAAACATAATGAATCAGAATAGGGTTTATACCCTATATAAATGCTTTCACACAACTACAATGAAATAAGTAAATAAAAAAATCCACAGAAAGCAAGTGATTGCTGCTCTTTTCTCTGCATACCAAAATAAATATTATAAGTGAACAAGCAGTTACAAATCACAGCTTTCTAAAGTCAGCAAACTCATAGATGGCTTTATTACAGATTTTAATAAAAACTGTTTTGCCTGAATTGTGGTTTCTAAAAGTTAGGAAACTGGGAAGCATGGCCATGATTCTTCCAGAGCTGTGTCTTGACTTCATATTTAGTGAGGTATTTGTCAACAATTCGTTGACAGATTTGTGCCTAGTTTAAAGTTACATTTGACCTGGTAATGCGAAATTGCAGGTTAGCTGTGTTGGAGAGTCAGCTAAACTCAATTGTTCCAGGTGAAGAAAGTTCAATTTACCTCTTTACATATAAACTATTTATAGAAGTCAGCTGAATTTAAAATCTAATGAACCAACCCAAATACAGCTATCTTGGCAATACTGCTGGAGGATTGCAGTGAGATACACATACAGTGATTTGGCAAATGCAGTGTAATATTGAAAAGTAATTTTCAGCATGCCGGTTGATGCTGAAAATAGGCAGTTATGTTGGTGCTCTTAGACAAGGAAGCCGGGAAGGAAAGACACATCGAAGTCAGGATGTGGGTGGTTGATAGTGCCTTACCCTTCCAGTTTTCACAATGTAGTAGACCTTTATGAGAATGTGAGATTAACTTCTCTAATAATATTCTGTTATCCCAGGTGTCTCTTTTCTTTCTGCCTTTATTTTTCCTCTGTTCCTTTTGCTAATTTTCATTGAAGTCTGGCTTGAGCAATCTAGGACTGCATGTCTTACGGCAGCAGTATGTGCTGGTAACTTACATAGTGCACTGCATCTCTTGGACTCTTGTATCATAACTGGCGTAAATTTGCCTAAAGGGATGATACATTGTATGTGGCCTTGGTTTATTTTTCATTTGTTTGGGGGGTGTTTTTAAGGGGTGTCCTTAAATAAGTTAGATGCAGCCTTGGATTTGTGGTTTCTTTCATTTTCTTTCTGAATATTTGTCTTGTTGGAACTTCTTTCCACTTAACTGAAGGAGGAACTAAAAGCAACTTTGACTTCTGTCTTTGAAGAATAGCTGCACTCTTCTAATTCTATATGAAAGTTTGTTAACAGAGAGGGAACAAGGGAAGGAAGGAATAGATTTGCTCTAGAAGTATCTACAAGTAACAAGGAGTAGCTAATGGACTGTTCTGTAGTAGAACATTCATCTTGATTCCTTGCACTTCAGATGTTTTTACAACACCTTTTCAGCCTCTGTTACAAAGCTTAAAAAACCTCCAGTGGTAATTGTGAGAGATGAATTCAGAGACGTTCTTTGTGGTCAAACTCTAGAAGATATATTTTAGGTGGAAAAAGCCAAATGATACTTCTGACTTTCTTGATGTAAACATTTTAGAAGTCCACTCATTTATTTAATTCCAGCATAAATAGATATGCTCTCATTATGTCTGTTCTTACATATTTAAATTTTTGTTCCAGGGTTTTGCTAGAATGGATTCAGCAATAGGGTGTGAGAAAAGTCAAGACTGGGGATCTCCTGGTTTTGGAGGTGTATTTAAGGTGGAGTGGATCCAAAAAGAAAGCATTCCTTTTCAGTTTGCACACCATTTGGTCAACCCTTGGAATGACAATAAGAAAGTACAAATAAGCAGAGATGGCCAGGTAATGTTATTCTCTTCTGAAGTCTTTACTTGGTAGAATTGTGTATTGTTTATTAACTTGTTCAGCCTTGACATTCATCTCAACTGTCCTCATATATCTGTTAATCTGAATCAGAGTTCATTGATCTGCACTGTGCCTTTTGCTAATGGAGAATTACTGTTGAACTAGTGGAAACACTGGATAAAATAAAAGAAGTTTATTACTTAATTTGTATTTTAAAAAATAGATAATTTAAGTCTGGATACATCAACAAATGAATGTTTGAGGGTTTTTTTAATTTCAGAGGTTTGTTCCATATTTGGTTCAGATGTGTTCCCTGAAATAGTCTGTTACACCCAAATAACTGTTCATAATTAGAGCTTTGAGTTTTCTGTAAAACCTGAAGAGAATCTTGATATTTGAGATGGAATAAAGCTTAGGACTGTTCTCCACTTTGTTAAATCTAAATTCAACTACAAAAAGATGGAAAAGAATTGGCACAAGAGTTCTCTGGCAGTTTCTGTGTTCTCCTCAGTCCCCTCCCAAAACATATCATTTGTACAACATTGTAGAGCTAAACTTCCTGTATTGTCTTCTCACTGCTTCCCCAAAACCTCTCCAGTTGTAAGAATGAGGAAAGGAGCATGCTGCAAGAACAAGGACAGGAATGTAGCACATGCTGTAGTTGACAGTAAGACCTAAAGAATCTCAATGATCCTAAAAACAAGTGGTTTATATTGGTTTGTATGATTCCACCAAGAGCCACTGTATGACCTGTGACCTGCCTTTCCATGTTCTCCACCACACTTGATTGAATTAAACTTAAAAGATGTAGAGAATGATAATCTTTAGTTAATGAGAAAGTGACATGTGGAAGGTATGAATTCTGTGGTGGATCTGTTCTTGTATATGGTGGTGATGTGTTCATTGGGAATTCTCTTCATGAGAACTGACATGTTGCAGTGAAGGAAAAAAACCCCAACAGCCTGTAGGCTAGGGTTGCTTATGGAAGTTTTTAATCTCCTGCTGAGCCCTTCCTGTGTGTGGAATTCTAATGTATGACTCAAGGGCAAAAGGAACGACCTTTTTCAGAAAGGTTGAAAGCGTTCACTGGCAACCTCTTCTAAGAATTTTGTAATTAATAGTTCTTCTGTGTCAGTAGTACAGTGCTAATAAGTTCTCTAATTTCTTGATCATTTCTAGGAGCTGGAACCACAAGTTGGAGAGCAGTTGCTGCAGCTTTGGGACCATATTCCTTCAGCAGGAAAAAACTCAACTGATTAAGCATGTCAGATAATGTGATGGAGGTATGCATTGTTTTCTGGTTTTATGATAGAGGAAAAGATTTCTACATACAGTGTATTGTTACAGTACTGCCTTTTGCTTGTGGGTTGTGGAAGAGCAGTTGCACTTGGGACTAATTCTCTTCCTTTTGGTTTCTTTTAGCTGTGGTTGTTGGAACATCAGCTCTAACCACAAGAACCAGCAGCGTGTCTACAATATAAAGATGAGGAAGAAGGCGGCGCAACAGATTCCTGAAGCTGCTAGTCATACTGTGCAGCTAGGAGTGGAAAAATAAGAGGGAATTATGTTGGTTTCAGTGTTTCCTAGTCTTAACAAGTGTCAATAATATTATCCACCAATCTGTTTTTGACTGAATTATTTTTCTACAGTAGCATCCAGTAGATATTTAAAAACATGGTAAAGTTCAACTGATTTTGAAACAATGCAACACCTGTAAGTTATTCTTGGGTTTAAAGTAGCGCAGCAGACTGTTTAAACACACAGTTTACATTTAAAGACTTCTCCAGTAAAATCCAGTAAAGTGTGTGAAAGAAACCAGTGTAATGTTAATTAACCAATCTTGCAGTTTGCGTAAAAGAAATAAATTGAGAATAAATGGCTCCAAATAGAATAGAGGATTCCATAAGTGTTTGTATGGCAGTGCAAATTTCTGTATGACAGTGCAAGAGAGCAGGATATATTCATACAAACACTTAGACAGCTGGAGAATATTACTTTTTAATTTAAATTCATGAGACTTTTGAGTGTGGGTTGGTCCAGTAGTGTTTCCAGTTTCAAATATTTTTTACCTTTAAGAAGTACTCACACTTGGATAAGCTGGAACAGTCTTTCAGAGGCCTGTTGCCAAATGGCACTCTAATAGTTCACTAACTTGGGCATTATTAGAAGACTTTTACTTCTTTTATAAAAAATAAAAAATAATTAGCAGTACCACTTCTGTCATCTTTCAGTGTAGTTCATGCTTCCTTTCTATACCTTGTCTTTCAAATTCTTTTCTTTCTTCCATACTACTGTTGTTTTGCTTTATTTCCCTTCTCCGTAGTCTTTAACGTCCTGTACTATAAGGCTGGTATAAATTCAGTCTGCTTATTGTCAGCACTATATGTTTGTGGTCATTCTCAGGTTAAGAGCTTTTTCTGCTCCTGATCTGCTACTTAGTTTCTCACAGGATGTTCTCCCAAATATACCCTGTATATTTGTTCTTGCATTCTGTGTAATGACTTCCATATGTAAACTGTCGGTTTTAGTAGGTTTAGTGCCAAGACTAGCAGGGTCTATGTAATGCTGTAATGCCTAATGCAGTGTTTCTGGAGATGGTGCACACAAGGGAGCTGTGAGGCTCGTATTACCTTATACAGTACTTGCAGACCTGTGCCCATAAAGAAATCTGGGGTGTGTTGCCCTGTGTAGGATTATGGGTCCCCATGCACTGCAAGGACAGAACTGGCACAGAAGGAGAGCAGGGGCAAGCGTAGTGTTTGGTTAAGGAGCCTGAAGAGGGCTTCTGCAGCTTGATGATAAGAACAGTCCAGCCAAGGACTTTGCATTCCTCAAGGGCATTGTCTGGTGTAGGTCTCTTGTTTGGAGAAGAGATTGTGCCCTGCCGCCTGAGTCACAGCCACAGTCATGTAATTTTTGGCATGCCCAGATGTTTTGTCTCACCCAGTCTTGGAGGATTATTTGACTTGCTCTTGTTACAACCCAGGTACTTGTACTACTGATCTGTATTTTTGCCTGTACTGTAATTTGGAGATGGACTGTTTGTCCCTGAAGCTGTTGGTCTGGTGTTTGTAACCATATTCTATAACCTGGCACAGCTGCCTTAAGCCCTTACGCTCTGGTGTTAGAAGTCGGATGTGATACACTGCATCATGGGCAGCCCTGACCCTGTAGCAGGTGCCTCAGTTGATTACTTCAGGACTTTGCCATGCCCATGCATGTCAGATTCTACTTTGATTAGAGCAAATCAGATGGATGGAAACACAAAGGAGAGTTCCCCTTATATCTTTTAGAGGTACTGAGCAGGATTTGAAGCAATGCAGTTTACTACCTACAAAAAGATCCATCCCTTACCCAGCAAGACCCTGGGGCTGTGATAGAGGAGAAGGCTTTAGCCCCTGTCTGTGTTAAAAGCCATCAGACTAATGTGGGGAGCAATGCGTGATCCTCCAGGTAACAGTATCTGCCTGTGAAACATTTGATCATTGTCTGGAGGCTGTGGAAAAGGAAATCTCTTTATATAGAGTCCCAGAAGACAGGGACTGTTTTAACCAATTGTTAAAACAGAATGTGATGCTTGACAGATGCCACTATACACTCTTTCACAAGCATCTGATGTAGCCGAACTAAGCAGGTGCTGTCACAAATCTGTTACTGTAAACTATTTAAGCTGGCTGGCAAATATGTTACACAGCAGGTGGAGGACACCATCTGAGTTTCAGACTGGAAAGCCTGGAGTCTCACTTTGGAGTCTGGGATCCAACTGCAGTTTCCAACAGGAAGTGCAGATACTCTCTTCCAGGCAGCACTAGGACATGTTCAGAGAAGTACCCCAAAATGATTGAGGACCCCTGGGCCAGTCCCACAGATTTGGGTTGAGTTTGGCCAGGGTGGTCATCAGTCATGCTTTAGAAGTAGCACCTATTGGCAGAGGAACATTGTGTGGACATTGTCCCACATGTTTCATAAGTGCCCGCTAATCAAAAAAGGTCCTGGTCCACTTGGAGCCCATTTCAATAGGCACTGGCCTTACAGGCACAGCAGCCAACCTCACATGGGCCCATCTCTTACAAAAGTTAGTGTCTGGAGAACAGATCTAATGGACTTTTCTTGATGCTGCTGAAGCATTTAAATGCTCATCTGTAAGGACATAATTCTGCTTGCTTTTAAATGATTTGAAAGAAAAAGCTTCAAGAAACTTCCCTCTGATCTCTCTCATTAGATGATTAGTGTTATGGCGACCTTGCTTTCTCAGGGAGACTCCTTTATTTTCTGCATTGTCATCCATACAAATTAGTAGGTCTCATCTAGTAGAAATAAGGACATCTTTATGGCTAGCCATCACTTCAGTTAAATTGTTGCAAAATGTCTGTACAGTTATTTCACTATGGAGCAATGATTTCCCGATAGTTCTTTCTGCAGAATCCTCTGCTCTGGTTTCATGTTGTGTCTGTAAGACCACAGCTTTGAATGTTTTGGAAAACCACTCCCTACAGCCATGAAGCATCTTCTGGTTTCCTGACCTTGAGTATTGACATTCTCTGTTTTCACTTTGTATCACCTGGGTACCCGAAGAGACAGATCTTGGTAACCATGTGTCTGATGTTACCAACAGTATCATCCCTCTGTGGAAGAGCTTCAGGGCTGCACCTCTGTACTGGGATTTTTAGGGGACACCTCATCTGGCTGATCATGACTGAGTGTGATTAAACTCAGTGAAGTGAAAACTAAAGCAGGATGAAGGCCCCAGAGGTGGCCCTCTGTATCTGAAAAGACAACTTTTATCTATGATGACAAATGGGAGAAATAGCCCATCACCCTCTTCTGTGCAACAGTAAAAATGCCATCTTGGAGGTTGTAAGCCAGGAGTGATTTACTCTGCTTTAAAGTAAATGAAGTTCTTGCAAGCTAGACCATTGCCCATAAACACTGGAGTGAGGAGAAAGGAAACATAAATGGAGGACAGCCACAGGTTTGCAAATTTTTTTCATACATGAAAACTTAGCAGTATTGATTCAGGGCAATTCTTGTCATGTTCCTCAATGCAGCAGGTAAGATCTTTGCCAGTGGCTCATGAGAAAACGCTGAGGTGTGCTGCCTTCTCAGGAACAGATTTCTGAAAATAGGTAAAAGCAGCAAGCTGTTTTGCCACAGACAGAATTTGGTTCCTTTTGCTAGGAACAAAAGTAAGTTTGTTAAGTATTTTTTAAGGGTTTTTTTTTGTTAAATATTTTACTTTTATAAAAATCTTACATTTGTATTGGTTATTTGTTACAACTACTTATTCGAATATTTGCTTTTTTAATTTTTTTTGCCACTATTGAACTGGTATAATTTTTGCTCCATCATTCCAACAGCTGTAAAGACATTTCCTCTGGTCCTTGTGGGTTTAATTTCTACTGTGAAATTTTTTGCAGTTTCTGTCAAAATGAAATCACAGCTCATAACTGGCAGATTTCTCTGAGCTGATTGGATCAGTCCATAATTACCCCGAGGTGCTTTGTCTTTAAAGTGAATTAGACTGGTTTCTGCAATTACTAATTTTTCCCCCTTTTTTTTTCTCATGTGGAGCTGAAGTGATTGTCCCAGAGCAACCACTTTCTGGATGTATTCAGTCACTATCTGAATGACATTAGCTGTTAAAAGAAATTTTTGTCACTAGGCTCTCATCTCCATCTGTTAGATGTATTGGCACAGATCAATTATGATACCTAGTAGCTTGATCTTGGTGCCTTAAAAGAGAGACCCCATAAAAAGGAATCCCTGGGCAATTATGCACTTACAGTCTAAACTCCCCATCCCTCATGTGACAGTCCAGACAAACACCATTATTAGGGTCTGTGGTGTTTTTGCTCTTTGTTGCTTCACTGTTTTGTTACCAAGTGGTTGCTATGTGGTCCCCTTCACATCCTCTTAGGTTGGTTTGGGTAGGGGTCAGTTCTGTAGTCCATGGTACAATCTGGTTGTTGCAGTTCACAGACCATGATCTCTGGGTTGTCCGGTCCAGCTATTAATTTTTAACTAATATTTGGGGGATAACCATGTCTATTCTAACTGTTGTTAATGTTCATATTGTTAGCTCCAGGTTTCACTATCATCCGTCTTTGACTTAGACATACTCAACATATATAGTTTAGATAAAGTTCAACTTGTGGCTTAACAATTCTAGCTACTTCTGTCAAGCAAGCACTTAGCTACTTTCAAATAATACAAAATTTTAAACATTAGTAGTTTGTCTCCTGTTGCTCTACATCTTTCTTCTAGCACTTAGCTGCACTGTTACCTTTCCTGTGGATCGTGCTATGTTGCTTTCAACCATCTCTCAGCTGTCTCTGTTGCATCTTCTAACAGGTACCACAGGCCAGAAAGTAGGTGATGCTGCTCTGGATTAAAAGCTTTATTTGTTGTTTTGATTCTTTTGACAGATGTTGAAAGGGTGTTGCCTAGATCAAAAGTGTAAATCTGGGTTTAAAGACAAATCATGAAAGTAGACTGAGAGAATAGCCCCAGTAGAGAATAAAAATTAAGAGTCCTTAAGATATTAAAAAGTATGCCCATAATTAAATCAGGCAATTCAGAAAGGTTGTATTTTATTTGTGTCAAACCCAGAAGGAGTTTTAATGCTAATTTCATACCTTGGGGATGTGAAATCATTATTTTTTGCCTTGTGTTGTATAGTGCATAGCTCTGAGATTCACAAGCTGATCTTGTAAGTTTGCCTGTGTGAGTGGTCATATTACATTTGGTACTGTTGATATATGAGCAAAGGTTGTAGCTCGAGGCTCTTAAATAATATACCACTTTGTTCTATCCATATGGAATGTCTGGTGAAGCCTAGCAGCAGTCAAATAAGATTAAGAAACGGAACAAAACACAATTGCCAAAGTTGCTACTATATGAGGATGTTCTGGACACTGGGCAGAAACTGTGGATGAAATTGTATGACACATGTAAAATAGATTTAATAACTTCTGCTCTTGTAAACCATATTGATAATCTGTTTTAAAAGCAAGCTGTGTGGAAATAGGAACTGACTCTCTGTGCACCGACAAGCTTTCTGTGAATTTTAGCTTATAGTGTGTCTAGTTAAGAGCACAAAACTTCCTTTATTTGATTGTTTTGATGGGTCTTTTCAGATTAAGCATCTCTTTTCATACTCATGCTTCTTGTATTAGTTTAAGTGCAGTTAGTAATGAAGAAATCTGTCTTGCAACTCGACAATTTCAGCATTTCAATGGCTGCTACTTTCAACAGCTTATCCACTGCTAAGTTCCAACATGCCCTAAACCAAAGTACAAAGTAAGATTTCATTGCTGTAAGAGAACTGCTGTGCTCTATTCATAGCTTTTTTATGAAAATGGGATCTGCTTTTTATTCTAGGACAGGCCTAGGAAGTGGAGCAGAAGTACCAATCTAGGAGGAAGAGAAAAGAGAAAAGGGCCACAGGACACCTCACAAACAGGCTGTGAAGCTTCCGAGAGACCCATGGACTGATGCTTTAGCTTATTTTCTTGATCACCTGGTTGAATTTTTCTGGTTTACCTGGTTGACTGGAACTGTTAATATGTATGTGGTGTAGGTTTCATGTGTGAATTTTGCTGGTCTTCTGTCTTCAGAGGCACTGAGAAAATATGTTGCAAAGTTCCATGGCCATCTTGGACATCAGAGGACTACAGTAGTCGTAGTCATAGTGCTCCTTAGTCTGAAGTTGAGGTAAGGTTTAGCTGCCTAGTTCTGCTTTTGTTTCTATTTAGAGCATTGAAGCTGGATGAGATCAGAAAGTGATTAAAAAACCGCACCATGCTGTGTTTCCTAGGTGAAGTAGACAGAATTTGCTGTGTTGTCTCCCAGTACTCAATTTTAAAAACTGCAGAAAACATGCTTTTGTCAGACTTGAAACCTAATGGGAATGTGCCAGTTCCCATTTAAAAGTCAGGACAATTTCGATTGAACAGGCACTCTGTTTTAACACTCCTAGAAAGGAAATATTGCTGAAAAGGGGAAATATTAGCTTCCCAGGCACATCATCAGTAAGTGGCAGAGCCCTGTTCTCCTAAGGTTTGTTTTAATAGATGTTGCTCCACTCAGTAACAAATCAAACCAACAACAGGTGCTGTCCAGCTTTGGTAAATGTGGACACAAGAGTTATAGGAATTATCCATGGGTAGAAAGGTCATACCAGTTGGTATAAGGTGGAAGAATGGAAGGAGAAGGTAGCTCTGTTACACTCCTGTGAACACCAGTACTACCTTTTAAAAAAATTCATTAGGTGAGGGGTTTCCTGAACTCTGAACATGTCAGAGCTGTTGAATTGTTTGTATTCTCTGTGGTGAGACAACAGATGAGCAGGGGTGGTACAGGAAGAAGCATTTGCTTTGAAGGAATACAGACAATGGTGTCAGAAAAAATAGGGCTCTGAAGATCCTTCAGAGTGAAGCTAGGTGGTGCAGTTGACTAGCACATGAGCTCTAGTCACCTGAGGACTGTTTAAAATGAAACCTAGTTTTATTAGCAGTTGCAAATAAAGTGGCCTCTCCTCAGGAAAAGTAGTGAATTATGGTAAGGAATTTGTATTATTAACCTGCTGCTTTTTTGTCTGACATACCCATGAGTTTTTATTTCTTCAAAAAGGAGGATGATGAGAAGTGCTAGAGTGTAGGTAGATATTAGAAGATATGTCTTCAGAAATACTTGTTAATTTTTTTTCTTCTCTATGGAAAGCAGACGTTATTAGACAAGCAATAATATGTTACTTATTAAAGGCTTTAAATAGTAATTTTCTTGTGTAAACATTACTAATTACCTGCAAGAAATGATGAACATGAGGATAGTTTTTCTAAGTAAAAAGGTCAGCTCAGGACAGGGCTCAGGATCCAGCTTCCAGCCCTGGTGCCTCAGACTTGACCAGCTCTGTTACCCTTCTTTTTGTTACACCTTCTCTATTCTTTAGCTTAGTCTATTTATTACCTCTTGGTCCCTCAGCACTTGAAAAATATAAGTCCTTGCCTAGCTGAAGTGCAGATACCAGTAGGCTTCTCTGTAACACTGATCTCTGCTTCTTGCTATTTCTGTTGTCCTAAAGCAATTTTGGTTTACTCTGTTTCAGTTGTAACCTTAAGAGTCATCTCTTAAGAGTGCAGGAGACAGCAGTTCCAGTGTGTCTGAAGTCAAGAAAGTGAGGCAGGCCAGCTGAGCTGAGCTGAGCAGGGATTTTCTGCTAGAATTTAGGTGGAAAAGGACAGTGTATGGGCATTGGAAACAAGGCTGGGTAACATGAGAGTACTATACAGATGCTGTTCACCACTGTTGGGAGAAAATTTTTGCAATCAAAGCTTGGTAAGAATTCAAACTGGCCAGCACTGAGAAGGATGATAATAAGGTTTTTAAAGATGTTAACAGCAAAAAGAGGATCAGAGTTAGCATTAGTTTGTTGCTTGACAAGGTCAGACATCTCACAAATAGGGAGGTAGACAAAATGGAAACATTTAATGCCTTTTTCACTGAGGTTTTCAACACTGGTGCTGGGCCCTGGGAGCTCCGGAGCCTGGTGTTGGAAGACCTTGACTGGGTGGATGATAAACTCGCAGCCAACCCTGAGCTTGTTTAAACCTTGCTGCACCAGCTGGACATGCATAAATCTGTGGCACCCAATTGGATTCATCCCCAGTACTGAAAGAGCTGGACAAAGCTACTGTGCGTTCTCTTTCAATTATTTTTCAATGGTCTTGGGAGTCCCGGCTAACTGGAAACTATCAAATATTGTCCCAGTTTTAAAGAAGGATAACAAGAAAGATTCTGCTAATTACGGGCCTGTAAGTTTCACCTCAGTGCCTGGTAAAATTTTGAGAAGGTTATTCCTGGAGGTACTGAAAAACACTTAAGAGACAATGCAAGTCATTGGCCACAGCCAGGGTTCATGAGGGGAAGGTCCAACTTTAATTTTCCTTTTATAACAAGGTCATACATCTAGTTGACCAAAGGAAGCCAATAGATGTGAGGTTTTTTGGTTTCAGTAAAGTTTCTGATACTTTCTGTAAGGACTTAAAGAGCACAGTTGCCTGTCTCAAACACTCTCCACCAGAAGGAACTTGACATAGATAAGACACCACAGCAGGAACTTAAGATAAGCACGGAAAGGAGGAATTTGCAACAGGAAGGTGCTAATTCCAGACCTGGCAGAGGCAAGATCTGATTTGTACATCCTGGTTAATGCATCCGGAAAAAAATTCCCACTGTGGCAAACTGTAAAGGAAGCAACTGCTCATACACACGCCACCCCAAATTATGGGAACAGCATCTGCAACCATTCCATGGATACCTGGAACTTGGACTGTATAAAGGTGGTACCTGTGGAAGAACGACTCCCAGGACCCCCATCACCAAGAAGCCCATGGTGAAGAAAGACCAATGGGCTGGTGCTGGATCCATGGGTGGTCTGCTTGACCTCTTTGTCTCCTTCTCTCCCTTCTCTTCACCTTTTCTATTTCTTTCTATCTCTCTATCTCACATTCACTGTTAAATAAAAATCTGTATTATAGACTTTAGCATATGGGCTCATTTGGACCTTAATTCAGGCAGAGGCATCTCTCACTAACTTCTCAGAATGTCCTTCTGGATAACCTGTGCAGCACACAGCTAGACAAGCCCATAATATATTGGGTGAGCAACTGGCTGATGTGTTGGGCTTATAGTAAATGGGGTGGTATCAAGCTGGTGGCTAATCATCAATGGATTTCCACAGGGTTCAGTTTTAGAGCAAGTATTACTTGAGCATTTTTATAAATCCAGATGCAAGAATTGAAAGTACATTAAGTAAGTTTGCTAATGATACTAGACTAGGAGGAGGTGTGGACTCCCTCAGTGGTAGAGAGGCCTTGCACAGAGATCTGGATAGAATAGAGAGCTGGGCAGTAACCAACCATATAAAATTCAATAAGAGCAAGTACTGGATTCTGCACCTGGGGTGGGGCAACCCCAGATGTACAGACAGACTGGGGAATGAGATGCTGGAGAGCAGTGCTGCGGAAAGGGACCTGGGGATCCAGCTCAATGGCAAGTGGAATATCAGTCAGCAGTGCCTTGGGAGCCAGGAGGGCCAACAGTGTCCTGGAGGGTGCCAGCTGGTTGAGGGAGGGGATTGTCCCTCTGCTCTGTGTTGATGTGGCCTCACCTCAAGTCCTGTGTGCAATTTTGGGTACCTCAATATAAGGAGGACATCAAAATGTTGGAGTATGTCCAGAGGAGGGTGACTAAGATGGTGAAAGACCTCAGAGGCAAGAGGAGCAGCTGAGGTCATTTGGCTTGTTCAGCTTGATGAAGAAAAGGCTGAGAGATGACCCCATCACAGTCTACAACTTCCTCAAGGGGGACAGCAGAGGCTGATCTCCTGTCTCTGGTGACCAGTGATAGGACATGAGGAAATGGAATGAAACTGTGTCAGGGGAGGTTCATATTGGACATTAGGAAAAGGTTCTTCACTGAGAGGGTGGTCAGTCACTGGAACAGGCTACCCAAGAAAGTGATCACAGGACCAAATCTGCCAGATTTGAAGGATGCTTTTATTCATATAGTTTACTTTTTGGTAGTCCAGGAAGGAGCAGGGTCTTGGACTTGATGACACTTTATGGGTCCCTTCCAATTCGAGATATTCTATAATTTTCTCTGTTGTCTTTTTCGTGCTAGTTCTATAAAGAGTTAGTAATTAGGTTTTCAAGAAGAGAAATGATCAGTTCTGTGTGCATTGCAAAGGAGCATTCCTGCTTTCAGTAGCTGCTATAAACAGCCAAAGAAGAGATGAGAAAGTTAAATAGTCTTGTTCTTGCTTGAGACTTTGCAATAGCGTGTACTGGTAGTGTTTGCAGTAATGTTAAAATAACAACAAAAAAAAGTTAAGTGCACAACTTTAAAGACTCCAGATCAATGCCACTGGATGTTTTCTTTTGGACCTAAACTCTGGCACAGCATCATTAGAAACTTGTTAAATTTAAAACAGGCTATTGCAGGACTTGGTGTAGTCACTAAAAAGGCTACCAGGGATATTAATGGCTCACTGGATCAGAGACAAGGAGAGGAAAATTATATCTAAAAATTTTAAAGGAAAGGAATCTTTAAACATAAAAAAAAAAAGTTAAAAAAATTTATATATGTTTTCATCTTAAATCCAGAACTGAATACTCATTTGCACCAAGTAATGTTGTTTAAAATCCATCCTTGTCTCCTTTTGTCCCTTGGGATGGATTTATTCCTAGTTCAGCATGCTGTTTAATTTATATATATAAATGGTCAAGATAACCTACAAGAACCCTGTATTCAGATAACAGTCAAATTCTTGGCATGTTACTACTTGTCTCTGCCAATCAAGATGCAATCCTTTCTTAAACAGGCTTTCCTAAGAAGCTGTGCCCTGCAGGTTCTGCTCAAATGAACACTCTAGTTGAGGCAGCAGACAGATGGAAAATCAAAATCAGTTCTTAGCTCCACTGCAACAGTTTTCTTTCAAAATGAGCTGTAGGAAAACTGTCTCTCTCATTGGGGACATTTTCTGTCAGTTTTTTATAGAATCATGGAGTTGTTTAGGTTGGAAAAGACTTTTAAGTTCATTGAATGCAACTGTTAACCTAACACTGTCAAGTGTGACAAAATAGCCACTTTCTCTTACTAAAGGAGAGTTAGTTGTTGAGAATGCTAGAAGTAAAAAATGGGGAGTATCTGGTGTAAATGAGAAATGAACAAAAGAGCCACCAGATCCAAAAAAGGAAAAAGAACACATTTACTTCATAGAAAATGTCAAGATAGCAGGCTAAAAAAAAAATAAAAATAATTGGGTGTGTACAAAATGTCTGTAGGAAAATAAAAAATTAGTCAGGTTAGGTGCCTTATGCTATTCCTCTCCCAATTTTCTGCTCTCAACTTTTCAATAAATGCTAAGTATACAAAATTTGAAATTGTTTTTAGCATAAACAAGAGTGGGAAAGATATTTGTGATTAATTTATTAGAACAAAACCCCAGGAAATCAACTGAACCAATTTTCTGACACTTATCATAAGAAATATTTCTAAACTTTGTGCACAAATGAAGATAAGTTGGTTCTCTACTGCTGTCGTTTTGCCAGGACTGCTCATAACTTCTTCATGATTTTGTCTCACACTTCAACTATATTTAATATGAGCTGTAAAGTACACATGATGGCTGTGCACCTTGTGAAATTATTGGAAGTTCTATTTTTCAGCTCTAGAACATTCCCATCAGTGGTGAAAGCTCAGGAAGGTTCAGCTTTTCTCTGTTGCCAGACTTCTGATGTGGATGTGTTCACAAAGGAGATAGTTTCTAATATTCAAGCCTTTCTCTGCAGTTGAAGAAAATGACTAGTACACGATGAAGGGAAATGACAGCTGAACATCTGTGTTGAGCACTCCTGATTTGCCCTCTTCCTCCACTGCTTCTGAATACTCATAAGCCTTGACCTCCATCACTCATTTTGCCACTTCACCTATAACACAATCACTTTGGCTTTTGATGAATACTCAAAATGACACCAACTCTCACCCTGTCATCTCAGAGAGCAGAGGCAATTTGACTCTTCAAAGTTGTCCTCTGCTCTTTTTTAAAAGGAAAGTTGAATAATGATCCCTATAGTTAGGGAAAACCACAAAGTGACATCTGCAGAACAGTAATTAAGAAAAAACGTGCTAACTATTTGGATGGAGGGAAGGCAATGCAGCTGTTTCTAACTAGCATTTCAGAAGCCTTTTCATTCCCTATGTTGGGATGGGAGAGAAGCAGCAGCTTATTACATAGAGAAAGTTTTTTGGCATTTATTTTGAAAAAATGTCTGTGCTGTCACTGTCATTTGTATGAATGTTACTACAATATGTCTCCATCTCCTTCTTATTTTGGATAACTTGTGTTTTTTATCTAGATTTGACAGCAGGAATGTGGTGAGGATGATCTTTCCCCTGAAGCAGTGACTGAGGATGGTAACTCTTTTCCCTACAGTTTTGCTGCATCAGCTGTATTATTCAAACTGGAGGAAGGAATCAGTATCCTTTTTACAAAAATGTTGTTTATATACTTTAAATTAGGAGACTGAACATGTGTTGAACGTGTAGTTTGTGAAAAACTAAGGTACTAGTCATGTTCCCTCTGACCGCAACCCAACCTTTTTCTCTGCATGATCAAAGTGGTCATTCATGCTCATTAACATGGCAGAGGAATCCTGATTGTAAGGACCCTAAGAAATAAATTTGTTTCTTTGGAAGAATAGAAGCTGGAAAGAGTCTTTTTCTCGCTAGACTTGAAACTGACTGACATATTGAAGTGAGAGAGAAAATTTCTACTAAGTGTTCAGCCTCTCAGTGTTCCCATTGCACTACGTATTCTCTGCTTGGCATTAGCTCTGTATTTTGTATACTTGGTGCCTTTCTCTATCTTCCAGCTTTTTTTTTTTTTTTTTGATTGTCTTTGTGCTGTCAAACTGGAAGCTGTATGAAGCATTGTGTAATGAAACAATAGATAAAAGCTTTTGTATTGATCTTGCCTGAGATGGCTCTGCAGCAAATTGTTCTGCAGTCTCCTGGAGTGCTCCCAGTGGCCTGTGGGGCAACCAGGATGTACATATTTACTGCTTAAGGGGGCCATAAAAGTTTGGGTTTGGTTTGCATTTACTGATGGAGAGAAGGTGCTGAGTAGCAGAGGCAGAACAAAATAGTATCTCTGAATTTGGAGCACCACCAAAAGGACCCCCTTGGTTTATATCAGGTGAAGACAAGTGCAGCATGGTGCTAAGCTCCAGCTCCAGGCTGGAGAGGTGCAGATTCTCACAGTGCTTCCTGCTTGCTGTGTTTGTTAAAATACATGCCTCTGTCTTTCCTTTTACTTACCAGTAGTCCGTGAATCCTGCTGCAGCTGGGCCTCTTTCTTACTCTGCAGAGTCCTGTTTGGCTAGATTGCAAGTAATTACCACCAAATACAGATAGGGGTGAATCTTACTGATGCACTGCTTCTGGAGGTGCCAAAATCAGAGGGACAAATCAGCTGTCTAGCCTTTGGTGTCAATCCCAGGCCTAACTGAAGTGTCATGTGAGAAGAGGCCTATTGGGGCAGGAAAAATGAATAGATTTTCCTAGAGAAGCTTGGTGAAAGCTCAGGGAATATCTACCTAAAGTTCATCAGGATTGAGCCAGGTGTAGAAAACAGTGCATATGCCAGATACATCTGGGGAGTGGAATCTAGCAGTTAGTCAACATAATTAGGTCCTGGTTGTTTATTGCCAGGGTTATTTTGTGTTTTCCACATATTTTTGTTGTTTAGTTATATCATGATTTAACCCTGTCCTAGTTAGAACAGCTGGGCCCAGTTCATCACTGGATGGGTGTAACCCAAAACTGTGTGTTCTATAGCCTTCCATGCCATTTCCCAGAAACTGTTGTCAAGAGACTATTTGCACCCTCTGCCCAGAGCAGCCTGACTCATCAGGCTACAAACTAGGTGTTAAGAGGCCTGTGAGATAGAAGGGTGTTTTTGTCCTCATGCCCATTAAGGAACCCCCGGCCCTGAGGGAGGTACTGAGCATTCCTGCCTGAACTGGAGGATATATAATCTTGGAGTCTTGGGACTTTTTTAACCACTCGTGGGATCCAGAGGGAGACTGCAGACCACCACTCTCAACCAGACTGCAATCACCACTCTCGACTGGACTGCAACCACCACTCTTGACCAGACTGCAACAGCACTCTCACCAACAGGTTTTTCCCTCTCCTTTTACTTTGGACTCAGAGGGGCCAAAGAACACCACTCTGTTCATGCCCCAGGGTGCTGGGTTATACATTTGGGTTTTGTGGGTTAAAACCAATTGTTTGTCTGTATAATCGTACTTACTGTATTATTTTATTAAATTGTTATTCTGATTTATAATCTCTCTTTTGAGTTGAGTTCATTTCCCTGCTGGCACCTTTAAACCAGCACAAACCCCATCTGCAAACAAGTACCACACAGCTGCTTGCTCACTCCCTGACCTGATGAGATGGAGAGGAGGATCAAATAAAGGTAAAATCTGTCCCCAGTTTATATACTGGATGTTCTATGCTGTGGAATATCCCTTTGACCACTTCAGGTCATCTGTCCTGGCCACGGTCCCTCCCAGCTTCTTGTGCACCTGCTCACTAGCAGAGCATGAGACACTGAACAGTTCTTCACTCAGGGTAAAAACTGCTCAGCAGCAGCCAAAACATCAATGTGTTATAAATGTTATTCTCATACTAAGTCCAAAACACAGCACTGTACAAGCTACTAAGACGAAAACAAACTCTCTCTCAGGTGAAATGGGGACAGGTTATAAGCCTTGTACATGATTTTTTATTTGCAAATAAAATATTTGCTTTTTTTATCCTTGCCAGAAGCTTCTGTTTCATTTGTTCTGCCTCTGACATGGATTGTATGCTCTTATATTAATCCAAAGACTTCAAAAGCAATTAAGTAATTTCTGATTTTGCACATCTTGAACAAGGTGGGTAGATAAAATGTTTAAGATTAGTAAAAAACCACTGATGTTGGCAAAGGAGAGGAAGTCTTGCATTACTGCCTTTACTTGATCCTTCTTCTTTCTCTGGATTTCAGCTGAGGCTCAAATAAGACCTGATTCTTCAAAGGGCTGTTTTTTCTCTGCTTTTTCCTGTGGGATACTGCTGTTTTTTTCTGCCCAGGATGTTCCCAGACTTTATGCAACTTTTAAAGACAGAATCGGCTGTTTTAAATCACACAGCTCGACCTCCTGTACAACATAGACCGTTAAATCTGACCTTGAACAGAAGACGTTCATAAACCTACCTTATACCAAAGGCTTATCATGCTGTTTGAGACAGTAGCTGTGTTTCCTTCAGAGTCTAGTAATTTTCCATAAAGGCTCTGGTTTGTAAGTTGGAGTCAATTTGCAGATTTTCTCCGGTCGAAGGCTAAAGATTACACAAGAACAAAAGTCCCTTTCCGCCCTGCCCCTTCAGCCTGTGGTATGCAGTGGGCAGCAGCACACACGATGGGAGGCAGGTCTGCCCTTCTGCAGATGCAGTAATTGCTCAGACAGTTCCTGACCAGGCTTGCAGGGACCTACAAAAAGGGACCTACAGGATGTCTCTTATGGCAGATCATTAATTTCTTGCCTCTGTCACTTTGCCATCCTCCTCAGTTATGGTTTACAGATAGTCAAGGACTCTCATAAAGGGATTTCTGCTGAACTTTTTAAGTATTAATACAACTACAGTATTGTAATTGAGAAGAAAATAGCTACATTTATTTTAAGAATTTATTTTGACTGTAGGTAAGCAGAATACTTATGTCTAAGAGTAAACTCAGTATTTTTGGAGCAAGAAGAAGTGTGGCAAAGTAAGTTTGTATTTAGTCAACATAAATTTGGGGTCAGAAATTTTTGAGAACTACAGCTTTACTCTATGAGTTGAGATGCCAAAAAGGCATATTTGGAGAAAAAAGAAAAAGTGGACACCAGAATTTTTGTGTAACCCAGGGCATCTTGCAATCCATAGGAAAAAAAGAGATTAATTTGAACAAATTTCATGTTTAACAAATTAGGAAAAATAAGGATAAAGCTGGGTATCATAACCTAAATTTGACCCTATTCTTATTGACATCTATAGCAAAAAAAGGTCTGTACTTGGGTTTTGCAATGCCAATTTCTTCATGAAGCCTTCAAATGGCACCTTTATTTCTTACCCTACTTTGGGTTTTTTGTTATTTTCTACTGCCATTATTTTTAGTCACAGTGATGTAGGTAAAATTCCCCCTGACAGGATTCCCCATGGCAACTGCAGGAAAAAAATAGTCACAAAGCTCCAGAATGGGGCCAGAATCTGAACTTTATTGGCAGGAAAGCCATAAATATGAGCCTTCCAATGTACTTCTAAATGATGAAAAAAATTGGGGAGAATAAGCTTTAGCAAGCATTTTAAGAGGCAAAGCACTTTACCAATATGCTGAAGTGAACTTCCCTTAAAGAGCCTTGCTGTCAAGGTCATTATTCCTTGGTTAAACTGACAGAAAGGTAATTTAATTTTCTGGCTGCACCCTTGCTTTTGGCAGAGACTTGTGAGGCTATTCAGTATTAGTTATAGCTATGTTCAGTGTCTGAGCAAGCTGAAAAGTTCAGGTATGTCCACTTTGGAGAAATTATTTTGGAACTAACCTAATTTGTCTGGCTTTTAAATGTGTATTATTTTTTTATCTTCTGCTTACATTCAGCACAAGATAGCAATGACATTTAATTTTACAGGTCTCTGAACACATCTTCAAAAATCTGTTTGTTTTTTTTTTTAATGTATTTAGAAAATATGTACTGAATTAGTCTTTATTTTGTATTTCTATCTTGTAAAATTACTCTGAAGGTGAACAGGATATAACTGGATTGGTGGTGTGGTCTCACAGAAAGAAACACTCCGTAATAGTTGCAATAATAAGGTTTTTTCTGGGGAGAACCTTATCTACCTTATCTAAAAATGAGATCTATATCTTGATTCTTACGTATCTCAGAGCCAAAAAAATATCTGAGAAAGAAAATATCCATTGGACTATTTGCAGTTGTGGTAAATATTCAATTGAATTCTGATATGTACCAGCCTAGTTTTAAAATATGACATGGAATCAAGACACTCTAATTCCAGTGAATAAGTCTCACTACTGGGAAAGTTTTCTGACAATGTCTAAATTTTCTTTTTCGTAATATTTTACTCATTGATTTAATTCCAGTTATATCTGATATTGCTGAAATAAATTGATCTGAGATAGTGCAGGCTGAAAGCCTAACTTTCCTTACCTAAAGCGATCCTTGTACTTAATTATTGACCAGCTAATCAGTCTGTAAAAACCTTCTTGCATTTCATTAGAAAGTTCTTTTCAGCTTCCTTAGGAAGTGTTTCCAACGTAAATAACAAAAAGTATTGTTCCCCACTTAAATTTTCTCTTTTTCTTTCCATCAGCCTTCTGTTTTCAAGTTCTAATGTAATTTCTGGAAGCTCCTGTGAGCACATGCAATCACTAGGTGGTGATGTTCTGCCAAGAAAAGCTTAAAATGGGGGAACTACAGAATCATGAATAAAAGACAAAAAAGGCCTGAGAACACAGAGATTACTGGTTTTTAATTATTGTACATTTTTCTTTACAGTTTTGCAGAAGTTGCAAGTTTGGAAAAAAATCCTCTTTCTGGTTGATTTATTTTAATCTAACAAATTATTTGCTATGGACCTTAACTTGAATAATGGACCTTGTATGTGACTAATTACATCTTCCATCACCAGTCAGTTAACACTACTGCTGTAAAGACCTTGGGAAGGTTGTTGGCACCTGATACTGCATTGTCAAAGCTGGTATCTAAAAATACACTTGCAGTCAATATACGGAAGGGATTAAATAAAGTGCTGAGGTTGACATGTAGTTATGCTAAATTTCTGTTTTGATAAATGTATTTTCTCTCTCTTATGCTTTCTTGATCTATAAGGAGGTACAGAAGTGTTTCCCAAACCCAGGATGGTCTCCTCCATTAAATAACAGGATAGTTGTTTATATCACAGGGAATGGTGTGCAGAGGACTTGGACTTTCAGAAGAATCCTCTCTTTATGATTTTGAAATATTCTCCTGAGTTCACAGCAACCTGTCTAGAAGTTCCTACATGTCTTTTGGGAATTGTGTGTGTGCCAAATGGTACACCAAAATTTTCCCCCCAGATCTGGTTCCTGACAATTGCATTCTAAAACTAGTTTCTGGGGTCTCACTAAATAAAACCAAAAAATAACTCACTTCTGTCTTCTCTGCACCTAAAAAATGCTTTCTAAGAAGGCCTTATTAAGGACAGTGAATAATAAATGTTCAAAGACTGATGCAGACATGTGGCTGTCCATTAACCTCACAAACAATGGAGTCAGTTTTGAAATGCAGACAATAGAGAAGGGAGAGGGAAAGACATTGGGACAGGTCCATGCAAAGAGTTTTTTCAAGTCTAGTGATGTTTGTGAGGGTTGTGGGGTAAAAAATAAAATAATCAGCATTTTTACACCAGCAGAGTAAATGCCTCGTGCAAACACAACTCATTTTGACAAACAAGTCAATACAGTTTATTTCGTTTGTGGCAGTAGTAATAAGCTGTGTCAGCACAAGCAGCCTTGCTGGGTAAGCTGTATCTGTCCTGTGAGGGCTCATTAACTTTCTTTTCTGCAGACCAGGCCTTATAGAGAAGCTTCTTGCTTACTTACTGGCAACAATCAAAACACTGCGAGAAACTTCAAATTTCATCTGACCAATAAGTTCTACATTCATCCTTTTTAAATGTCCTGACTACTCCAGCATGGCTGAGGGTACTAATGACACCCTCTGATATGGAGGTGGCTTTTGGGCAAAAATCAAACTACTCCATTTTAGTTTGCTTTTTTCCCAGCAGGAAAGATGCACCCTGTGAGAAGCTCTGCAGCTCTTCCTGCCCCATCTGAAGGCTTTTCTCTCTGGCTTATGCTGTGTCGAATCAGGCTGAAAAGGGAAGATTTTTTCAGAGTGGAAAATACCAAGATTCTATTACTAATCATAACTGGAAGACAAGAGGGCTACAAGAGAGGCAAACGCATCCCATCACTATAATATTGAAACTTTAAGAAACTGGAGAACTGGCAGGACACTGTGGAATGAGATTATGGGTCAACTATAAATATGCCTGTGTTTATTATGCTACTTTTTATTTACATGCTCTCATTTTACAGCCAAGTATAGAGTTGTATCAAATGAGAGGTGGAAGCTTGTCTCTTAGCTTACCTGGATTATTTATCAGGTCCAGCGGATAAGTCCCTAATGTTGGTGGTGAGAGGAGCTTTTAGAAGGAGTTTGTGGTTATCCAGCACATTTTTTTATTTAACCAGAAATCATATTAATAAGAAAGTGAAAGAGTACTTTTTATGCATTCCTCTTGCAAGTAAACATTTTAAGTCCACAGGCTGCTGGCATAAAGTCCATTGGAAAACATTTGAAACCTCCTCATTCATAAGGAAAATATCATACATTTTCTGAAAAAATAGGATTTCAGCTATGCTTTCCATATCAAACATTAGGATTTCGTTGAAATAACAGGATTCATTTTTATATATAAAAATTGCACTTCCTCTGCAACTGTCTGAATTCTGTAATAACATTTTAGTTTTACAGATTTTTAATGCTGCAACTTAGTAACCCTGCAGATTCCACATCTGAAATAGATGCAGATCATCTGTAATCATGATAATGTTTTAGGTTAATTTTGTTTACCCTTGACAGAAAGCTAATTTTCTATTTATTTAATTATGCCACACTTTTTTATTTATTTGTTTATTTATTTATTTATTTATTTTTTCCTTTATTTATTTTATTTTCATTATGCAATTTAAGCTTTGAGGCTCCTGCTTGTATCCTCAGTAAAGTAGCTCTGCTTCTCTCATATCCTAGCATGGTAGGTCTCAATAATAACCATATTGTTTGGGTTTTATTCAAAAGTAATAAAATGACGAATCCTGTTAACTCTGTTGGTAATGCATTCAAAATGGCATTCATGTTATCAAAATTTAACTGATCCTATTTTTGAATGAGAGGAGATTTTGGACATTCACTTCAGGATTGAAAACAGCCATAGACAGCACTGTAATGCCAGGCTTATGTGCAGGTAACTGCTTTTGGCTGTCTCTTTAGGCTACACTGGGTAAAACTGCTGCCAAAAAATCAGTCATAAAGCTCTTTTTCTCCTCCTGTGGGAACAGTGGGGTAAGCATAACAGTTATTTTACTTACTTTTTCTAGTTTGGAAGCTTTTCATTCATGAAAGCCCCTAGTAATGTCTGTGCAGTGAAGCCATTCTGGTAGTGCCAATCCCAGTGAAGCCACCGTGGGGAGCTTGTGGCTGCAGGGTGGTCCCCTGGAATGCCTGGTTGCACAAGCAGACCAGTGCCTACAGCAGAGCTCACCTTCTGCAGCAGGATAGTGAAACCAGCATCAAATCCTTTATCTTGTCAAAACCCACAAATACAATGAGAAGGTAGCATAGGCTCTTCGCTCACTGGGAACAGAAACCTTGTACTAACAGTTTACAGTGGCTGGATTTTGCCTTTGAGAAGGGCACTTTCTTTGGGTCCAGGATGGATACAACTCTTAATTTCATGCCATTTTGTTAGTGCTGTCAGATGGTTGTACCCCTCTGGCCTTTGATACTGCAGAGCTTTGAACTAGTGATACAAAGGCAAAGGGTTCTGCACATGAGAAACTAGTGCTGTGCCTGTGAGCTACTTGCTACTTCCTTGAAGTTCTCAATAGCCTGCTATAGTTTGCACATCTAATCAAGGTAATTAATAGTGGAGTTTTAAGGGTTATGGATATGCAGAAAACATACATGGAGAAGAGTAAAGATTACTTATCTGTAATGAGATAGTGTTTTGTAAGTTTTTTTTAATAAGCTAATAAAGCATTTTACAATGGTAGAGAAATATTGGCAAGATCATGGGCTACATCTCATGTTTTTTTCCCCTCAATTTATTGAGGAAAAAGGCTTCTAGTTTTATTCCTTTAGCTGCAAGTTTAAGTTCTGTATTACCCATTGGCCAGTAGGTAACAGTGAAGGTAGGTGATAGTGAAGGGCTTTTAGCCAGGAGAACTATGGACAGCCTTCATGACAAGTATTGTGGAGGAAAATGTTCAACTGGAGCAAATTGGTTTTTTAAGTAAAGTGTCCCAAGTCTCTACTTACTGTAGAATAAGTTTTGTTGGAGGTCTGGAACAGAGAGAAGTGTTAAATATTTTGTGTATATTGTTATAAAATTGAAAAATGACTATTGTCTTGGCCCTCCATAGCCACGTCATGGGAGATAGTCCTGTAGGGCTTTTGCTTCCTGATAGTTGCACATGACTGATGCTGATGAGACTTCTTTCCACACTGAATTAGTCCTGTGAAGGTGATGTTTTGCAATTAGAAGTTGTGCCTGTGATGCTGCAGTGATTAAACCCGTATTGACCGTACACCATCTCTCTTTCATCCTGTGTTTACCTCCATAGGGAGCTGGTGGCCAGCCCTTCCCAGACTAGGCAATAGTGAAGCAGTTCTTTCAGGATGCTCTGCTGTCCAGAGGTGCTGCTCTGCTAAAAAAAAAAGAAAAAGCGATCAGGGTCTGGATTCCCTAACTGTCTTCCAAAGTGTATTAAATGTTCCAGAAAAATTTCTATGAATCCCTCCCTAGTCCCACCTCTAGTAGATGTGACCTAACAGATTTTTTTGTTGTCTGCTTCAATGTATTTGCAGAATATTCTTTGTTTGTGTGTTCTGATGTGTACTTATAGCCAACAAAAATAAACAATTGGACTAAGCTGCATCATAGTGTTTGGTATGGAGACCAAATAAAGTCAATCTCCTTTTGCAATATTTAATAACTCTTACTGGGTTTTACTTTGGAAGTCTCAAAAGCTTCATCTCAGTAAACTGTAAACTATCAGGGGTGTGTGTTCTGCTTCACTTGCTGTTTATGAGATACTGCTGTTACCAAAGCTGGTGTCACATTTCCTTTGTGTCCAGTGCATTAATCTTGTGACTTAATAGTAAAATTTGGAATCAAGATGGCATTAAAAATAGAGAAATGTAATGGAACCGTGCTTGTATGTTTAGTATTCAAGTGCAGAGTCAGCTTTTGACCTTCTCATTGTATTGGCATACATTTCTTCCCTCACTTCTGTGCTAATTACTAGTGATCTGAAGGATCCCAACCATGTGTTTTCTCATATCTCCAGTCTAAATCACATTCGGGAGGAACCCACAAAGCTGTGTGCCCACAACAACAGACTGCAGTGTTTTTTTCCATATGAGGAGGAAATAAAACAAAACCGAGTACTTGCTTCCTTCTGTGTGCGTGTGCCAGGACATGGGGCAGATTTTCATAATCGTCACAAGGGAACATGAAGGGACCAAAAGACAATATGGTTTGCCTTGTCATTGTAGCTGTGGAACTACTGTAGCTGGTGCAGCAGGATGGGAGGTGAAAGATGGCTCCCAAAATACGAGTGTGATCTTAGGAACTGCGTGGATATTAGGTTACTGGCACATGCCTTTTTCCCACCTTGGAAGGACTGACTCAAACATCAGATTTTCATGGAGGCAAATAGACAGAAAAGAGCATGAAAGAGAAAGGGCAGGGACAGAGAACTGAGTTGGAGGGGAAGGTGGGATCGAGATGTGGCTACTGCAGGAATTCATAGGAGAATTTTTATGCAGGTTTTTTGGCAGTGAGGATGGGAAGCTTATGGCTAGCAGCATTCTTGTAACCTGAAAAGCTTTTGGATTTAGTAACTGGAGGCTTTTTAATTGTTTTCTCAGTGCGGGTAGGTACCTTTGTGGCCCATAAGTATTTCCCCAAAGCATAAGCTTTCATAAGCTTTCAGCTTCACTGGGACTTCTTGTCCCCTGTGATAACACCATGCAAAGCTGGAAGGTAAGAGCACAGTCCCAGCATCTCCCTGTGCCCCTTCTCTTGGAGAATTTATAAACAAAGCAACTGACATGTAGAGAAGAGAATGGCAGGACATCAGATTGCTTTTCCTGATGCCTGGCTCTTTGAGGCAGATTCCAATTTAAGTGATTATTATATATGTCTGCAGTGTAATTGGCATTTCTTCTGAATCCTCAGGAGTTACAAGTCATAATAAATGTGAGTGACAGAGCTGAATTATGAAAGAAGCCAGAAATATTTCACAGGGATGTCAGGGAATATTTTTTTAAATATAAGATATGTTTTGCGTAGGAGACTGAAAATACTTTTTCTTTATTATTTAGGATAATAAACTCCCTTCATGCTTAAATGCATT
Source organism: Manacus vitellinus (assembly GCF_001715985.3). Taxonomy (NCBI): domain Eukaryota; kingdom Metazoa; phylum Chordata; class Aves; order Passeriformes; family Pipridae; genus Manacus; species Manacus vitellinus. The sequence continues at coordinate 8,196,219 of NW_021940917.1, read as the reverse complement.
GCTTTATGACCAGCATTTGCACACAGATAGCTCAAAAATTATTCATAGGAATAAAAAAATCATATAAGCATTCATATATTCATGAGCCTCTTGTTTGGGTGATTCCCTCTGCCTCCCCCCCTTCTTTCAGTCTGTGGCTGATGAGGCTGTTCAAGGTTTTATAGTGCAGAGAACAGTATTACCAAGAAACAGACATTTGATGAGAGGTTGCCTGGGAAACCCTGTGCCCATTGATTTTCATTTTACTGCATTATGCACTTGTAGGTGCAACTATTTACAATTTTAAAAAGACCCCCAAATTCTTCCTGTGGAATCAGTGAAGTGATGAATTACCTTTTATTTTCTAGAGAATCCAATCTTAGTTTCTCATTTGATTTTTGATCATCTCTAACTACAGGGGTGTTTAGGATATGTGTGGGTGAGGTGGTGGAGTGATGGGGATTTTTTTTCTTAAATTTCTTGCAGCAGTAGAAATTCTACTTGAGAAAGCAGTATGGAAATGCATCGGTGACTGCTTTGAATGCAGCTCACGTACAACATAGTCTGCCTGCCAACGGAAAAACCCCACCAGCTCTCAAGAGAGCCCTGCTCTGATCAGTCTGAGTAGATTATTCCTTCAGCTTTAATAATTCAAACTCCCTGTCTGCCTTACAGGGAGTTTTCCTCTCTCCTGGAAGACACATGATGCTGACTAGGGAGATCCCCAGTCTGCTGCTGCTCGTGTTTTTAATGATAACTGTGTTCTTGGCACTATCTTCTCAAGGAAAAAAAATGTAATTTTATAATTTTCTTTTTAGTAGGAAAATATGTATGGCATCTAAAAGATTTACGTGAACTTTCACTCCTGAGTTACTTGGGATTTTTTTTTCCCAAGCAAGAAGAAAAACACAGATTTGATTATTTAACTTATCCTAACAGTAAAAGACTAATGAAAATCATGATTAACCTGTTTCACCTGACTTAGTACCCTGGACATCCTAATATACACTGTGTGCCCAAAGTATTTTCTTGATGGAAGATTTGATGCTAGAGTGCTTAAAAAGAAATAAATGAAATCCTGACTCCATGTTGTGCATATCCTCTATGCAGTTTGCACGTGTCTCTGCAGTGGTGACGAGAATACTTTGCTGAGTTTATTGCTGCAAGGTTTCAGCTCTTACAGCCCAAGTGTGAATTGTGAAATCCCAGGAAGTCCTGCAGTCTTATCAATAACATCCGTCCTTCTTGTGTTGGGATGGGGCTCCCCAGTAGGTTCCTGATCTGAAACGAGCCTGGCTGAGATGTGAGAGGTCAGTCAATGAGCCTGTGAGAAGAGGCCATTAGTCATGGCCACAGCATCCTTCCCTCTAGAAGGAAATTAAGTCTGTGGCACAAATATGATTGAGGTAGGAAAAAGAGTAGTGGTAGTGGTGGTGGAGAAGCTTTTCTTCCAGTCCAACTGATTTTGGCAGCTCAGTGCACTGTTGGAACAGCCACAAAGGGATGAGGTTTCCCAGAGCTTGAGTGCAGCATTGGTGCGCTGCTTCTTGCTGCAGCTCAGGCACACTTTGTGGGGGCTGTTGTCACCTGACCACAGGAGAGGTGGTTGAATATGAGCACAACCCTTATGTGTTAACACTGGGGCTTGAATGTGTGGGGCAGGAGGGAAAAATGCACCCTGACTTTGTTCGTCTCCCTCATGGAGCAGCAGCGTAGCCCAAACTGCAGAGCAGTTTTGGGTGATGGGGCAGGGAAATGGGGTCAGCTGAGGTTTGAGCAGAGCCTGGTTTCTGCAGGTTTTATGCTTCTCTGTGCTGCCTTGCAACTGCAACACTCTCTCGTGCCAGTCAGGGCTCTGGTACATCATCCTCCTGACTACACACCCTTGAAAATTTTCCACCTGGAGTGAGGGCAGCAACGTGAATTCAGAGCAATGAATTGCTTTTCTTAGTTGCTTTTCACATAAGCAGTGGGAGTGGTACTCGGACCATCAGGAGACCACAGGCCAGTGTGGCGGCTGAAAGATGCCGCAACACAGTGTGAGAAGGGGCCATTCCAGAAATGAGGACAGCTATCTTCGTCCTCTTTGCAGAGCCAAGCTGTCGATGGGGTCATACGGTGCACCAGTAGGTGCAGTACGTCAAAAGGAGAACAGGGAGTTTCTTTCTCTTTTTTTTTTTTTTTTTTCTCTCGTTTCTTTCTCCTCCACCTTTTCTTCCCTGTAAAAACTGCACTTGTGCTCAAGCACTCTATTTCCTTTCTGTTTGAGGGTGAAGAGAATCAAACCCCGACTTTTCTCCTGTAATAGTTACTTTTATACCAGATAAATGGTAAATGCAAGACATTCATGTTTTAAAAAGGTAATAGCATAGAATACAAACACCACTGTCAAAATCACTTCTCTTACTATGCACAAATTTACATTCAAGGTTACACTGCTCCAAATACTTCACTGAAAGAAGTGATACTTATGTTGTTTAAAGTCCTTGTTTGCACACAGCTGTTATTTTGATTTATTCTTTTTTTTTTACATAATTTTTCTGCAATAAATGCTTATTTTGTTTCCTTTTGGCAGTAATGCAATGCTAAGACTTGATTTCTGTATAAATATATTACATATTCCCGGAGAATTTCAAAACGGTACCAACATTGCTTAAGCACAGAAATTCATTTAGTAAGACAGATTTATTGGAGGAGAAGTACTGAATTAGCTGACATGATATATAACCCCCTGTTTGATATTGCCTTCTGCCCTCTCAGCTTTACAATATTAAGCAGATTAGCTTGACCATGCAGCAAGCTGTGCCTGCAATTTCCTCTTTTATGGAGAGGTTAAATGAAACACAACAGAACACTTGTGCTGACTGTGCTAATAGAGCATATCTGTCTGGAGAAGACAGAAATCTCTTCATTCCCATTCCCATACTCTACTCCAATGGTGGCACACTCTTGTTGAGTGTCATAGCTGTCAGATGCTGTTTTCCATGAAAGAAAAAACAGCTATAGGATAATTTTTAATAAGGAATTCCAGGTATCCCCTGCCAAGAATATGTATGGGTTTATCCTGAATCCAGCTCTCCCAGCCTCGAGGAGAGACTGGAAATGTGAATTGTAATAATTTCAAAATCTCTTACATGTTCATTTCACCTCTGTCGGTGATGCTGTTTTCCTGATTGCAATGTGGAATTGAGTTCAATTGTTCGGTGCCATGGACCACAAAAAGTCACCCTGAAATTCCATTCCATGGCTTAAGCAAAATCACTTGAGAAACTGAGGAGAAAAAGTGTATGGCAAAATTCCCTTCTCCTGCATGGGGAGAAGACTTAGTATAGCTAACCATATCTTTATATGTGTATATATATAAAGATATAAGTTTTCAATTTACATTTCCAATTAAGTATATTACTCTCTAGTGTATTAGTACTTAAAATGTAATTAGGTTATTGTAATCTGTTTCTATTTGAACTTTGGAATGTTCTGCTTTCTCTTACTAAAGTGTATGTGGTTAGATTTTGTTTCATTTAATACTCTTGTGGTCTGATTCCTCCAGAGCAATGTCACTTTCATTTCCATATCTCCTATCAGAAGAAACAATATACTGCTATGGGCAAAAAATGTTGGCCAAGAACCCAAATGGTAGCGAAAAGTAGAGGACTTAAAAATACTGAGCTTTGAAAGACACAGAAAAGATAGTTGGAGATGAGATATATGGGGACACAATAAATAGTCAAGATAAGAGTACAAGGGTAGGTATTTCCTCAGTGCTCGGTCATTTTTCCTCAGTATAAGGGCTGAACCACTTCTGATGTTCCTGAGATAGATAGTGGCTTAGACATTCATCAGGTCTTGCTATTTTATCCTACACTGACAGTCTGCGTTGAATTTAGGGCCCAACAAGCCTAAGTTTTCCTTGTATGTGTATGCCAATATATGTATAACCTGAACTGGGACATCATACTGTAACTTGGAGAAACTTTTCTGCATCTGAAATTGAGATTTCAGATGGTCTTTGCTACTACTGCTGAAGTTACACCAGAAATTAAAATGAAGTCTTTCATAGCTCTGAAAATTAGTTGCTGAGATACCAGGAATCCAGGCCCACCTAAAAATAGGTGTATCTAATAATCCTCTCTGACTGCAAACTGCCTGCAATTGTATTTTGTGCTAAGATTTGGAGCTTTTAGGTGAAATAATACGTATCCAATAAAAACAGACAGCAAACATTTGTACAAATTGGCTACTGCCATTTTCTACCTCTTATGGTCCTCAGCCCTACCACCTTCTTTTGCCACCACTCAATCACTCCGAAGCACACTTCAACATGTGCTAGTGAAGATGGCCAAAAAGATATCCAAAGTCAGTTAGAGGTGTCTTTCTCTTAGCATAGGTCCCATTGTCTTGGGCAACCTCCCACTCTGAGCAGTTGGTGTCAGAGCTTCCTAAAAGTGCAAATTGCCAAAGGTTGGTCCTTCCAGTGCATCTCCCTTTTGCATACCCCATGAAAGCCACCAGGGCTTTCACACTGCTGCTGAGGATAACCCCATTGTTTTTCAGACCAGTTTTACCCTGTTGAGATTAGTTTCCATCCCTTTACCTGGCCCCCATCTTTACCTCCTTATGCTCTTCATGTTCTTGCTGTCCTCTCTTTCAACCTTCAGTGGTGGGAGATTAATACTTTCTTCCAGGTAGCAAAGTGAATTTGTTCACTTTCCAATAGCCTCCAGAGGCCTATTGGTCCTTAGACTCTTAAACTATAAGCTAGACTGCAGAAATAGACTTTGCAAAACCCAGAAGACTAATGATCCATCAGCCTGACTGTGAAGCCGGTCAAGCCTCAGTACTCATTAGCTGCTCTTCATTTTTAAAAGAATGATAGCACTGTGCCAGCTCAGTTATGTCTAAGATGGTGTCTGTTTAAAGGCCAAAACCTAAATTCTTGAAAATCCACATGATGATCCAGATTGTCTCCAAATTTGCTGTTTCTCTGGGGACAGAGGCAGTTATTGAGATTTGGATACTCTGAAGCTTGCAGCCTGCCCAGAACAAGGTCTCTGCAACCTTCTAGCTCCTCTTGCTTTGTGGGAATGTTGGAGGCTGAAACTTCGGTTGACTTTTCTTCAAGAGGATCTGTGTTACTGGAGATTTACCTGGTATCTGGTGCCTTTTGGCAGAAACACACAGTGTTAAATGTAATTAAGGATGAAATTTGTAAGACCGTATCCCAGTGGACTGGGAGACTAGAACGGATGTGTGCAGAAAAATTAAGTCAACATAAGGTTTTGTTGACAGCATCTTTATGCAGACATAATCATCTCCAGGCAACTTATCTGCAATCACAAAATCTCAGATGTATTTGTGCTTAATGAATTTAAAAATTACATTAACAACTTTCTGTAAAGGTATGCAGTGAACTGCCCCAACTGAGACCAGTACTGTAGAGCAGTTGAGAACTCCAACATGCTCTACAATCTGCAGGCTCGTCCTGATAATATGTTAGATGGAAATGGGCACTGTAAGTAACTCCACACCTGAATGGTGCAGGTGGTTGTCGTGGCCTGTCCTTTTGTACTGCATGTGACACATAATCCCAGAAGCAGTAGTCCATTACCCAGCTCTTTGTGACTCAGCAAAGAAAGAAGCATGACTATTTACAGCTCTCCCAACTAGTTCCATGCTATTTGCAAATCCTGCTCCCAGGAGTTTTTCTTTTTATGTGACAAATGAGTGGAAGGCAAGAGGTGAGGCTGATATAAATTCTGCTTTGTGTCTTTCTCTTTTCTAAGTAAGCCAACTGACATCATGACTCTTTCTTTCATCAGTTGAGGAACCTCCCATCCCACAGTAGTGATAAATAAAAGGAAGACATCTTTTCACCATTGTTATCTTTCTCATAAGGGTAGATGAAAGAATAGTATTTGCTTTAATACATTCCTTAATCTAAGCAGGGACTTCAAAGAGACTGCATCTATTACTGGTATAAAATTCAGAAAACAGTATAAATCAGATACATCTCAGTTTGCAACTGCTGCAGCATCATACTAAATTTGTGAGAGGACTGTAAAATAGTGAATATTCACACCAAATGCAAAGCACAGTCACTCTGGTTACTACAGCTCCTTCTCTCCTGATTGTGATTATAATTTTCTTTTTCTTTTTTCCCTCATGTCAACTGCAATGGTAACAAAAATAAAGTGTCAGTTAAATTGTGGAGGGAAAGTCATCTATAACAGACATTCAGAGCAAGAATCAACTCGACTGATAATGTTCTTGTGCTGATAGAGGCAATGCAAACCCATCTGCAATGAAGATGAGAAATGTGAGTGAGAAGTGGTGCATTCCCTGTGTTGTGTGAACAGCTTGAAACAAGACAAATTGTATAAGAGCAACTGACTATGTGAAGCGAAAACACTTTGGGGCTTGGGAACAGCTGCTATTGCCAGCTTAGCTGGTAATACACATCTTGCTTATTAAAAGAGACTTTTCTTGGAGCCCATCACAAACAAGAGAGGTGCCCTCTGGAACCTCAGCTAAGTTATGAGGTGGATACAAAAAATACAACCTCTTTTTCTTTCCCTTCTAGGTAGTGCTGTACTTCAGAGTTTGAGTTATGCTAGTGTTTGGCTAACATAACTCATACAAATTTCATACAAATAGTTCATATTGACATGTGATCAGAAGTGTGTTTCAATGTGTCTTTTTTTTCCCTTTGGTATTTTCCTGTTTTTACAGTCATGAGAGTCTATGACCTTAATAGCCTGCACCTTAATTCTGTTCCGGAAGACAAGAACTTGATTTTCTTTTCTTAGCTATTACTTTCAAATTTCACAAGATGTCTTCCACATTGTATGCTCATCAAATCAGTTAACTACCTGTTAATCCTTCTTGTTGTCATTCATGTACCCTTTTTTTCCAGCAGCCATTTATGCTCTAGGCTCAAGGAATCCTAATCTATTTATCTTCCTCCAAGAGCCAGCAACACTGTTCAGCCACACCCCCTTTGCTGTACCCCTTCAAATTCTGCAACAGCCCTCTGAAAAGCAGATCTCCTTTTCTGTTTTGTTTTTTTTTTTTTTTTTTGCAATTAGATTGTATGAGGATTTTTAATTAGATGAAGCTGCACAGAAGATCTATATGTAGCAGAGTCCTATTTCCTACTCTGTTCTTGATTTCTCCCCTAACATTTCTTACTGTCCTATTTGTCTTTTTTACACCTGTTAAGTAGTAATCTTATGTTAACATAGAACTGCCCCAAATGCTCTCAGCTTCATCCTGAGATATAATGGCTAAGTTAAAGCCCATAATTGCATATGTGTATCATCAGGAGTCTCCCTTCTTCCCACCCAAGGTAGTTTGCATTTATTGATGCAGAATTTCACCCATCATTTTATTACTATTAAATCTACTTGAGATGGTGATACCCACCTTTCAAACCAGCATGGTGCTATTTCTAGGAAGCATGGATATGGTTCAGATCTTGTTTAGGGGAAGAAACTATTTGTGGCTAATCCAAACCCTGGGAGAAGCACTGTGGCTGCTCAAATTCCAACAACAGACACTGCTTCTACTCAAACCCTCATGACAAGTAATGTGTACTCAAACCCCAGCAACAGGTACTAGAGCTTCTCATACCCCAGTGATGGGTGATGAAGCTGAATCTGAGAACAAACCCAGAACTGTATCAGTTGCCCCTTTACTTATGAAGAAATGGACAGGAAAGGCAGCTTGTTTACTAAAGGAGGACAAAACAGGGACATCACAAGGACAGAAGGAAGAGGCAGAACAAGAGGTATTCTCTTGATCCCTATCCCTGAGTGAGCTGTATAAGCACGTTGTTGGTAAGCCAGGCTGCCCTGATGCTGGCATAAGGGGGCCAGTAGCCTGGAATAAGAGGCTAGGAAAGTCAAGCAGCTGGATCGCTTTTTAGGGAAAGGTGCATTGACAAGGCAATTGTAAAAAGGACACAAGTCCTCACACTCTCTGGAGTGACTCCTGTTGAATGTAAAGGAAAGGCATCCCTACAAGGAAGGTGTTATACAACACCCAGGCAAGTGGACCACAATGGAGAGAGGTATCCAGTACCTGAGGGAATTAACCATGCTAGAGATGACTTATTAGCTCCCAAAACCCATGTGATTACCTACAGATCCAGAAAAAGTCCAATGCACATGAGCCATGTGTGGACCAGTATCTCAGCAATTAACAGTAAACCTTCTTTTGCTCAAGAGAGAGGATATAGAAAGTACACACCATGGGGTACCTTGTATGTACAGAGAGGACATGGGTAAGTGGGAGGGAAAATCTACCACAATCCTAGAGGCATGGGTACCCGAATTGCAAGGGAAAAAAATCACAAGTGCAGGTTCTTCCAGTGAGGTTGCTATCCACCCTCCAGTGTATCCAGATAGCTCCCCAGGCAGAGTTGAAGGGCTGATCTTACTCCAGATCCTATGGAAAGGAATTCTAATTCATTTTCACCAGAAGTGAGTAAAGAATCCTACGACCAGGACTAGAGGGGCCTGCCCACAGCCAGGTGAAGGAGAGGAGCACTGTGTTTTTACTAGACTGTGTGGATCTGATGGCCTGGCACATCAGCTCCACAGGGGTAACAAGCCTCTAGTAGATCCCAGTGCACAGTGTACCCTAATGCCATCAAGCTATTCTGGAGTGACAGATGGATCCCAAGGCCTGACAGTACTGGAGGCTGAAGTCAGCCTGACTGGAAACAAGTGGAAAAAGCACCTCATTATGACTGGCCCAGAGGCATCCTTGGTATAGACTATCAGGAGAGGATATTTCAAGGACCTGAAAGGATAACAGTGGGTCTTTGGTATAGCTGCCTTGGAGATGGAGAATGTTAAGGAGCTGTCTACCTTGCCTAGTCTATCAGAGGGCTTCAGTTTTGTGGTTGCTGAAGGCTGAAGAACAGCAAGTACCAATTGCTACAACAATGGTGCACCAGTGCCAGTATCACTCCAACCAAGACTCCATAATTCCTTCCCATTTGGTGATTCACTAACTGGAGAGCCAAGGAATGAATAGCTGGACCTGATCACTCTTTCCAAGTCTCATAAGGCAAGTGTGAAAGTCTAACAGAGAATGGAGACTAACAGCAGATTATCATGGCCCAGACAGGGAAGGGGGTTCCAAGGATTCAAGGATCACTTCCTCCAGGGTGAAGAATGAGGCAACCTGATGAGCAAATCAGGCAAAGGGGCAGGAGACCTGTGTGGATGAATAAAGGACTCCTGTCATTACTCAAGTGTAAGTAGAAAACACACAGGAGATGGAAGCAAAGTCAGACCACTTGGAATGAACGTAGAGAGATTGACAGAGTTAGTAGAAACGAGACAAGGAAGGCCAGGGCCCATCTGGAATTAAATCTAGCCAAGGATGTGAAGGACAACAAGAAGAGCATCTTCAAATACATCAACAACAAAAGAAAAACTGGGAATAGTGTGGACCTGTTACTAAGTGAAGAGGGGACCCTGGTAAGAGAGGATGCAGAGAAGGCAGAGTTACTGTGCACCTTCTCTGCATTGGTCTTCACTGACAATACCAGCCCTCAGGGATCTCTGATTGAGGGGACCTGCAGTAAAGGAATGTTGAGGGGACCAGGGTAAAGGAATGTTGGAAGGGACTTTCCCTTGGTCAAGGAGAATTGAGTTAGAGAACACCTAGGCAAACTTGACATCCACAAATCCATGGGCCTTGACAGGATACATCTGTGAGTGCTGAGACAGCTGGCAGACAATATAATTAGATTGCTAAATCATCATCATCTTTGAAAGGTCATGGAAATCAGGAAAGGTACTTGAGGACTGAAAGAAAGTAAATGTCACCCTGGTCTTAAAAAAGTGCAAGAAGGATCCAGGGAACTACTGGCCAGTCAGCCTCACCTCAGTCCTGGAAAGGTGATGAAGTGCCTCATTCTGGAGGCCATCTCTCTACATGCATGACAAGAAGGTGATCAGGAGTAGCCAGCATGGATTCAGTGGATGGAAATCATCCTTGACCAACCCAGTTGCCTTCTACAATGAAACAACTACCCGGATGGATGAGGGGAGAGCAGTAGATATTGTCTATCTCAATTTCAGCAAAGCTTTCAACACTGTCTCCAACAACAGCTTCATGGACAAGCTCAGGAAGTGAGGACTGGATGAGTGGACAGTGAGCTGGACTGAGAACTGTCTGAATGGCAGATCCCAGAGGGCTGTAATCAGTGGCACAAGGTGTAATTGGAGGCCTGTCACTAGTGGTGTCCCACAAGGTTCAATACAGGGCCCAGTTTAACTTATCCATCAATGACCTGGATGGAGGGGCAGATGCCTCCCTCAGCAAGTTTGATGATGATTCAAAGCTGGGAGGAGTGGCCAATACCCCAGAAGGCTGTGCAGCCCTTTAGAAGAACCTGGACAGGCTGGAGAGATGGGCAGAAGCAAAGAGTCTGAAGTTCAACAAAGGCAAATGCAGGTCCTCCACCAGCACAGGCTGGGGGCTGACCTGCTGGAAGGCAGCTCTCTGGAGAAGGACCTCTTGGTCCTGGTGGACAACAAGCTGTCTGTGAGCCAGCAGTGGGTCCATGTGGCCAAGGAGGAAAATGGTATCCTAGGGAGCAATAGGAAGATCATTGCCAGCAGGCCAAGGAAGGTGATCCTGAGTAGAGTACTTAGCCCTGGTGAAAATCTCGCCTGGAGTACTGTGTCTAGTTCTGAGCTACCTTCTACCACTAACAAGAGAGACATGGAGCTCTTGAGTGGGTGAATGGGTCCAGTGGAGGGCTATGAAGGTGATTAAGAGACTGGAGCATCCCTCTTACAAGGAAAGGATGAGAGAGCTGGGCCTTTTCAGCCTTGAGAAGAGATGATTGAGACCAGACCTCATCAATGTCTGTAAGCATCTGAAGGGAGGGTGTCAAGAGGATGGAGCCAGGCTCTTCTCAGTGGTGTCAAGTGATAGGATGAGAGGTAACAGTCAGAAACCAATGCAAAGGAAATCCTACCTGAATATGAGGAAGAATTCATACTATATGGTTGACCACATACTGGAACAGATCTCCCGGAGAAGTAATGGGTTCTTCCTCACTGGAGATATTCAAGAACCCTCTGGGCACATCTTGCTCAGGGATGGCCCTGCTTGAGCGGGTAGGTTGGACCAGATGATCCACTCTGGTCACTTCCAACCTTCCCTATTCTGTGATTTTGTGAATGAAGTCATACTACCACTGACTAGTGCCGTAGTGGATATGCTAGAATTCTTATATGAAGCCAAGTTAAAGGCAGCCCAGTGGTACACCACAACTGATATCATGACATATTTTTCTCCATCTCTTTGGCAGCAGAATGCAGGCCACAGTTTGCTTTCAGTTGGTGGGGCTCCTGTACACGTGGAATCAAATACCCCAGAGTGGAAACACAACCCTGTACTAATCCAGATGGGTGTGGACAGATTGAGCCCAAGGTCATGGTCTAAACGAATTAATTGGACTTTTATAGGGAAGATGCATAGACTAAGGAAGTTGTATCTGTGTGTATATTTATCAAAAGACAGGAAAAATGATGGGTCATTGGGAAGTGTGCGATGAAGTAAATGATAGGGAATCTGGAATGGATACTATCCTGTTTGCAGCTAGGATAAGAGTTAATTTTGTTCTTAGTGGCTGGTACAGTGCTGCATTTTGGATTTAATATCAGAATAATATTGATAGCACAGGGCTGTTTTTGGCTGCTGCTGAGCAGTGCTTACTTCAAGTCAATGACTTTTCAGTATCTCATGCTCTGCCAGTAAGCAGGTGCAAACGAAGCCAGAGGGAACCATGAGCAGGCCAGATGACCTGAAATGGCTAAAGGGGTATTCCATACCATAGAACATCATGTCCATATATAAACTGTGGGGAGTTATGCAGAAGGGGACCAATTACTGTTTGGGCTGGGCTTCAGTCAGCAGGTGATGAACAATTGTATTGTTCATCACTCATTTCTCTTGGGTTTTATTCTCTCCTTTTCATTAAAATTATTATTTCTCTTATTATTATAATTAATAGTATTATAATTATTGCTGGTTCTATTATTAGTGTTATTAGTAGTATTATTAAACTTTGTTTTGTTTCAATTTTTAAACTATTCGTATCTCAACCCCTGAGGTTTACTTTTTTCCTTTGATTCTCCTTCCTACTGTTGCAGAGGAGAGTGAGCGAGTGGTTTCATGATTCTTTGTTGCTAGCTGGGATTAAACTATGACACCTGGTCAAACAGAAAACAACCCTACCTTCCACCACTAACACAGCAGTTTCTCTGCTCAGTGCATAAGAATAACAGGTTGGATGCTACTGAAGTTTGCAATCATGCCTTATCCAGATGCTCTTCATTTCTCTGTTGCTGTTGTCTGTTGTTCTTCATACATTTTGAGCTCTAATATCCTGCAGCTCAGAGGGAAAGGATGTGCACATTTTTAGAATAAGCAGTGTGTGTTGCTAGTTCTAAATACAACTGGCAAGCTGAAGCACATTAGTCCTACTGACATAATTAGAGTGATGAACTGCCACATTTGATGTGTGCGTCTTCTCCTGTGTATGTTCATTTGTCTTCAGAAACCACTGAGTCCCTTGCCACTGCTTTTCAAACTGTGCAGGCTGTCTGTAGGCACTTGTTCTTCAAAGCCTTTACTACTAACATAAAAGGATTGTTAACTAATAAACAGACATATGTAGTTGAAAGGGAATTCCTCCCTTTTGAGTATTCACACATCAATGCATTCTCCTGTGGAAATTATTAAAATGTTTTTCTGCAAGGCAGATAAATTAATCATCACTGTAATGTTGTCAAATGAAGTAAAACTTTCATGTAGAGAACTCTAACTTCTATGTCACTCTTCTATAGCAACTTTCATTCAAGAATCTCAGAGAAATTTACAGATAGCAATAATCTCCTAGTACTGCTGAAAAATGTAAAAAATTGAGCCTTACACTATAGGAAATGAATGTAAGGTGCAGGAGAAATAATTTACTAGGTATTTATCAAAAAAAAGGCATTATATGGCAGAACTTAGTAAATACTAATAGGGTCAAAAACCTCCTACTGGCCTCCATCTATTAAAATATCCAGGACCAACTTTCCATGTCTGCACAATCTTTCTGAAAACAGGAAAAAAATTAAAACTCCTTGACTGTGCTTTGTAGTTTTCAGATTCTGCGGGACAAAGAATCTTCCCAGATGTATTAGAGTTTGGAGACTGGAAATATATATTGTGTTGCTTCCCAGATATATTAGAGTTTGGAGACTGGCATGACTTTCTCTTCAGGAACCCGTCTTGGCCTTGACTGATGACTACATTGTCTTTCAAGTGTTTTGCAGTAGCTCGTAGATAGTCTTCTACATAGTATTACCAGGAACCAAAGTGACACTGATTGCAATTAAGCTTTGGTTGTATGAATTTTCTCCCTATATTGGCAAACAACACTTCTGTAATCATCCTGTGGAGCCTGCCCTTGTTTCCAAAGCCCATATACTCCCCTTCTCTTCCTGAATTAATTGGGAATTCCTGATCCATAGCAAGTACCAGTTTGGACCATGTACTCTCTTTCATTCAGCTCCTATTCAAGGTTCAGAGTTTGACTGGAAATTGCACTTTTAATCTGATAGCATAGTTTCTAGTCTTGTCAAAGGCTGAGAATTTTGTTGAGGATGTCTAAACCTCAGGTATAGAAAGAACATTTTGATACAAGTAACACAGTACAGCATAAATTTCTGTAGTATTTGGTCACTGTTTTATGCTGTAGAAGGAACCTTTATGGCTACCTAATATGGAGCTTTCCAGCTGAAAGCAAGGATGTTATCAAATCCACTTAGCATTATTATTTGTTCCCCTTTTTGCCTCTTTTCTACTTCAATTTGAATCCAATTATTACTTCATGCTTTCATATGGGGTTTAAATGTAAAAATAATTACTGTGACATTACTGTTCTACCTGAAATACTTTTATTCAGTAATTGCTTATAAATGACAGAGGAAAACTGGAAAAAATTCTCACAGCCAGTGTCCAGAAACAGTGAATGTATCATTGTGTTTTTGGTATCAGACTGTGAATGGTTAATGATTGGCAGTCATATTTAGCTAGATTCATCCAGTTGCATAAACTATCTTTCAAAGAGAAAAAAGATAAGAAGGAAAATATTTGGGGTTTTTTTAGTTTTTTCCAAAAAAAAAGATAAGGAATCAGCAAGTCATGCTGATCTGAAAACTTGGAAAGTTAATTAAATACAGGATTTAAAAAACAAAAGCCCTTGCTTGCATCGTGTGGCCCTTAAAATAAAAAGTGATTACTGACATTTCACCAAGCTTCTGTAAGTAAGTTGTTTACTTTTGGTAGAAAAAATAAATTTAATTTTTAAAGAAGAATAAAGATTTCAATTCTATATGAAATTATCACCACACGACTGAAGTGTAACTCTGTGAAAATTGTGCTTTAGTTTTCTATCTCAGAACCCCTTATGATCTAATAGTATTTATTGTTGATTATTTTAAAAACTCTGAACCCATGTAAGAATACAAGAGTTCTACTAAATCAACAAAATGGAAAACTGACAGACATTGAAATCCTAGCAAAGTAAAAATATCTTATTAAAAACTTTGTTTCTTCTTTTCAGATGGTACACTTTTTAAAAACAGATTAATGAGCTATTTCTTCAAATGCCTCTCTGTACTTTAGAAGAAGGATGACAAATTAGTTCATTTTGTATAAAACTGTATAATTGAAAATGCTGATAAAAGGAGATAGAATTTCCTGCATTAATGAGTACTTTAACCTTCACTATGTTTTTATGTTTAAAAGGTGTGAAGACATTCAAAATTGTTCCCTGACACAGATGTGCCTCTCTAAAACATGTTTTTGCAGTGAAAACCTCTCTGTCTAGCCTGAACACACCTCTCTTGCTAAAGGAAACCAACAACATCAAAGCATCCAAGAGTCTTACTAGGGCTGGGCAGGTTCATCAGTAAAGCAGGAGATACAGAATAAATGACAGTATCCTGGTAGAAATGTTCAGGCCAGGTCTGCCAACCTGACAGCTGCCAACCTTAACACCACAGACCTGGAGACCCTAATTTTCACCTATCAGAGTAATAGTAGGATTCCAGCTTCATATGACTGAGAAATAAGACCAGGAACGAATAGTTCATATTTACATCTATTTACAAAGTAGTGAACTCCACAGTTAGTATCCAGTTCCAGAAACTGGGTTTGATAATCAAGAAATCCAGCAGGACCTGAGGAAGAAATTGTTGTTTTGAGATGCCAGCAAAACCTGTAAGCATCCTGTTTCTTTGGGTAAACTCAGCTCTGCTGGGGAATAAGAGTAGTTAACATGGCTGCTGTGAATCAAACTAGCAGTTTTCCTAGTATTACCTAATTAAAACACCAAAGTTTGCTTGAGTAGACGAATCACAAAACAACAACATGATTGCCCAGGACTGTGTTGAGGTGTCTTTTTAGTACAGAGACTTCACCACCTCTCTGGGCAACTTGTACCAGTGCTCAGGCACCCTCATAGTCAAAAAGTGTTTCCTGATATTCATAAGGAAATTCCTGTGCTCCTACTGGTGCTCCTTGCCTCTGGTCATGTCACTGGGCACCACTGAAAAGAGCCTGGCTCCATCTTCTTTGCACTGTCCCTTCAGGTATGTCTATACATTGATGAGATTCCCCTGAGCCTTCTCTTCTCCATCCTGGAGTCCCATCTCTCTCAGGATTTCCCCATAGGAAAGGTGCTCTAGTCCATAATTTTTGTGGTCTTTCCTGATTCCTTTCAAGTATATCCATGTCTCTCTTCTACCTCTCTTCCATTTCCTCCCCTTCCTTTCCCTGCCCCATCCCACCCCAGTGGACACACTTGATCCAAAGTCAGTAACTCTGTAGCAAGGAGTGGTCTAAGAGAGAGACGAAACATTTCCACTCTGAATTCTGTTCTTCCATATCTTTTCAAAACTGGATTGTAAGTCTGAGCTGCATGAACGACTAGTATAATGATAAAATAGAAATGATCACAAAGAATAACCTTTACTTTTCAGAAAAGGTTTTGAAAGGGATAACATCAGAACTATACTGGGGAAGAGCTGCTGCCCATCTCCATACATTGCACTAAGCATGCTGTAACAGTTACCTGGTGCTGTAGTGTAATTTGCAATTAGGATATGAAATACTCCATAATAATGCATTTATTTTGCTATTCATATCCCCTCCAAGCTCCTGCAAAAATACTGGCTTGCATCATTGCTGGTTTCAGAGCCCAGCCTGCTCAAAAACAGCAAGGTCAAAACCAGGACAGCTGTTCCTGTCAAGAGAAGACAGTCAAGGCATCACTCGTCAAGGGAAGACAGTCAAGACATCACTTCAGAGTCTTTGCTGGTTGTCAAGTCAATTATAATGCTCTTCCCTTCGCCACAGCAGTCATGGGAAGCAGCTTTCCTGTGTTATGCAAAATAATTATTATGCTGGCAATAATGTCCCCCTTTTGTTTCATCTGGACATTATTTTCATCAATGCTAGTTCTTCCTCTTGTTTGCAGACAACTATTCATAAAGACTTGCTAATTGCAACAAGCAATAGCATTCTTCTTACTTAATGACACTATTTTCTCTATCAGGTGTTGGCTGAATATAGAGGTGCAGCCTGGGATCTGCACAGTGATTGATTAACAGCATCTTAACCTTCAACACAATATTCCTCAATAAACAAGACAGATGTTAAGGCTTAGTTGCTGAAAGACACACTGAAGTGTTGCCTGCTTATTATCTTTTGCAAGGAGCATCACAAAACCCTTCCAGATTTTCTGTTCATCTGTAGAGTGATTACATTTTTAGTCACAAATAAATAATTAAAGCATGTTCAGCACTGAATAATTTTCAGTGTTTAATTCAGCTGTGTATGAAACAGTTAGTGCAACTGCCAATGTTAGTAATATTTGTGTACCACAAACTATATCCAGCTATTCTTTCATACTATATCCTCTATTTTCCTCAAAAGCCCGAAAGTTACAGATTTCTTTGCACTTCTTGCTTACAGGAATAATAAATTATGCTTTTGTGAGCTGCTTTGGGACACTATTAATAATGCTTTTATCTCTGCAAACAATAAACCTATAGAACAAATATACTAAAGACTAGAATGTTACATGGCATGGATCTGAAGCCTGGCTTTCACAGATAAGAGATCCAGCATAAGCATGCAAGGTTGTCTCCATTTCTACAGATGGCAGAACACAGATTTATAAATGAAAACACTGTTTGCATAATTTTAGCTTTACATGCATCTTTTTGAATTTATTTTTGGAAGGATTTTCCATTAAGATTTGGTACAGTTCCAGTAACTATTTTGCAAAAGTTCTGCAGTGCTTGTTGTTTGATTTAACCACGTGACCACAATAACGAGAATGGATTGCTTCCTAAAAATTAACTGCTTACCTCACTCAGACTGTATTTTGCCTAAATTTTCATAGTCATTCTGAGATTCCCCAACCCATTCTGTACACAGGTGATATTCCTTAAAAGGAAACAAAACATTCTAATTATTCCTGAAAAAGCAAGAAGTGAAACTCTCTTGGACCTGCTAGAGAACCAGCATAGATGCTTAGAATGGTTATTGTGTCTACAGATTCCTCTCTGCTGAACAATGAGTTCCACAGAATTTATTAAAATTTTATTGCATAATTTTCTGCCACAAAGCAGGATTTACTCTAGTAATTATGTGGATTTTCTAAAACAAGTTTATATGGAATCCTTTTGTTTGTATCCTGATAATGGTTTCACAAGTACAAAAGGGAGAGCTTTCAGTTTGAAAGGCTGAGATGGTTTACACAACCTGCAAATAAAATTTTTCAAGCAGCTGTCTGCATCGTTTGTACATAATGTTGTTAGTCCACTGCCTCTGTTGGGCTGTGGGCTCTGCTCTTTTGTGATGAAGAGCCCAATTGTTTGTGCCTGCATATACCTTCCTTCCTTGCTTTTCTATTCTCACTCTTTCCTTCTACAAATTCTCAAGGCGAGAGGACCCTCTGTGACTACCTTCCACAGCCATAGCAGCAGGGTTTGGGATTGGATTCAAGGGGTAAAGGCTTACTGAATACTGAGGCTGTCGTGGTAGAGGAGATGCAGTGGCCAAATACCCTGATTTACAATAGGACTGGCATATTTTTCTGGGTTTAGTAGTGACAGACACATATTAGTAAAGGGATATCCATTGCCACTACCTCAGCCTCACCTCCATGCAAATTCTCCCCAGACTGTTTTATACATTCTGATTTGTTTGGGTTTTCATTAGGGGTGGGAGATTAATGAAAACCTCAGTGTGGTGGTTTCTGCTGTTGGAAGTGCATGCATTAAGAGTATCTTTGGGATAGTATGTGCCCTGCAGTGATGTCCTGGAAGTGCTGTCTGTACAGTAGTACTCATAAAAAGGACCAGACAGTTTCAGCAAACTGTGTTCTTATGCTGCTATAGGCAAGAAATGCAGATTGACTGCATTGTTGAATCAGGTAAGAGCTACAGTTGTCATCTACTTGAACTTCTGTAAGTCCTTTGATATGCTCACCCCAACATTCTTAGCTCCAAATTGCAGACATATGAATTTGATGGAGAAGGAATTGGCTGATGCCAGCATCCAGTTACAGACAATGGCTCAATATGCAAGTGGAAACCAGTAAACAATGATGTTCCTCGAGGGTCCATACAGTGACCAATACTACCTAATATCTTCATCAGTGATAGAGTCAGTGGGATTGAGTGCACCCCTGGCAAGTCTGCAGGTGACACATAGCTGGGAGGTGCAGTCAATTTGCTAGAGGGAAGGGAAGCCATCTGTGCTTATTTTGGCTGGGATAGAGTTAATTGTCTTCATTGTAGCTATATGAGGCTGTATTTTGTATTTGTGCTGAAAACAGTGTCGATAATTCAGAGATGATTTAGGTATCTCTGAGCAATGCTTACACAGATCCAAGGCCTCTTCTGCTTTTCACCCCACCCCCAGCAAGTGACTGGAGTGTATAATAAGCTGTGAGGGGACACAGCTGGGACAACTGACCACAAGTGACCACAGGTCAGATCGAATAGCATCACACTTTCCCCACCACACTGGGGAAAGAAGGAGAAAGGGGGCATATTTGGAATAGCGGCATTTGTCTTCTGAGTCACTGCTACACATTATGGAGCCTGGCTTTCCTGGAGACAGTTGAACACCTGCCTGCCCATGGGAAGCAGTGAATTAATTCCTTGATTTGCTTTGCCTGTGTGTGCTTTTGCTTTCCCTGTTAAACTGTATTTATCTCAACTCACTAGTTTTTCACTTTTAGTCTTCCAATTTTCTCACCCATGCTATAATGAAGGTGTGTGTGGGGATAAGAGAATAACTGTGTGGGGCTTATTTGCTGACTAAACAAGACCTCTCTGGTAAAATAACACCATCCAGAGAGGTCTTGACAGGCTTGAAGAGTTGGCCTGTATGAACCTCTTAACATCCAACAAGGCCAAGTGTAAGGTGCTGCACCTGGGTCAGGTCAATCCCAAGTGTCAGTACAGGTAGGGAGAGAAATGGATTGAGGCTTGGGAATCCTGTTGGATGAAAAATTTGATGTGTCTCGACAGTGTGCACTTACAGCCCAGAAAGCCAACCATATCGTGGGTTGGAGCAAAAGAAACATGGCCAGTAAATTGAGTGATTCTGTCTCTCTTCTCTGCTCTGGTGAGACCCCACCTGGAGTGCTCTGTCCAGCTCTGGGTTCCTCAGCACTGGAATGATATGGCCCTGATGGAATGAACCCAGAGGAGTGCCATAAAAATTATCAAAGGGCTGGAACACCTCATAAGGAAAGGCTGAGAGAATGGTGTCGTTCAGCCTGGAGAAGAGAAGGCTCCAGAGAGACCTTATTGCCACCTTTCAGTACTTAAAGGCAGCTTATAAGAAAGATGGAGGGATTAATTTCAGCAGGATCTGTAGTGTTGGGACAAGGGACAATGGTTTTAAATTTAAAGAGACTATACCTACATTTGACATAAGGAAGAAATCTTTTACGATGGGAGTGGGGAGGCATTGGAACTGGTTGCCTAGAGGAGCTGTGAATATCCCATCTATGGAAGTGTTCAAGGTCAGGTTGGACAGGGTGTTTGAGAAACCAGGTCTAGTGAAAATTGTCTCTGCTCGTTATAGGGAGCTTGGACTATATGAATTTTAAAGGTCTTTTCCAACCCAAACCATTCTCTGATTTTTAACATATATGCCATTTAGGAATGGGCTGAGGGAGAAGAAGGACCTAGGGCAAGAGCATCAGTAAAACATTAGGCTACTGGCATATGGGACATTCTTCATCTCTCTTACTAACATGTCTGTAACTGAAAATATGATGGTGCCTCTTGATTTAGATGTAGGGAAATGACATACAAGCTAATGGTATTACTCTGCATCTACACTTCTGCACAGACAACAACAGGATTCAACCACTTGTACTTAATCATCCCAATAATAATGGTTTATATTATAAATTCTATCACAGTTTACACAGAGACAGATGAGCAGCGATGGATGCCTTTGGATATTAGATGAGGAATGGATATTTATCATACCAAAATCTGGACATTTTTATATTAAATAGATGGCAGTAAAGCATTACACAGTTTATCACCCTAATTAAATTGTTGCATTTTTAGTATGGAAACCCTGAAAACTACAAGCCTTGATCTATGATGAGTGATGCAGTCATTTTTGTACTGTAAGGTAAATGCCTCTTCTTGCTGTGCAGTGCTAATTTGAGGAAGGTTCATCCTAGGCAGTCATTTATGCTTGTTCAGTTGGTGCCACTGATGATTGCTGAATGTACCAAACTATCCAGATCCATCTGGAAGGCCTCTTTTCCCATGAAAGTCAACAGCACCTCCCAGTTTGGAATCATCATCAGGCTTACTAACAGTGCATTTGACTCCTGGATCCAGATCATTGGCAAATATATTGATTATAGGCAAATATATTGAACAGCACAGCCCTAGAACTGAGCCCTGAGGAGCACTTCTGGTGACTTGTTGCCAGCAGGCTGTAGCCCCGTTCACTACAATCCTTTGAGCTCTTCAGACAGTTCTTCACCCAGTGCACCCTGAACCTACTCGTTCCTCAGCTGGACAACTTGCCCAGGCAGATGCTGTGAGGGACAACACCCCAAGTCTTAAAAAGGTCCAGAAAAACTATCTCCACCAGCTTCCTTTTTTCTACCAGGTGATGAAGGTTCCCATGTCTGTTCTTTGAGGATGTCTGTGAATGTGAAATAAGACATTAGGTTGCCTCCCCATTGGTCACTGTCTATGTCTGTCCCTTTTAGTCTGTGCAAAGTAATTTTAGTGCTTATTGTCTTCTCAGTTTCACCCACCCGATTTCTGACAGAGTGTTTTGAGGGCCTACTGCTCCATAAAGGAAGAGGAGCTAGGAGTCAAGCACAATAATAAGGCAGATGAGAGCAGGGATCTCACTGAAAAGGTGGTGGGAAGTGGACCAGCACATCCAGGTCAGCATCAGGCAGTGATCAGGGTCATACACAGCCCACTGTATGTTCTGGGTGTGGACTAATGAATTTGGAGGTTTCTGTTTCTGACAGGCATCTACTGTTGAGTGGATGCACTGGCAAAGTCTGGTTCATGGCTTGTTCTTGGTCTTTGTTGCTGTTGGTGTCTATCAATAAAGGCCATCACTACCATTATAGGAATCTTTGACAAATGATGGTATGACTCTTAAATGAAGGGAATCAGTAGGAACTTCCTGAAGACAACAGATATTTTGAGAGATAATACTATGTCAACTGTATGACCATCAAACCTTGAGTAGGTATCAGTTACCCAAGAAGCAGCAACAGCTTAAACCACTCACTCTCACCTGTCATAAATGCTGTCACATATGAGGGTTTCTGATAGGTCTTGGAGTAACCTTGTGTTCAGGGAGTTGTTGTTTCTGCTGTGGTTTCTCATCTTTCTCTCTCATTGAAGGCAAGCAGCATTTCCTCACAGAACTATCTACCATGTTTTGGCCAATGTGGTGGGCATGCCCATCACACAGGATCATGAGCCATCCTGCAGCATAGAAAAAACTGCAAAGAGGAAAAGCAGTGTTTCTCTGTCTACTAGTCACAAATGGCATGTCTGAACAGTCTCTTTTTTTAAGAAAGGGACAATTCCATGCTCACCTCATTACAATGTTTTCCCTCTAAATCTGGAGGATACAAAAACTTTTAAATTTACTTCTTACTCTGTGGGTCTTTTGCTTAGTTGTAAGGAAAAGCCCAATTACCAATGCTTCAGTAATCACACGAAAGATTTCATTTTATGGATGGTTGAACTGGAAAATAAAAAGTCATTACCTGTAAAATATCATAATTGAATTCTTGATGGCAGGGTCAAATGCATTTTTTAAAGTAATGTTTAAAAGAGGTTATAGTTTCAAAGGTGATTTTTTCCCCCATAATTTCCAAATATACTTCTCAGTGGAACGAGCATTTTATGAAGGTTAACGTGCTCTTTTCCAGTTCAACAGGTGCTGGAGCATGTACTTTGCAACTGAATACATGAAGAGTTTACCTTTTGCAGAAGAAGCACAGAAACCTGAATCTTGAGGAAGATCTGAATATCATGATTTTAAAATGCTGTCTAAAAGTAAAACTGTCCACTGTTTGAAAAGATGCTCTGGTCTTCTTTGAAAAATGCATGTAAATATAGCATTTCTGCTCAAAAAATTACTTTCCTGAAGCTATTAAATATTGGGTTTTGTGATTTTAGAAACTGGTTGTTGTTGCTACTTTATTCATGTTACCAGTGGATGAGAGTAATATCTGTTCCCATGTACCACCAAGAGAATTAGAAGGGTCATAGGGGTTAACATGAAGATTTCTAAAAGTAATTTGGTATGTTAAAAATTTTCCATAAAAAAGACAAGATTCTCTTTCAGAGTCAAATGTGTTGTGACTTACATGAGTGCAAATGGAATGCAAAGATGACTAAAATAACGCTATTGGAGAATTTTGTATTGGCGTGGCAGTAAAATAAGCAACTTACAAGGTACCAGGTGTCAGGAATGTTAGGGCTGACAGTCTTGTCGTGTTCACTTTCTGAACACAGATGTTAGCACAAGGAACTTTTCCTGGCAACAGTGTAATGCTTCTTTACATCTCTGCTAATTATATCCTAAGCAAGAAAAGAAGAAAAATTAAATTGGCAGAGAGAGAGAGAGACTTCTTTAAGATTCAAAGTTTTGAGCTCTTGCTTCACATTCATAAGACTGAATAAGACTGACCAAATCAAGCACTGTATCTACAGGTCCAGAGCAAATGTGGAGTAATTTAGAAATTACTTCAGATTCATAAGAGAACTGCAGAACAAGACCCTTTTAGGCTTATGGGCATATTCTTCAAAACAAAAGTCTTTGTCTGTGGTGGGAATATACCCTTGAGAAGACTGGAGGAAAGCTCCAGAGAAGAAGAGGTCAAGCTGGTTGTTTGCTAACACGAACACTGTCACTTCCCAAAGCAATGGCAAAATAAATGCATTGGGAGAAACGTTCTCTGAGCCATGGCCTGACAGCCTAAGTCTGTCAGTATGTGACAGGAGCATGTGAAGAATAGTAAAAATGAAAGCTGCACACGGTTGTGTATAGAGGTCAGCAAATATAGTAAGATAAAGAGATGCTGGAGTGCAAAATGTCCAAAACCTGTCTAGCATGGTCAGTTTGTATGATTTTTGGCAGCTTTGTTCCAAGATCCTGATTTTTTTGTTTGTTTGGTTTTATTTGTTTTATTGTTTGATTGGTTGGTTGGTTTTGCTTGTATTTTCTAACCTACATCTTCTAAACTGCATCTTCTGTAGTTATACTTTTCAGATCTACTTATACCCAGTTCCTGACAGCGAAAAGCATGCTGTCTTTGGCATATTCAGACAAGGGATGAGGTCCTCCTCTGCATGGATATTTTTGATATTTATGTTGGACAAACCTCCACTAGCTGGGCATATGGCAGTGCTAGAGGTCTGTTAAGATCTGCCAGGAAATGACTTTTTGAGGGATACTGTTATATTGCAGTGTTACCTTTACAGTATTAGGGAACCAGCGTATTCACAGCTTAACCATTCAGTCACTAAAGCTATGCAGTGGCAGTAATCTATTGTTTTGCATTTCAAAGGTGGGTAGCAAACCTATGGACAACGCTGATGGCTACATCAGAGTAAGCATCATGGCTCCTCTCTCAACGCACATCTGAGCAAACACGATCTGGTTCCAATCCCAGGTCTTGGTTTGCTCAATCAGTTCCTGCAGAAGAGAAGTGTAGCAATCACATAAATACAGACTGGCATAAATGTAACTCTTAAATCTCTCTCTCCTACCTCTTACTGATTCCGAGGTCCTATGGCAACTTTTTCAAAATTTTCTATGTCTTGATTCCTTACCTCGGCAGCCGAGGGAGGTTAAAGCTCCCAACAACTCCCACTCCGCTCAGCCCTGTGGGGATACTTCCCTCCACACAGTGTTTATACCCCTCAATCCTTTTTTCTCTCTCACATATGCCACAAGTTGCATCTTTACATTCTCATCACTCTAACTGATCATTTTGTGTGTTAACTCCTCTAGCTTTTTTTAGCCTCTTCTAGACCTTCCTAGTTTCTGCAGCCATTCATGGACACAAAGGTTAGGGAAACTTCTGACAGCTCACTTGAGACAGCTGTGTACAAAGACTTTTTAGAAAGAGAGATGGGTGAATAAATAAAATTCTTCCATTTCTTACTATTGTGTCCTCATGATGATAGTATCTTTTCTGGATGCATGGAAACATCAAAATGTTAGAAAACCTCTCATCAGGTGTGGGAATATTCATTCTGTCCCAAACTGTTTCCCTTCAAGTGCTTTTCTCCTTCCTTTATTGAGAAATACTCATTAAGTGTAATTTAATGTTATTGCTACTTTCCCTCCTGTCTTTCCCTCTGCCTTGTGTTTGGGCAAGTTCCCAAACTCATTAATTATGCAAAATCCTTCCCCTGAGGTAAGCTTGAAATTTATTTAGGCTAAAGCAAATAAAGGCTTCAAAAGTAAATACAGTCTTCAACATCCAGCTTTTTTCTTTTCTTTTTTTTTTTTGACATATATTTCTATCATTTTAGTCTGAGAAATGAGATGTGGCTCTGAGAAGGTTCCAATAGTAATTTCCAGGCTACAGTCTACTCAGATAACTAACTCTGCAAAACATGAGAGCTAGTACAAATCTTCCCAAACTTGGAAAGAAAACAGTGCATAGCTAAAGCTCAGTTGTAAAACATTCATGGCTGGCTTTAAGGTAACTGCCTGCCAGCACATGAAAGGTTTGACTTGCATAATTTCTTCCCATTAATAATCCTTCAAGATGAAAATATATACAGAATGTGAATTTCAGCTTAGTGCATGGCTGTATTTGACAGAACCTTTGTGCTGATTGTGTGAGTTTAATTTGAAAGCCAATTACTTCTAAAATTGCTTCTGCTTCTACCCTTTTCTGTGGGTTGTGCTAGAAGTTTGCTTTATTTTTACTAATATTTGAAATAGAAGGGTACATCATATGCTAGGCACTCATTTCACAATCAGATTTGTTTCTCTTTATATGTTCTCCTACCTTTTTTCTTTTATAATTCATCTGATCAAAAAGTACAAATTATTTTATGCAAAAAAAAAAAGGCTTTTTGAGATATCTACTGTTGAACAATTTTCTTCAAAATCTGAAAGGATTTTCTGAAAGAATGTGTCTAAATACAGCCCTGTGAAAATCATCTTGTGGCTTTACTCTGGAGCTGAGGAGGCAAACATGTGGCTTTGGGACAAGAAGCCAAGTCAAACTTTCCTGGCTGTCTATGTAGATGAGGATCTGAGGCTCCAAGAGCTGAATCCCTGACACCATTTGGCTACTGGCATTCCTGTTGGCAGACAGCAGCTGTGAGTGCTATGGGTTTCCAGGTATTCTGTTGTGGAGCTGAATTTCTGGGCTGGAAACAGTTGATGCTAACTCCAGGCATTCAAATCATGGAAACCCAACATGCCCCCTTGAACACCCAGATACAATTTCTGAAGAAATTCTCATGATGATTTTTCAGAGCAGCAGCAGGGTTGAGGTGTCCCTGAAATGAGACAGCTTCTTATTTCAGCATTTCTCAAGTAACTTCTATGTAAAATTTTGAGGTTTTGAAAATGTTGAAAATCCTCTCTTGCCTGGAACTACTTTTTTTTTGTTTTTAATTTTGAAAGATGTATTCTGCGTCTATTTTCTCCTACATGTTCCTATCTCTTCATAATCCTCAACTGACGAGAGCAGAAAAATGTGTTGTGATGTATTGTTTAAAGACAGATAATGAACCTTGTCTCTTCACATTTTACTTCAAATGTCATTTACTTTGTTTACTAGTGTCTTTGTCATTAAATGCCACTTTTTGATCTTTTCAATCAATGTATTTACAATATTTAGGGAAATGAAAAGAGATTAGGCTCTTTACATCAACAGTGCTTCAATGTGTTCTTACAATGAAAACCTCCCACATTACCTGAATTTCCTGAAATTACCTAAATGTGTTTATTTACTATTTCTGCATTTTTATGGCCTGTTTTGGGTTTCCTTTTTCTTATCTTCAGAAATGATAATTGAGGGAAATTTGGGAAGTCGGAGACTAGATTAATTTGCTTTGAGACAAGGACAAGTGAACTAAAATAAAAAGATCCCAAGATATTTAGCAAACAATTTTGCAGAACTGGAAAAGTGCTTCTGAGGAAAGTCTCTTACCAGAGGTTTTTAACTGTCTTTAAAATTGGGAGGCTTTCTCAAATACCTATCTAAAGTTTGCAAATAAATATTTTTCTGAGTCACATCATGCTTTGGACATGGGGAACTTTGGATCATTATGTTCCTCTTTGCAACTTTCTCTGAATTATCAGAATGTTTTAATCGTCAGTCTCCATGTTCCTTGTAGACTAAGGCCATTTCTCCCAGATTTTTTTCTTGGCTGCTGTTTTCCCTGCTTCTCGTAACTTTTGTGGCTCTCCTCTGAACTGTCTCTAAATAATGTATTTTTCTAAGTGTGATTTGGAAACAATATGAAATACTCCAGCTAAAGCTGTGCCAGCACTAAGTTAAGCAGAATATCAGCTGCTGTGTTTTACATCTAATATTGTGAAATGAAATTTGCCCTTTTTTATCATATACTATCTTGTCTACAGATTTTACAGAATATTCTGAGTTGGAAGGGATCCGCAAGGATCACTGAGTCCAACTCTTAAGTGGTCTATGTGGAGACCGAACCCATAACCCACAACCTTGGTGTTATTAGCACCATACTCTAACCAACTGTTCACTCATCTTCAGTTTTTCATACATTCCAGATATCTTTCCTGATTCTGCATGTGATTGTTCCCCCATATATGTACTACTTTCCACTTTGCTGTGCACTGTTATCATCTATTCATTTTCACTTCTGATCACTCTTTTTGGTAATTTTATCTTGACGACATTTCTCTTCTCACTTTGGTTCTGAGAATACCATGTAAGGCTATGTTAAAGCCTGTCTAAAGTTAAGGCACATCACATCTAGCCCTGCCTGCTGAGACAAGACAATGATGGAGGGGTAAGTAATTTTGACAACTGAATAAAGTAAGGCTTGAATACTGTTCAGCAGTGTTCTCACTCGAGGAGTATCAGGTCCCTTTGTATTTGCTTGGTGTTGACAGCCGACAGGAAGGAAGGGCATACCTGAACAGGCATGAGGTCCTGGCTCCATGGCCTGGATGGGTCAGGCTCCAGGTGCTCCTGAGTTGATACTCTAAGACTCCAAGCCCTGGGACTGTCAGCTCATGGACTTGGCTAGGAGTTTTACTTTAATATATATATATATATATATATATATACCTCGAGGTAGCATCAGAAGAATAAGCCACAGGCTTGTTCCCAAGAAATTTCCTTAGTAATTTAGGGGAACAAATAAAGGAACTTGGCCAAAGTTCAAAAGGACACCACACAAGCTAGACAAAAATGTTCCACCATATCACTGACGCAACATATACTATTAATCCACAACATTTAAGTCAAAATCCAATAAATCAACACTTAAATCAAGATCCAATAAATCCACAACACTTAAGGCAAAATCCAACCAATTCCACAATCCATAAATCAAGATCCAATCCCTCCAGCTCCAAGCCACCCTAATCATCAAGAAAGGAGCAAAGAAAAAGAAGCAGAGGGAGCAAGAAGAAAGAAGGAGAAAGCGGGAGCTCCACTGAAGCCTTGTAGAAGACCAGCTCTCACAAATCCAACAGCAGGGCCATGACATGGGGCAAACACATGCCTATGGTTTTATCTGCTCTGTTCCCTATGGCCAACCTCTCCAGGTGGGGTCTCTGACCCACCAGCCACTCTGGGGGTTCCAGGCCCGGGTGAGAGGCAGTGTCCTCACTGTCCCTGCCAGTCGGAGGCTGGGTGAGGGGCTCCAGGAGCTGTGGTGTGTTATAGTTTTCCTGGGTTGTTTGTGACAGACAACTACTCTGGGGCTTCCCCATGTGGCTCCAGGGGCTGCCATGAGGGACACGACACCACCTCACCTCCATGGGGTTCGACTCACTGCTTCCCCCTACACACACACACACACACACACACACAGACACACACACACTCCCCACAAGGTGGTTCTGAACGAATAATAACTGATCTGGTGCCTAACATACTCCTTAGCCTGCAATCTGCACTACTGGCTTTGAGTACGCCCTTCTCAGACAGATTAGATCAAGGCTTTTCAATCCTTTTCAGGTTGCAGTCAAACACTCAAAGGGTGTGCTCACTAGTGCATAATGAATTTAAGACTTGTAACATGGGGTTTCTTTTTTCCAGTAGAGCCAATATGTTGGAAGTAGGACTACTGCTTTAGAGAACCCTGTGAGATCTGGAGCTTAGTCCAAAATCACTTATAATCTCTCTTGCTTAAGTCTTCTCTTCAGCCATTTAGTAGTGTTAGTTGCTTTCATCTGGATTCTGAAAAAAAATAAAAGATCACACTTTTTAAAAAATAAGGGTATATTTTCCATGTAAAAATATGCAGAGAAAAAAACCCCTTCTGTTTCATATTACTTGACCACGACAGATTGGGAAGGCAGTCTTGCTTTGGATGGTGAGAACTACCAAAACCATATATACAGCCATTGAAAAATGTGGCATGAGCAGTCATGGACTCTTAGCACTGGGCTTTGAAAATAGCTATGGCACATATGGCTTATATGTGTATCAGGAGCGTGTCAACATGCATCCTGACAGATGCTGTGGTGGCTCCAGAGGAGGAGCCCTTTGCACCCCTTTGTGGCCAGGAAGAGCAAGAGTGTGCTGGTTAGGGCTGAGGTGCAAGTGGTCACCATTCTTTTCCTTAGTGCCTTCCTGCTGGGACCAGGAGAGGTCCTTTCAGCACCAGGTTCTACTTTTTCCTACTCCCTGTCCTCTCCTGCTGTTATTGTAGCTGTTCTCCTGGAGGTGTCTCTCCAAAGCTCAAGCCCCTTAGGCAGCCACCTCCTCCCCCTCCCCCTTCTCTTCCTGCATTGTTGTAGAGTAGCTGAGATGGTGCAAGTGTGCAGGTGTATTGAGGTGGCATGGAACTTGCACTGGGCACACTCCTGTGCTGCTAACCAACCTGCATTTGTTGATAGCACTACTTTGTTCACTTCTGCAAATTTTCCTTACCCTGGTAGCTTTCCAAACTGCATGTTTTCAGTCAGATAATTTTCCCTTGTTCTGTGTAAAATGCTGTGCAAAATGATGATGGCATAGACAAATTCTGATCTTCCAAAAATCTGCTTGTCCTTTGGGACAGGGATGTATGTGTGGCATTTATTTACCCTACAGGACTTGCAGATGCAGAAATTCTGTTGTAGAGATGACTGGATGAAGTGTACATTCTCAATTTACTTTTAGCCCCCAAGCTGCAGCATTACTGTTACGTGTTGCTTGAATAAAGCTTGAATGACCCTGATCAGATGGCAGGAACTCCTTTGTGGAGTTATGGTAGCACAATTAATTTAAAGTAGTTTGGTGGTGACAAAATCCTAGTATGAAAATTTTGTCTTAGAATTACTCTTTGGCCATATGGCAAACATACTGAGCCATGTATTTTTTATTAAAAAAGAAAAAAGAAAGCAAAAAAAAAAGGAAGAAAAAAAAAATTGTACTGCTGCTAGTGGCTTTTTACTCCCTTCCAAGGGCAAACTGTTCTTACTTTTTCAAATTTCACTGTGATTGTGGCTTTTTGAAAATGTTTGTTTATGACTGTTTTTTTTTTCAAAAACTGTATAGACAGTGTGGAATGTAAAGCTTGATTTCAAGGTATGGTATTTAAATCATACCTCAGTGAACTAAGTCAGTGTTTGAGTTTTGATGTGCTTGAAAGGTGACATTGGTGACAACTTCTAGAAACATTTTCTTTGCCCACATGACAAGAGACTGTAAAGATTTCCTTGATAAGGCAACATAATTTCTGTCCATATGACATTATTATTATTATTATTATCATCATCATCATCATCATCTTAATTATGATTAATTTTTAGCGGTGCTTTGAAAAACTGATTTTTCATCTTTGTGGCTTTCTTCTTGTAAATTTTTTGTTTGTTGCTTTTTTGTTGTGATAGTTCTCAGTGGCATATTGTCCTTCTCATGGTAGATGCAGCAACGATGGAAAGAGTCCCAAATGACTTTTCTCTACTCCTTGTTATGCTGAAAGTGGTCTTATGGCTGCAGAGCACAAGACCTGGAAGAGTCTGGTGGGTAGGTGTTGTGTTTGTGTAAAACAAGATACAGTGAATAGAAAGTGGGAATTTCAGGTCAGAAGAAATAAGCAGTGTGAAAACAGTAGTGGGCGGGTAAACTGTCTTTTTGGGTTCCTTAGCACTGCAAGCTTGACTTGTCAATGAAAAATCACAATCCTTGTTCATCACACCCCACCACATGTATAGCAAGCTGATGAGAGGGCATTGCTGCTATGCAGCTTCTGTAAACCTGTCTGAAGACTTATAGATGTGTTAGAATAAAAAGTGTCAGATTGTGCTTCCCTCAGGAAAATTTTGGAGTCTAGATGACTGAAGACACATCAAGAGGGCTCCCTTGGCAAAGGTATTCATGTTATCAGCAAAGCAGGTTGAAACTGGAGATGCTGCAGCTGTGATGGCCACTGTCTTGATTTATGGACTGGGGAGCAAACTGGAAAATATTCAAAGTTCAAACAC
This sequence comes from Manacus vitellinus, assembly GCF_001715985.3. Lineage (NCBI taxonomy): Eukaryota > Metazoa > Chordata > Aves > Passeriformes > Pipridae > Manacus > Manacus vitellinus. Next base: position 8,164,968 of record NW_021940917.1, on the reverse strand, counting down.
GCTGCTCTTGCTTGAGCAAACATCATTTTGGTAGGGCTGTAACAGATTCCTCTTCTCTGAGCTGCAGACAAGGAGGTGATCTGTGAAACATGTTAACCTGGGTTAAAAATTTCCCCTGCTCAAAGAAAACCCAGCCTCGGTATTCTCAGCCTATCTCCATCCTTACCAAACCTGTATTGTACTTTGGACTGTTGATTCCTGGAGGACATCAGGAACAGCAGGTACAGGTTCAGATATGCAGATGGGCTCTTGTGCACTAGCACTGGCTTCCTACTGTGTAACAAGTTCTCTTTCCTAGTTCAAGAAGAATTTGCTAGTTTTCTCCATATTCCTTCACATCCTGAAATCTCTGCTCTGAACTCTGGAAATCCAGAAGAGCTTCCCCCGGCTCCCACCGGAGTCAATAAGGAAAGAGGGCTCATCCTAGGAATCGGGATAAAGTTCATTATGTTTTCACATAAATTTCCCAAAAATTTGATTTTCAAACTGTTCCTTAGGAAAAGAAAGGTTAAGGATATTTATCTTTTCTTTCTAGCCTGGGATGGCCGTGAGTTAACTTCGTATTTATGTATATTTGCATATTTAGAAATCTCTAGAAATTGTGGTTGGGCCCAAAATTTTCACAGAAGTTGACTTAAGAGTTCAAAGTAGAACCAGGGTCTGGGTTTGTCTGAAGTTTAGAAATGCATAAGGACTTTTTAAAGCCTTACACTTCATCCTTGATTATAATTGATTTGGAACTTCACTCAAGCTAAAGAATGAGGGGGTGTGTTTAACTACAAAATATTTAACTATAAAACTATTTATGTCAATGCAGTCTAAAAGCAAGTATAGACTGAAGACTTATTGGAGAATCCACTTGGAAGAAAGCCAAGAAGCAGCTATGTACTTTATTTTAGAATCTTACTTTCATTTGGTTTTGGATAATAGACTTCCTAAAAAGAGAGTGACAACAACATATTAGGTCAACACCAGAAGGCCTGCATTTGTTTCTGCAGTGTGATGGAATAAGAGACTCATGAAGTCGGATAAAGAACTGAATAAAGAATGAGTAAGCAGTTGTAGGAGAGAGAA